>NW_025335762.1:11776342-12067334 GCF_004798865.1 Varanus komodoensis
AGTAGTAGTAATAATAATAATAATAATAATAATAATAATAATAATAAAAAATATAGTACCACAAAACAACTCAGTGGAGCATGAATGTCAAAATCCCGGGCTTGCATTTTTCCCCCCTTAGTCCTGGAAAACATTCATTCTTTAGGAAGGATTTGAGCCACATCAACCTCTTTATTTTTTCGGCTAGCTGAGTCATGAGCTTGTATTTTCTCAGCAACAAACACGGATTTAATCGAAGTTTTGCTTTTTGCGCACTTTAGCTTACCTACTTTGTCATTCATACATTCCCGGATCGATACAGCAAACCACAGCGAGGGGGAATGCGAGGAGCCAGGTACTTTATTTACCATCTTTCTCCAAGAGAGGGCGCTGGAGGGTCATTCTATCTTTCAGATCAAGGGACTGGTTCGGGAAATCTTCAGCAAAGAAGAGCACTGCCTGTGTCAACATACTCAGATCTAAAGATACTGCGACAACTTATCTTAATTATCGCTCGTGATCGCACAGTGATCAGCAGCACGCTTGATCTTGAACTGGCAAGTGCGACAGGCGCTATTTGGACACTTGTCTATGGGGCCGGTCCCCAGTTCCGAGAGATGGAGAGTTGCGGATACTTCGCAACCTCTGATGACTGCTTAATGCAGACTCGTGTTTTTCTGATGGACCTACCAGGAGGCTGCAGAATGCCTTTGCTTCCATGTGATGTGTGAAATGGCCCCAGGACCCCCCAGAGCCCGAAAGTCACAATCCTAAGAGGTTACCTAAAACCCCTACCCCAAACACAGCGTTAGGGGTAAGAAAAACAGAACTTCGCACGAAAGCTCGCCCTCTCCACGCCCGCCCCCCCCCCCCAATGCGTATGAGGGGCAGGTTGGCGCTCCCCTCTGGCCTTTTTAAAGGAACTTCCTTTTGTTTCAGGGCTAAGCTCCGGCATCCAATCGATTTTTGAAGGGCACCGTCTTGCAGGGTGTTTACCCAGAGGTGAGTCTGAGCGAGTTCAAGTGGTTCTTCCACCCACACAAGAGCGCAAGGAGCACAGCCCATAGAATAGCAGCTGAAGAAGGCAGGGTCTGGGATTTAGTGGGCAGTCGGACCCTGGGCACGCTTACTCTCTAGTAAATCCCACTGAATCTAGTGTCAACTTCCATAAGATGGTCGACTGCAATCCTTCGCGCACTTGCAGGGAGAAGGCGCCCCACCCCCGCCCCGTAAGCCCGCAGCAGACGTGACTGCTAAGGTTCAAGTTAACTTTCGGACAGAGGTTCGTCGGGAAGGCGCAGAGTCCCCGCAATGAGCTCGCAATGAGCCAGGCCACCCGCTGCTAGCAGCGCGAGGCTCCGGTTCGTTCCGCGGGAAACAGGCGCGCCCCGCGCACGTCTGAACGAGAAGCAGCGGGCGAGGACCGTCTCGGGCCCCGAGCTGCTTGGCGGCAGCTGGCGAGGGTTTGGGAGCCCTTCCCAGCTCTTCCGGCCAGGCTCGGACGAGGAACTCGCCCCCGCCCGCAACTCACGCACCAGGCCGGGTGTCCCTTGGCCAGGCGCCGGGAACCCTGCCCCGAGCGGGTCCCAGCACGATCCCGCCTGAACGCAGCGGGCTTGCTCCGGGGGACACGCCAAGGTCGCTCGAGCCGAATCCCTTTCAGCCCCCGGGCTGACTGGTCTCATGCGCGGAATCCGTGAGATGCCCGTCAGCAGGTGCGGGCGGGGAACACGCAGGAGACCCCTCCGCGCTCGCCGCGCTCGCCGTGCCTGAACTGCTTCTCCGCCCCGGATATGTTGAGCAACAGCCTGTGCCAGATCCTACTAAACCCAGCGCAAACCTCCATAACATTGTCGGCTGCAATCCTGCGCGCACTTCCAGGGAGAAGGCGCTCCCGGGGCGTCCTGCGCAGGCACTCTAACTGCTCTGAGCACGTGCAGACGTGCGGCTGAGACTCCCCGGCACGGCTGCCCCGTGGCTGCGCCCGTTTTCGAGCGGACGTTCCCCTGCCCGGCCATGGGGTGCGATGGGCATTCGCCGCCCCCCCCCCCACTTCCCAGGGCCTGCCCGCGGGGCCCTGACTCTGGCCCCGAGGCCAACCCTACCGCCACCACTGCCTACAGCCTCTTTCCAGCATGCCGCAGCTCCAGACAAGGGCAGGGAGCGAGCGAGCCAGCCCACGAGCATGCACAGAGTGCTCCCGCAGGTGGAGAACCCGGCGCTCCGCGTTCAGGAGGGATAAGAAGCCCTCGCGGGGACCCAAGTTTCTCCCACCCGCTCCCTCCCTCCGGGAAGTGGCGGAGGAGTGCAGCCCCCCGCCGCCCGCCGCCCCTCACCGTTGACGCCGGTCAGGTTGCCCAGGTCGAGGAGGCCGGGGCTCAGCGCGGCCAGCGCGGACGAGTTGAGGCCGAGCAGCAGCTCCGAGGAGTTGGCCAGCGCGTCGCCGGCCGCCAGCGAGTCGGCGAAGAGGTTCATCTGCAGCAGCGTCTTCAGCAGGTAGCGCAGCATCCTGGCCGCCTCTGCAGCCCGCCGCCGCCGCCGCCGCCGCCTGTGCTGGCATGCGGAGGAGGAGGAGGCGGCGCCGCGCGCGCGAGCATCGGAGCCCGGCCGCCGCCTGCCTCTGCAGCGCCGCCGCTCTGCGCGCCGTGTCCCTCCTTCCCTCCTCGCCCGCCCGCTGCCTTACCGGGCGGGCCGCTCCCGCGGGGCGGGGGAACGGGCAGGCGGAAAGCAGGTGCCGCCACCAATAAATGTTTAATTATTGGATTAATAACTCTCCCTGGAGAGCGGGGGGCGGGGGGCTGCGAAGCGGCGCGCGGGAGGGAAGGCAACCCTCGGCAAGGAGGCAGCAGCTGGGGCGGGGGCTGCTCCCTCCTGGCTCGGAAAGGACGGGCTCGGGGAGCGAAGGGAAGTCCAGGTGCCCGTTTGCCAGGTGATCGGCGGCGGCGGCGGCCCACAGAAGCATCTGGCAGAGTTCCCAGACGCTGCCTCCCCGCAGCACAGTTTGGAAGCTGCAGAGCAGTGCAGAAGAGGGACTTCGGGAAGTTATGCTTCCAGGAAAGGTCTTTTAGATGCGGGGCGGGGGGGGCAGTGGCATGTGGTAGGGTCAAGGTCCTGCTTCCCTGGAAAGGGCCCTGGATGATGGGACGTGCAATCTGGAACATCCGGAAGGTGTCAGGTTGATGAGGCCAGAACAGGGGACTCTGTCCCAGGTGGACCAGCGGCCTGACTTTTCTGAAAGCAAATTTAGTGACGCAGCGTGTTTGTATCCTAGCTTTCCATCAAATACTGCTCACATTTACAGTAATACAATGCCAATTATGAGTAAAAATGTGGGTTCCTGTTCCTCGGCTCTCCACTGGCCCTGGGGGAGCTCCTTTCCCAGGGGCGGCATCCACCCATGAGCCAACCTGGGCAGCCCCCTGCCTGCCTGTGCAGAAGTGGGCCCCACTGAGTGCAGTGGGCCTTGTCCCAGAGGGTGAGCATAGGCTTGCAGCCTGATTTTAGGGGAAGTGGCTCCAGGGCTTGAAGTCCATCTTCTCTTCTCCAGAAAGCCTTGCTCCTTGATCGCAGGTCCCAAGACAATATGCTGAAGGAGGCCAAGAGATCCCATTGATACTCCCACGTGTGTGATCTTGTGGCACTCACCACTGACACTTCAAAGATCATGTCGATGTTTCTGGCAATTGGAAAAAAATGGTTCTGCACAGGAGTGCAGGGCAGCCTCTCTGCTTCTGTCTCGGAAGAGCGTTCCATAAATGCCCCAAAGGTCCCCTCTTTCATGGCCACCCTCCTGACCTCAGACAGAGAAGCACGCAAGGAAAAGTCTGGATTGATGAGCATAAGGAATGGAAAGGTGAATAAAAACCAGGTGCATCACAATGCAGAGTGGAAGTTTGTGACCAGGTGCCCCATGGGCCTCCCTGCTCAGCCTGGTGTCCAGGTGCTACCTGTTCTTATGCTTCTTTACCTTTAGACCAGAACTGGATGGGGCAGCCTGTCAAATACTGGGCACCTTCAACAGCAGATGGCGCTCTGGCAGCCCTTTAAATTAGAGGAATGTCTTCTGTAGAAGGCCACCCTGACCCCCATCATTCCTGTCCTGAGACTGCTGTGAGTGGGGGTGCCACGAGTGGTTGTGGGGAGACACCCCTGACTGTCTTCAGGTCTTTCTAAGTAGAAAGCAGCGCTCTAGGGCAGGAATGGGGCTGTTGCTGCACAGCCGACAGCAGGACTGGAGAAAAGAGCCCATGGCGAGAGAAACAAAATCCCTGCCCAACCTCATCTTTGAGGGATGAGATACCAGAAGGAAAGAGATACCAGAAGGAAGCACGGATCCTCCTTCTGTTGGTCCTGTGCTTACTCAGATTTGTCCCAAGACCATCCTCATTCCCGTGGAGCCTGCCTTCCACATCACGAACCAATCAGTTAGTGTACTGTTGCCATCAGACTGCCCATCATAAATCCTGGCCTTCCTTCTTTACTTTAGGGTGACTCTGTGGAAGCGTTCTGAGAACTCCACTCCAGTGTTTGCATGAGAAGCATCTCCCCACCTTGGAATTCCAAATGGGACAGGCTCCATGCGGGAGGAGCCACTCAGAGGCTGGGGCTATCTCTGAAGAAAGGCCTTAATGCATTTTTGAGAGGCGAAAGGCAGTAGTGGGAGAAAGAAAAGCCACACTTATCCCTCCCATTTACAAGTGGAGAGCAGGAGACTAGGACTTTTTAGGTGTCCTGAATTCTGCATCTTTTGTCAACCAGCTGTCGTGTATGTCCCACCAGGTGGCACTGTTGCACATGTCCTTCCTTTGGCAAGCAAAGCAAGCCAACATCGATTGGAGGCAGGCGTTTTGATGTTGGCTTGAGTATGGTTCCTGAGATGATCATGGGCTTTGTGGAAAGGATGCTAAAGTTTTCACTTAAAAGTCCGCACTCAAAGCATGGTGGGAACTGAGTCCCTTGGATTTCTAAGCAATGGAAGTGCTACCTGCTTCTAAAATGCCTGTTCTAGATAACACAGTTGCTGTAACAGTGTGTATGCATTGTCATCCTGAACTAGTCTTGATATGTGAAAGGATATGCAGCATAGAATCTATTCAGAACCTCAAAGCATTGGATTTTTAAAAAGTGTCTAGACCTCATGGTTCAGAGAAACTGGAGGGAATATGAGCAAGGCTTCACATTTTCATCCTTATTTCCTCTCTTCCTTTCTACCACAAACAATTTTTACTGCTAGTCCTGTCTACTCAAAAGGAAATCCCACCGAGTTCAGTGGCACTTACTCCTTGGACATTGGATTGCACCATTAATATTCTTCCTCCTCTGTGCTGGCATTCTGATTGCAGAGATTCCTAATCTCTGAATTATGGAAGACTGAAGTGAGGGAGTTAGCATAGTATTTACAGACTCAATTCCTTACTCACCAGACAAAACTCAGATTTAATTAAGATGGGCCCAAGTGCCATCAGGCACTGAGTGAATCACCAAAATTCATTCATAATGGTCACTTTATGTTAGCTACTTAAAACACTCACCATTTACAGAGGTACTAGTAGCAGATCATTGCTTAAGATGATCCGATCCCTTTTTTAGCCAGAAGAGCAACGGTTTGCCACTGTTCATGAGGACCTTACAGTTCTCTCATTCGCGTGTCCTTAGGTTGACCAGCACGCGGGAGCTCCAGAACCTAAAACATGGCATGGCAGCACCGCTCCCGTAGCAAAAACAAAGAACTGTCTTGAGCATTCCTCGTGTTTACAGATAGGATCAATTCTGTACGTGTTCCTGGGACTGATCCTCCAGCTGCAAATGGAACTCGAGGGCTTTGCAAGGCATTGAACCCTTTAGAGGGCCACCAGATATAGCTGCTGGTTTCTATGTATGTGTGGGATCCACAAGGCATGTAGGAGCCAATTCAGCCCACTTTTCTAGGAAGCAATTCACAAACACTAGTAAAGCAAATGTCACTTTTGGGATTTCTCCTGTGGGGGCAGGGAGGGGAGGTACATGGCAAAATAATAGCAATGCAACATTTCCAAATAGTATTTGCTACTGGAAGATGTGGTGATGGCTGCCAACTTGGAGAACTTTGCAGGAGGATTGGGCAAAGTTGTGGAGAATAAGGCTATCAGTGGCCGCTATGATGACGGCTATAAATAGCCTCCAGTATCAAAGGCAGTATGTACCTGTATGGCAGTGGCTGGGGCACATGGGTGGGATGGTAGTGCAGTTCTCATGCCTGACTGGGGGCTTCCCATGGTCATCCAGCTGGCCACTTGAGTCCCTCTGCCTGCTTTATTACAGGTCTCTTCTTGCAATATGGACAGAGCAATCCCAAATAGTAAATGTGTATTTTTAGATAGGCAGAGGAAGAGGGGTGACCCGATGAAACCTCTACAGGATAGCCATTTCACAGTGCATGTTGAGACCCAGCAGGGTTAGGTCTCAAGCTTCCAGGTGTCAGCATCCGGGGTGGTACTGGCTGCCACTCTGAAGGCCCAAAGGGGAACCGTGTAGCCCAGAAGGGGTACTTTGGGAATGGGCTATAGTTCAGACACTGAGCACCTGTTCCATATGCAGAAGTATCCAGTTACAACCACTGGCACCTCTGCTCCAAAAATGGAGTTTGGTAGGATGTGATAGGAAAGACTTCTGCCTGCCTCAAACCAAGGGGGTTGCTGCCAGGTAATACTGAATAAGCTGGGCAAAGCATCCGACCTATTACAATGCAGCCTCTTAAGTTTTACAGGTCAAGTTATGAAGGTAGCAAAGTGTCCAGCAGGACAGACAAAAGACTGCATGATGGAGGCAGCCATCAAAGGACCACCTACTCCCACCTGAACCTAAGATCAGCCACAGAAACCATGCAATGGGAATAGAGGTGGGGTGAAGCATTTGGGTTGGTGAGCATGAAAGACTGAGCCTTTTTGGTGATTGCCCCACATTTCTGGAACTCTGTTCCCTGAAAAGCACTTTCTTTTTGGTGGGGTCCCAAAGACTTTCACATTCCAAGCTGTTTTGAATGAGTAGGTGAATCATTGTTTGCTGCTTGCTGTTTTTAAAAATTCAGTGTAAGGCTCTTCTGTGATGGGATGGCTAGCCTAAAAATGATACAACATCTTTGTTGTCTCATTTCCCATTAATACCAATATTGTTTTGAAATTATTTCACTGGATCTCTCAACTTCATCCATATAATCAAAGATATAAAGGCCAGAGAGTTCAAAGCAGGCTCCGAAAGGCAGTTCTACAAGGAAAGGGAGCAGGTAGTAAGGGAGACGAGAACTCCTGTAAAAAGAGAAGCTCCTTCAGCTGGGAAGACTCGGCTGGGGCTTAAAGGACCTGGTTACAGGGACTGGCCTCTGAGGGTCAACTGATGGAGAACTCAGTTAAATGACCGCCTCGGTGGCACCCTTGAAGAATCAGACTCACTGGGCCAGACTCACAGGTGGGACCAAAGAGGCAGGGTTTCAGGTCAGTTGTAAAGCACCCCAGCCACAAACCCTGGCTGAGTTAAACCATCAGAACAACCTGCACCTGGTGAATGTCCTTATGCCAATCAGAAGCCCATAACTAGCTCACATGGGGAGGAAAAATAAGGCACTATGTCCCCCCCCCCACCACACACACACACAATCATGGAGACCAGGGGTACTGGACCCCTGTTTTGATAAGGTGTAGGCTGCAGAGAGGAAAGGTCTTTTTTCAAGATACTGCAAGGAGGCATGCAAGTTTAGGAAATTTGCTTTCTGTTGAAATCATTTCAAGCTGATTAGTTTTCGCAAGGAAATAACAAAGCCAGTTTTGATTGCTGATTCATCTCTTGTTGCTTTTCAATAATAAAGTAGCCTCAATACGGGGGAGGGGGGGAATGGCAGCATAACCAGCTATAGCTAAAAAGTACCACGAGTGTTTATTTCACTACAGGTACGTGCTCTGGGCAGGCTACGAGCAGCCTGGTCTTCAGCCCTCGCTCACGTTCTTTAGCACATGACTGACGGCTGCCTTCTGCTAACTCAGACTGCACATCACTTAGTTACTTCCAGATCAGACGACACACGCTGCCCTGAGTCTGCCTTGGAAAAGCACTCGGGCAAAACGCAGCCAAGAGCAGGGGTGCAGGTCAGCTCACGTGGCTTGGATACAGCACCACATGCATGGACTCCAAGCCAGCCGCCTCCGACCAGGTTCTTTCCACACGTCTTGGAATGCCATTACCCTCAAACTGGCAGTTTTGGCCGGAGCTAATGGGAATTATAGTCCAAATCGTCTGGATAGCCCCAGGTTGAGAAAAACCTTCCCTAAACAGTTTGAGGCGATGCTATAAAAGAATTGCCTTTTCCAGGAAATCCTGACCTCTTATTTAGTTCCTTGATAAAGATCCTACTACATCTCACTGCCAGCAGAAATTCAATTTGGTTGGTATGCAAGAGAAAGCCTTCCTTATAGTGACTTCCAGTCATTGGAAGCTTTCATTCCTAGAAGCCCAGATACCAATCTCTCTGTTTTAATTAGTTAAAACAGCATTATTTTGCCAGGTCTTTGGCTTGGATAATTGAATGCCTTGCTTTTTCTCTGCAATGTACATGCTTGCTGTACTGTTTATTTTGCTGCCCTGGCATCCAGTATTGCTTATTGTTATTACTAAGTATTAATTTGTTCTTAACAAAATCATTGTTAGCTTCCTTGGAGGGTTTGCACAGAAAAGGAATCCTAGGATATTTTAATAAATGAAATCAAGTGAAGCAAAAGTCACATAGCCAAGCTAATCTGCTTTGCAAACTTGCAGCCACATTAAAATATGTTGGGATCTTTTCTGTCAGTTTATCACCTTGTGAGCTATTCTGGAGATTGATTCATCTCCAAGTTAGACATTCTGGAGGCTGGTTCCTCCAGAACAACTGTTTGTGTTAGCCAACTGGTATTTTACTCGTCTCATGTGCTAACAGCTTGTGTTTGTTTACTGCACAGGTAGAGAAAACACATGGGCAGGTGTGACTCCTAATTAGTCATGCCCACAAAATGCCATGTGATGGCAATCTCTGCCAAAGCAAGCACGTCTTGTGCTCAATCACTGACTGTGGCGGTTTAGCTGACGGACAGTGAGAGCAAGGAACCACAGCCCAGGGCAGAGTGGACATCCTGGTGAATTCTGGCTTCTCCGCTCAGCACCATAGAAACTGGTGGGGAAACCCTCCATCAGAAACCATGGAGAGGCAAAATTAAGGATAGGCAAGGACCTTGTTAGGTTTGCTGTTTCACAAGAATGACCCCAAGTTCACAATTTCCTCCATAAACATGATGGGAAGGATTTGAGACAGTTGGACATAGGAGAAGGCAAGACAAGAAGACTTGTCCCACCAGGCCCAGGGGTTGAAGTGCTCAGCACTTTAAAGTCTGGATGTATCGAACCCCTGTGTATTCAACCATCTCTGTGGTGTGGAATTAGGGTTGCTTCCCCTTTATTTTCTTACAGCCCCCTCAACTTCAGCAGTGCCAGGACAGGCAGGAACCACATGATCCTCTCCATGCTTGGAAGAACTGTAACTATTAAATTTGGCCAGTGCAGGTGAGCGAGAATTTTCTTTCAGTTCATTCTTTGAAAAGAACATCCCAAGAAGAGAATGTGAAAGAAAGCAAAATAGGCAGATACATCTGGCCCCAAGGCTCCAAATAGGTAAGATTCTGTTTCGTTACGTCTGTCAGTCAGTTAGCAACACCCAATCATTTTTTGGCATCAGAAAGTTTGGTGTAGTTGTTGGAGAGCTGGGCTGACACTGGGGAGACCCAGGTTCAAGTCGCCACTGAGTCATGAAGCTCAATGAGTGACTGGACCATGCGCAGAGTCTCAAACTCACCTACCTTTTAGGGTTATTATGAAAGTAAAATGGAGAGAAGGCAGTCATGGAGATCCTGAGTCACCTCAGGCTCCTTGGAGGAAAAGGTGGGCTATAGATGTAGTAACACACTTACTACACATTGATCCGCAGCCAAGTCTCACTGAAGTCAGTGGGATTAACATGCATATGCAAACAGGGATATAATTGCATTGCATGAAGCCAGATGATCCAGGAAGACCTTGGCTCACTTTGACTATGAATTGGCAAGTTACCTTTAGGCCATCCACCACCCCTCAGCTTTAGTCCCCCTGTTTCGGTAGAGCTCCTGCTTTGTACACAGTCTCTGGCATCTCCAGATGGGCTTGGAAAAACTCTGGCCTGAAATCCAAGCAATTTATTGCTACCAGCCAGTGTTGGCCATACTGGGCAGCATGGACTCATGGCTTGACCCTAACTCCACACCACACAGATGGTTGAATCGACTTCCTATGCTCCTATGCAATATCTGCAATATGGGGCTAACAGAATTCACCCACCTTACAGGGGCGTCATCAGGATTAGAGGGTCGGTGAGTGAAGTGCTTTGAATATTCTAACAGATCTCCAGTGCTGTCATCCTACAAGTCATGGCACCATGCCAAAAGTTAGAATATTTGCTCCGTATGCAGGCAGGCAGATCTGGGCACTATTTATCCAGATTCTTTGGCCAAATTATTCTAAATCTGCTTCGTTAATCACACTTTGGGACCTTTGGAAGCATAATGAAAATGGTGCGTATACTAATGTCAATGCACTTTATGTATTATGCCCTTCAGCAAGAAAGGTTATCTATCTAATCTAGTTCTCCATTGAAAATAATACATATATATTATTCCCGTGATGCCACTGGAGAACTGCAGCCTCCTACGTCTTTTTGCCCATTAGCATCGCCCCTTGACAGCTCCTTAGACTGCCAGAACAGCTCGGCTCTATCACAGGGCTGAATGAAAGGGTGCAGGTGGCTTCCACCCCAGTCCCATCAACGTATGCCCTAAGAAGGCCTCCCTTTGGGGGGACCTGAATTTTAAGTGGGTTCCTCATGGTACTCTAGAGCTGCTCAATGACATGTGGCAGATTGAGCCTGCCTCACTCCACCTATGGGCACAGGCAAATTTTCAGAATGTCAGAGACCCCCATATACATAGGAGAGAGGCCTAAACAATCCCTCTGCAGCAGAGAGAACTCTCCAGATGTTTGAACAGCTGGCACTTACATCCAAGCATACAGCTCAAGGGAGCTCTCTCTCACTCCATCTATCTGTATAAAATTGGTGCTTTAATTATCATTCTGTGTTAATTAGGGAGCTCAGGAGGGTGCTTCTTATAAAGGACCTAGTTCTCAGCAGCACCCACTGTGACCAGCATACAAGCAGGGCACCATTCAAACAATGAATGGCTACAGATGTTAGAGGCTGACAAGCACATGGTTCCTGCCACCCATTTTTTTAGTACCATCCATGGTATTTGCTCTGCCTGGTAATCCTGATGCATTCACTGGCTACCCAGAATTAGAACATCTGTAGCTGTTCTAGATCAACCCTTGGCCAACAAAGATCTGCTTCACATCTGCCCAGAGCACTGGAATTTCTATCGCACAACCCCAGCCTGTTATCTGCCCTGTTTCTTGACTCAGAACTCCCATCAGCAGGGCCAACGATGAAAAATGAACTGTAGTCCAAAACATCTGCAGGACACCCAGCTGTCAAAGGCTGCATTTCCTAGTCGATGAAGGTTTTTGACTATTCATTTGAAAGAACCCCTCTGACACCCTGAAAATAGAATGCAAGCATTGCAGTTTTCGTAGCCTGCACTATTCCTACATTTAGTTTGGTCCATCGTGTTAACAGAACCATAACGAGCTGAAGCGCCCGAGTTGTATCCAGCATCAATTCTATTTAGCGTAGCCCCACTGAAAGAAATGCCTGTGTATGGGTGGAAAAAGATTCCAAATGAAGCCTCGGACTGAGGAAGGATTTGGGAGCATGCTGTTAATCTGAGTTAATTATTTTGGAATGTGATGATGAGCTTGGTATAAATGTATGCTTGGAAGGATGTATCTTCCCTTCTCCTTTTGTCTCCACCAAATGGCTTATCATTTTTTCAGGGTGCGGGAGCTAAGGGGAAGACAAGGAGGTAGGGTGAATGTCACCGTCTTCTGTGTCTTTGCCACCAAACAGCTGCCTAGCAAAGAAAGTGGGCAACTGTTTAATGGTGACCGCCCAGGTGACTGTCAAACAGTTGATCTTTAGCAGTCATGCCAGATTTGGGGCATGTGAAATGTTGGAATTGCCACATGTAAGCAACCTGTGAAAGAATTCCAGGTGAAGAGTCAGTTCATATAAATATGCAGCTGTCCCCATAGATTTGACCACATTCAAGTTTGTAAATGCTTCAGCATTCCAAGGTTGCAACTTGTCAATTGTTCAGATTATTTGCCATTTGAGTTACAGTGTCACAGCCTGAAGTTCCTCCTGACGTTAAGCTTCTAAGCTCTTTCCCCTGTTATTTGAACCCATGGATTTGGATCTTACTCTCTGGAGCAACAGAAACCAAAATCAGTCTCTCTATGTTGAATTTTGTGTTGAGACTGGCTAAATTCCACTATTAAGAGGAATTTACTTTAAGCTTTACAACAGGGTTGCATTAGTACTGATCCCTCAAACGTAGCATAATAGCTTGCTCCTAGAGAAAGAAGGAATGAGGAAAAATCCTTTGTTGCATAGGGAAAGCTACATTCTTGCTGCTTTTAAAAAACCTTTAAGGGAGATGTGTCCCAGCCCTGGCAATCCTAGGGACCGTGCTGTCTGCTGAAACCTGGCTGCTGGTGCAAGCTTTTCACAGATGCTAATAATGTACCAGGTGCAACAATCTGGGTTCTATGCAGCTTCCTGGCCCGGTTCTAAACTCAGCTGGAGCAGCGGGAGACTAGCTTGCATTTCTGAGGACAGCGAGCAGGCAATTCAGCTGCACACTGACTGCAGTTCATGCACCAACCTGAACTTGCTACAGCTCAGTGGCAGAGCGTATTAAGAGGGATAGACAGATCGGTGTGTTTCGAATTTATGTTAGTCTTGCGTGTGTTCAATTCTAAGTCTGTTTCACTTCATCTTCTGGTTGTCTGCTTTTCTTTCTTTCTTTCTTTCTTTCTTTCTTTCTTTCTTTCTTTCTTTCTTTTAAGGTAAAACATTGTACGTATTTCACCCCAAAACATGTGTTTTCTTTGCATTTCCCCCCAAGGTATATTTTTGCTCTGCATTTCCCCTAAAGTTAGGTTTTTTAAACACATACTTGAGCCAAGAACTGCACCATAAAATTTGGTGAAGTGTGCAGTCCAAAGGACAAATGCACTTCTATCAGCTTGTTGGCCAGGAAATGCAAATTAGGTTGATTGGCTTGTTTTAAAGTGTCTAACAAAAATGTCTAACTTCCCTTTGCATGCCAGAGGTTTCATGTTCAGTCCCTGGCATCTCCAGCAGGGCTGGAAAAGGCTCCTGCCTAAAGCCCTGGAGAGCCATCAACAAGTCACTGAGAAGACTCTGCTTGAATGGAGCATTCATTAGGCTGAGTGTAAGGCCAGCAGCCTTATAACCCGGACAGCATGGAAGCACCAAGAACACAAACCTAGCAGTTCCAGTCTCTCTACTCTCCATGGAAGAAGATCAAGGAGTGTGGGAGGTGTCAGAGGAATGGAGAATTGAGGCTAATAGCACATTAGTCTGTGGGGTGTTCACCCTGGGTCCTTCCAGCATAAGAGACTACATAGGCCAGTGCTCAGGTGCACTACTGATAAGAGAAGCTGGGGAGGGGACTGGTCTGCCTAGGTTCACTCAAGATCGCAGGGAAGACACTAACGCAGCTATACTTACTGGAAAGGCGAAGGGTCACTGGGCAAGGCAAGCAGGGCCATTCAGGACCCTGGACAGATCCATGCTAACTGCAGCTCCCTCGGAAGACGCTCTTGGCTACATGCTGAGACCTTTTGATTGCTGCCAGCTTTGGACATGTTTGGACTCACTCTGAGGAGTGGTCCTCTTTTTACAGGGCCATGGTCTGATTCTGCCTTCTAAGCCCCAGAGCTGCTACATACTCTCCAACTTGGAGCCATCTGGTAAAGCCATGTCCTCTGGCTTAGAAGATCCCGCAGGAGCAGCTGGTAGGCTACCAGGTGATGTCCCCTACCCCTCTGAGTCATGTTCGGAGCCAGAGAGGGATCAAGGCCAGAGAACATGGCACATGGGCTGACGTTAAGGAACCGGGGGACAGGCTGCCTGTGCAGTTGCCGGGCCGGGGATCACTTGGCCAGTCCCGATAGCCTCCTGCATCATACGGCTGCAAGCACAGGCATTCCAACACCCCATTATTTTTCTCTGTGGGCCTAATCAAGCTGCTCTGGCTGACAATGAATGGCATGCGCGCGCGCACACACACACACACACACACACACACACAGAGAAGGTGCCTGCCGTTTGCTGCAATGTTACCAATCTCACCCAGCTGAGTTCTGCCCCACACTTTTCTTTGCAACTCCCCAGAGCAAGACAACTGCTGAGTATGAAGAAGGAAGAAGGGGGCACAGGCCAGGAGGGAGCAACAGCGAGGCAGAGATTAACATTCTAACTCACACACACCAGGAGGCTACAGAGTGAAAATTGCCAGAGAGTACAATAGAGATAAAAAGGCATGACAAATGAATGTCAAGAGGGAAAGTGGTATGATCTATATTAATGAGGCTTGCTTGAGAAAGAAAAGTCCGCCAGAAGAATGGAGGCGAGGAGGAAGTGGCCAGGATAACCTGGCTTGGCCAGGCTAGAAAGCGGCAGTGCCGTGATCAGGAGGAGAACTGCGTGTGATTTTTCATGCATAACTGGCTGGATCAGTGGCTCAACCTTCCTGATGTGTGCAAAAGCCAATGGACTTTCCCTGAGATCTGATTAGTCATCAAGTGTTATTAGACTTTGCAGAGCTCTGCAATTTGTGATAATAAGGGGAGATAGTGTATCTCTAGGCAGCAGATCCTCTGATGAGAGCCAGACCTCGCCATTCAGAGAATGGCAGGAGATAAGGAGCTGCTATTGAATAGGGTGTGAAGGGAGGTGTTGGGGGGAGCAGATAATTAGACTCTGGCGCTTGCACTTTTTGATGTCAGGGGAAAAAGACTGAAGTAAGGTTAAATGATACGTGAAAAGAGACGTGGGGAGATAGAAGCAGGAGTTCCCCAATTCATCTGTGTCTTCTGTTCTAACATGCCATGCTCAGCTCACGGAAGTCATTCTGTTCCAAGGCAGAAACACTGCCTGAGTGAACAGCATTTCTAGCTTAGTTAGAACTGAAAGAAAAATGTTTCAGCCTGTAAATTACCAGGCAGAATCTCAGAGATTCCCTGGGAACAAAATGCCACTAGTATTGACAAAGCATCTTATGGTAACGCAACAGCTAACAAGTGTATTGTGGCACGAGCTTCGATGGGCTAGTGCCCTTGCGCTTGTACCACTATGAGCTTGCCAGCCGCAAAGGTGCCATGAAATTTGTTTCTCTCTTTCTGCTGTAGCAACTATCTCTTTAACAAGAAGAGTGCTCTCCAGTATTTCAGTCTTGGGCAAGGTGCTTCAGCACGTGGTGGCTCCTCAGATCCAGTGATTTCTGGATGGGACAGATGGTCTAGATCCATTTCATTCTGGCTGCAGGCCTGGCTATGGAAAGGAGACTCCTTTGGTCACCTTGATGGATGACCTACACCAGGAACTGGACGGGGAGGTGTGTCTCTGATTCTGCTTGATCTTTTGGTCACTTTTGATATTGTTGACCATGGTATCTTCCTCAGGAATCTGTCTGAAATGGGGATCCAGTCCTTCTTGGTTGAGCGGTGCTGGGGAAGTCTTGTTTGGTGACATGGCTATTGGCCTGCAGTGTCTCTTGGGATTCCAATGCATTTCCCATGCTATCTAAGGCTGTTAATTTGTCTGGAAAGTTTGCCTGAAGTGTTGAAGTTTGGTGCCACCAACACATTTCTCTGGGGAGGTTATTCCATAATCCAGTCATTGCAAAACCAGAACTCTCAGAACCCTTCAGACCAGACTTTCATCCATAGTAGAACCATTTGGCATGAGCAGGTTTCCTCATCTCTACTTTCCTCTCCAACAGACTTAGATTAGTCTGCTTAGAAGCACAGTTCTCTTATTAGAGCTTAACAGGTCACAAAACAGGACAAATCAGAGTTGTATTCTCTTTAAGATGTGTGGAAAGCATCTGCCCATGTAAATCCATACTGAAGCATCACCTCCCTTTCAGAAAAGATCCTGACTCTACCCTCAAGGTGGCTCCTGCTGCTTGAGTGGCAGATGGCAGGACCAATAAGGAGCTTCATTAATGGCCCACTTGGTTTGCTTGTCATCTCCTGACAGGGTCAAGAAACTCCCCCTCAGCCTCCTTCCCAGAAATATTTCCCTCCTCTTCCATGGTAGGCTGATTCTCATGCTCCATCTGAGAATCTTCACTAGGTAACCTTGAAACTGCACTGTCATCTGACCTTCCGTGTCCTCCTCAGAATTGGTAAAATCTTTCTAAATAGACTGTAACCTGTGAGAACTGGGCCCCTCTCTACACCATTGCTGGTATCTCAGCCTTCCCCAGCCTGATGTCCCCGAAGTGAGTAGGGCTGCAAACAACCCAGCTGGCATTCTCAATGGCCAAGAATCCTGAGAACTTCCATTCAAAACCTCTGGAGGGGAACCAGGTTGTGGATGGCTGTCCTAAGCATCCAATGTTTGCAGTAAAAGAACTAAATTAGAGTGCAGAGGGTTTGCTTTCTATGGGAGCATCAGGCATCCTGCCTCTAGGGACTATAATTTCATATTTCCAAGAGACCCTAGGGCAGTGCAGGAAAAAAAGGGAGCCTGTATATAACATGTAGGCTGATAATTTCCTCCCCAACACCCACGTGCCCTGGAAGGTCAGGGCCTTCTTGGGAAATAGCGCAGCAGACTAACAAATGTGTTGTGCCACAGGTTTTGAACATTAGAGCTCATTTCATCAAATAAAGCCTGCATTTCTCTCAAGGGAATGAAGAGCCTAAGCCTAAGGGCTGGCATAAGGCAATTTTCATTGCTCTCCCTTACCTGAAAGGTCTGTTGCTAACCCTTTGCCTGTCGCACTGAGATCAATGTGGCAAAGCTTTTCTGGCACGCAGAGCTGGGCTGATCTTCCAAAAGACTGTCAAGTAATAATATATATCCAGCAGCTTGGGTAAAAGCACAAAGCTGAGATTTAATTGAGGGAAGAACCACTCTGCATTCCAAAGCAGTAACAAAGTTTAACATATTTCCTCAATTTTCTTATTTGTTAAAACCGCATTCAAGTTGTTGTTCTTGTTGTCATTGTTGTTACATACTTTTTAAAAAGCTTAGGGGTGTTTATGTGTGTGAATTGCTCCTGCCTGTTGCAGAATTCCTCTTGACTGCTGCCTCTTGACCAATGGTATTTTATATTTCCACGATGTCTTGCTCTTTCCAGAGCACATGGGGAGGACATCAGACCACGGTTTGGTTTGGTTTTGTTTTCTGCATGTGGGGGCCGCTTCTTTTTCTTCCTGTGGATGCACTTGCCTAATGCAACTTCCAAGGTATTCTGGTAAAATAAAATGGTGGCCATGCAGAGAACATTTCCAAGAGGACAGCTGCTGCCACCAGAAAAAGGAAGCTCCTCCAACCCCCAATGAAAGATGAATGGGTAATTATGGGACAACAAAAAAGAAACCATTCCTACCCATTTGCTAATTTTGGCCTTTGTTTCATGGAGGCAAATGGGCTTCTTAAGGTTCAATGCTTCATTTTTCACAAAAAGAGCATCCACCTAACCTCTCTGCTAATTCTTTTCTGAAGAGTTGCCATCTTAAACTCAAACAATTGCCGCATGTGGCAAGACGTTGGATGGGGACTGATAGCAGCATAGATGCATCCCAGAGGTTGGAAGGACTCTAACCACCCGTGCTGGTGGCCATTGGCAGTCTGCCAAAAGACCCAGCCCTGGGTGCTGTATGTGGTCACCTTCTTCAACACATCTTTGTGAGCTGGGTCGGGCTGAGAACAAGTGCTTTGCTCAAAGTCATTTGGTCCTCTCGAGCTCTGTTGTGAGCAGAGATCTGGGCTCAGTTCAACACCATGTTACAACCTTTCCCACAGCATGATGCCCTCCAGAGCTTTCGGACTTCATCCCTCTGCAGTCCTAGTTGGGAAATGAAGACTAGACCTTATGGAAGGCACCAGTCGTTGGATTATGCTCAGAACTCCTGGTTCCAGCACTAAATCTCCCCAGTGTAGCATCTCAGACTGCAAATCAGTTCTTCTTTACACCTGGAGAACATTTGGCCCAGTCTCCATTGTGAACGAAATGCCTCTGGAATGCCTAATTGACAATTACCCAGTTTATTAATACATTGCTTCACACACATATCAGAAGGTGGTGCGTTTTGCATAACATTTCACAGGATCAGCCCATTGCTCTGAGATGCAAATGAGAGGCTTGAGTGCCACCCCTGGATGCAATGCTGGGACTTTTCAACACACAGGCAATTGTGCTCATTTAAATCAGTTAATTTCCCAATATTAATGATTACATTTGAAAAGTGCAAGGCAGTGGGAGGTGGAAATGGAGAATGAAGAGGGACAAAGAGAGTGCAGTGGGATTCTAATAAAGAGAGGAATAGGCTTGGATGAAAATTATTCATTTGTGCCTGATGCAAAGCATATTACAGGTAAAGAGCCCAGAAATATATGTGGTCATGATCACAAATCATGCATACCACTGTCTAGGGAAGAATCTAGGATATTTTTCATAATCCTAATATATTAAGGGTTGTGAGGGGGGAAAAATGGAAAAAGAATAAAACCTTACATTTTCCAGTCAAGAGACCATTTGTGTGAATAGTTCTACAACAGTGCTATGATGGAAAAGAATGCATGAATGGATTGTGTCAGTTTCTGTACAAGGCTGGGGATTCAAGAACCACATTCTGTTAGTTGTCTGTTTCTAAAATAGCTAGCTCTGTTTTAAAGTTTAAATGAGTTTCTAGCTCTCAAAGCTGTTGCAGAAGAGATTTAAAAAGCTGAATTATTAAACAGGAGAACAAGACCCTGGTCTAGGACCACGAGTTTCATTATATGGCCCTGCCTTTTTGTAATAAAGATCCAGTTTTAGCAGCATGGTGATGAAAAAGTATTATCTGGAATATTAGTTTTGGATCTGGGTTACTATATTCAAGAATCACAGCAAAGGTGATTAAGCAATTGGCTGAGATGGCCAGTAATTTTCAGGTGAGCTGTGACCATTTTTTATGATGATGATGATGATGATGATGATAGTTTATGCCCTGCCTTTTTCCCTATGTAGAACAAAAGCCCCAGAGGTGCTTTAATGTAATAGTATTAGCACTGCTGCAAATTCACGGTTAGAATAGTGCCTGTTTCTGTATTTTTAAAAATTGAAATTGGCATCGGAAACACTCTCTCCCAACCTGGTGCCATTCAGATGTGGTGAACTACAACACCCATCTTCCTGATGGGTGAGGATGGTATAAATTCTAGTCCAACAGATCTGGAGGGTGCTAGATGGCAAAGTTATTCTAGAATCATATTTTTTGGCAGAAACGCACCGGGGACTCCTATGAGGGCCCAGCATGGTGCAGTGGCTAGATGAGACCAGCTTTCAGTCTCCACCCAGACATGCGGCTCACTGGGTCACTTTGAGCCAGTCACTGATTCTCAGCCACCACTAACAAATAAATAAATATTCATTTCTGGGTCCTGCTGCCAAAGCGAGGCTTTAACAATCTGGGTCTTTCAAACATGACATCCTCCCATTTCGAGTCTCCTGAGCTTTTGAAGCTGCTGTTGGAAAAAGCCCAGCCTTCTCTCCATCCTGCCTTCAAGTGTCTTTTCCCAGCCTTTGTACTTCCAGGGAAACAGGTGCGTCCTTCATACTTTCACCTGCAGTCTGTCCATTGCTTATTTGGTCAAAGATCTCTGTCATGCTGCAATCCATTATGAAAGAAACACCTGCTCACGTACAAAAAATTGCCTCTGCAAGTCCTTTCCAACTGCAGTTCCAGTGACTAAATATCTGCCTAAGAATCATGGTGGCTTCTGCACCACATTCCGCTCCTCCTGAAGTTCTAGCAGTCATTAATGGCTTTTAGGAGGGACACACACACCCCTTGTAGGTTGGCATCCCTTCACCTCACAGAGCAACTGCTAAGGGTGCCTTAACTATGCTATGGATCCTTGCTAAATAAATTACAAGGGAGATGAAATAAACATTTATTTTAATTAGTCCTTTTGAACTAGCAGGATTCCAGGGTACACAGATCAGTTTCTTTATCATTCTTAAATTAAGAGGGGAAATTAACAGTGCCTTTCTGCCTTTCATGACAGGGGGACTTTTATTAATGCACTAATATGCTGGTTTGAAGGAAGACAGAGCTCATCTTATAACTGAGCCCAATAGATGGCCTATGAGAAAGGCTCTAATTTGATTTTGTTAAATGTGAATAGCACCCTAAACCAGTTGATTTCAAGGCATTTTGCAGTCACAGAAAAATGCACTAAAAATGAATATCAGTGTCAATAAAAAAGCAGAACACAGAATTCAGTTACAACCAACCAGGGTATCAAAAAAGCCTGGATGAATACCACCACCACACAAATATATACATATACATATATATATTAACCTGGCATCTGAGTATTAATAAACTCATTATCAGGTAAGCATCCTGGGAAGGGAATTCCTCAAATTTATTTATTTGTTCATTTATTTATTTCTATCCCACCCAATAGCTGAAGCTCTCTCATTTACAGTAGCACATAAATGCAATAGAAATGCAATAAATGAAATGAAATTTAGCTAGCTGTAGAAACATCATAAAATTATGAAATGATGTCATGAAAAGCCAGATTTAAAACCATATTTGAACCGCTCCAATGGCTAACACAAATTAAATCACAAGACCTGGCTTAATGCCCCAATATACTGTTTAGGGCGGATTAAACTCCTGTCATAGAGGGCAGTATCAACCAAACATCAAAAGGCAGTATCAACCAAACATCATGACCACCAGGCAGGCCTCGCTGGAGAGCCTGTTCCATAATTGGGGGCCTCCACTGAGAAGGTCCTCCTTCCTGCCACCACCAACTGAAACTTTCTTGGAGGTGGCCATTGGAGGCAAGTTCCCAGACCTTGACCACAGCGCCCAGGTAGATTGTGGTTGGGAGTGGCATCCATGAATGGCATACTGTGTCTCAAAATACCTTCCTTCTGGCAGCCACCTGGATGGCAATGGCACTTAGAGAAAAGCAGAGGGACCCAGGTTACCAGTGCATCAGGTATTTCTTGAGATACGTGAATTCCAGCTCATTGAGTGGTTTGTGGGTAGACACCAGAACTTTAACTTTGGCATGGAAATGGACCAACATCCAGAGAAGCCCTTTATATGCTGTCAAGCATGTAGTTGCAGTTAGCAAGTCAACTGCTGTAGGTCAGAGCCAGTGCAGAGCAGGAGTTAGAGTGCTGGACTAGGCTTGGGAGATCAGAGTGCTAGTCTCTCTCTACTCATCCATAAAACTCTCTTGATCACTTTGGGTCAGTCATTGAGTCTCAGTTTAACCTACCTTGCTGTGTTGCTATGAGGATCACATGGGGGAGGAGAAGGATTGCGTAAGCCACCTGGTTTCCTTGCAAAAAGAAATGGGGAACAAGCATGTAATAAACAAATAAGTAAATATGCTTATTACCTGCAGTTTCTGAATCCTCTTTGAAATTGTACAGGTGATGTTTGCAATTCGAGAATTCAGTTTGAACAGCTTTCACCCAATATAAGAAATCTTGCTGATTTAACTATCCACATTCAAACCAGCTAATTCATCAATTCAGTCTGTAGGAATTTGCATATAAGATATACTGTTCATTGGTGATGTGTGTGTGGGTGACATCATCACAGAGGATGCCTTTTCTCTCATGTAGGGATTACTTGGCTTGAGACATGCTTGTCCATTGCAATCTTGATAAGCAGCTGCATTAAAGATATATGTTTTACATGTTTATGGCCTGATAAATGTGGGGGAGGGTTTTTCATGGAGAGGGGCATAATCAATTTAACAGATTGATCTAGCAGAGCAGTTGAGGCTGTAATCATAGACACCAGGACAGGAAAGCTTTCTTGGCTGGGGGGCCAGCTTGCTCCCCTTGAACAATTCAGCAGAGCAGTGCTGGGTCACGCAGGCTTCCCTAACATCAGCCATGCCCACTCCACCCGTTTTCCCTTTCTTTGGGACATGGCCCACGTTTGGAAGAGCGGGTCCTCCAAGGGGAAATCCAGTGTGCCTCCTTTGCGGACCACCAGAATGGTACACGGGGGGCAGGGAGCAACTTGGGAGGCACCTTTTGTGCACAAAGAGAGGCATGGAAATCCTTAAGTGTTGCTTCATGGGCTGGAGATTCCTCAGCATTGCTTATCTGGGAGTAAGTCCCTTTGAACTTAAGGGGATCCATGTTCAAGTGGAGACGCATCATGCTCGATTGTGTTGCTCTAGTGCCTGGCAACTGAGAAGACAAATGATTGCTGCCTCCAAGAGATGCCAGTTCCCATAGCACGGCTTGAATTTCCACATCTTCCCACCTGGAGATCACATCTGAGCAAAAGATACAAGACAGAGGACTGTATCAACTTTTCAGCGGGCAAATCATGGCTTTCTAGTGCAATTCCACAATACGTTTTCAAGTCCTAGGATCACCTGAGCTGAGAACTGGAGACAGCTCCAGAGCTACCTCCTCTTGGCAGGAAGATTCCATCACTGAATGCAGCATAAATTGGGACCATGAGTAGTTGGCCCACCCAGAAGGCATCCCATCACAGGAAAGCTGAGCCCCAGATCCTCCACCAGTATGCCAAGGTGGAGCAGGGACAGCACTGTGTCCAAGCTGGAGACCAGAGCAGAAGGCACGGAACAGGTGAGGTAGCACAATAGTTCCAGTGCCTGTGTTTTACTTGAGAGAAAAATGCAAGGCTATAAAGATGCTACAGAGCAAGACCACACTAATGCTCTAGAAAGAGCAGAAGCAGCTCTGGAACGTCTCACCATCTCCTAGTGGCCACTGGTGTAACAATTCCTTTTGCCCTGATTTGGGCATCCAGGCCAAACAGCTCCTCTACTGCATCAGCAGATCTCACCTCAGAATGGCTCCTTGCCCTATCAATCAGCCCTTGGCCTTACTTGTACGTAAGGATCTAAGCCTCGAGGATGGCAAGCTGAGCGCCAAGTGTTTGGAGACTTGCACTTGCCTTTCACTGCACCAAACATAATTGCAGAACGGAGGAAGGGACTCAAGCAATGTTTCAGTCCTGAGCATTTCATGCCTCATAATGAGATGTGCCTTCCCTCTCCCTTATTCAAATAAGAGCTGGACGCAGGCACTCCACTTGTGCCTGCATTATCCTCCAAACAATGGGATATGAAAGTCCTGGGAGAAGAAGGATGCATGAGGAAATCCTCAATTATAGGAAAACCCAAGCATGCTTATTCATTGTGCTCCTTGCCCATGCCTTGATTTCAATAATACCGTGTATCCATGGATCTATTCTTCTTGCACTCTCTTGTTTAACGAGAGCGAATGGATAGGAAAACATGTGTCCTGCCAGATGTCCCCCCATCCCTTGACATTGGCCAAGCTGACTGGGACTGATGCAGTCTGGCCACATCTGGAGGGGCGTTGGTTCCCCACTTTGGTGAAACATGGGGTTTGCTGCAGAGGTCCTTAAAGTAGGTCCTTTGAAAGCGGTGACATCCTACTGGCTTTAGTGGGTCTGTGCAAAGTGGGACTGCATCTAGTTCCAGCTCATGGTATTTATCAAGCACCCTTGATAAAGAAAGCATTGCTGGATGGGAGTATGACTTCATGTGGTTTTCCAGGATCTTAGAACAAGATGATTGACTGGAGAAGCAATTGTCTTGCCTATTACGTTTAGAAGCATGCGACTGGAAGAAGTGGAATGTCAAGGCTAATCCAAAAGGTGCAGGCGCCTGCTTCATGGACTATGCTGACATGTCTATTAATCCAAAGGCTCTGTACAATGAGAACACATTACTAAGCACTTATTGACCAGCTTGTGTCCATCCAACCAGTGGATGATAAGAAATGTCTGCATCCTTCAACTCTTTATCTTGTTGTACCGTGATGGCTGCATTAGCAGACTAATTCCAGTGTCAGGACTGATGTGAGATAACAAAGGAAAACATGCCACCAAGAGGCTAATAAGGAGTTTCTCTTGGGAAGCATGACAGGCAGAAATTTTTAAAAAGCAAGAAGCCACCATTTGTGCTAGGGAAAGCAGGTTTATGGATTTGCAACACAGATGTTTTATTGGTTGGAGGCAAGGATGTAACATTTAAGTTTCTAAACATATGCAAAATTCTCTGATGTTTCTCTGCCCCCAGTGCCCATAATGCTAGAACTGGGGGTCATCTGATGAAACCGACTGGTGAGAGAGTCAAAGCAGACGGAAATTAGTATTGCTGCATCCAGCATATTGTTAAACTATGAAATCTGTGGGTACAAGATGTAGCAATGGCTGCCAACTTGGATAGCTGGAGTAGATCAATTCATGAAGGAGTTTTTTTGTGGCTCATGATGATGGTACATCACCTCCAGCACGGCAGAACATATGCCTCTGCCCACTTGTTGCTGGGGCGCAAGAGTGGGATGTCAGTATTAGCCATATGTCAGTATCCAATAGGCCACCTCTTAGCCATTATGGCTTTTGCACCACGTGTATGCAAGAACTGGGCCTGCTTCTCCCCAAATACAGCATTCCAGGGTTGTTACCTCAGAATCCAAATCAGAACTGAAAGAAGAGGGAGGCTCTGAATTCTTAGTTGAAGGGCCGTCAGCTCTGAGATAAGCCATGCGGCTGATGATCACCTTTGCTCCATGGAGCACCCTTTTGAAGCAGACAGAGCCACAAAGTAGCAAATGAGATTTGATCGGTCCTATCCTGCAGCATCAGATCAAAAGAGCAGACCAACTGAGAAATGGCCAACATTCCTGCTATCTGGTCAACGAGCAGCAGGAACCACCCTGAAGGTGGAGTTAACTTACTTTGGTTGAGAAGGGAGGAGAGGGATCCAGTCTGGAATCAGCTTCTTAGCATTAGCCTTCTTTCTGCTGGTGCCTTTCGTTATGCTCCTTCTTGTACCACAAAGCTGGCTGGCTGATTTTAACAAAATAAAGATTCAGTTAAAAGCTTCTGGAGTTGATCTGTTTGGGAGGAGGAGGGATGGAAACTGGCTATGTTCACCTATGCTTCAGTTGGTGGATTGCACGGTTCTAGTAAAAGATGGAGTAGATTCTGCAAGGCTGAAATCTGCTCACCCTGCTTTATATGGTCTAAAACATACGCATATGTAAAATATGATGGAGAAACATAGGAAACTTGCATGGAAATACCCTGTGGTTTAAACTAGCATTGGCAAAGTCCAGTTTAAGGAAACAATCAGCAAAACTTCTAGGGAGATTTGTCTTTGGGTTTCCCAAATTTTACTTCTGTCTTCCATTCTGCTGGTCTGTTTTCCCCTCAGGTCATTCTTACCCCCTTCTTTTCTCAAGATAATAACAGCTCCATCTTCAGTTTTAACTAGTCAAAGGCCTTGAAGTGAACCTGAATTCCCATTTGTCTACGCTATGCCTGATTCATGCGACAGGGATGGCTCTTACCTTGGATGTAAGTTTTCGGGATCTGACTGGTGTTCAGAATATAAAGCCTCCCTATCTTGGCATCTTTGGGCCTATGTATTATTCATAGGCTCTCTTGTTCTTGGGCAACTGAAGAAACCAAATAAATATTAATTCCGAAGTAATACAAAGACACCCATTTCTCCCGCAGCAGCTCTTGTTGCTCCAGGGACATTGGGGAATCTGCCACGCGGAAAAGTAGAAATAAATTACCTGAAAATAACACGTTATCAAACAATTATCAAAACAATTATTCTCCCCTGTAATAGAATGGAAGAGTCACGTTACACTGGAATATTAAATGCTGCACAAGGTGATGAGTGGAGAGTTCTGCCAAGTGCCTTTATTATATGGTCTCCTTAAATCAAGGCTCTGACATGACAAATTCAGCAGAAACAGGTGAAGAGCAGGTGCTGTTCCTGAGTTTAGGCACATTGGAAGCAAGTGTTGCTTGAACCCCGGAACACAGCTGTGTGGGGGCTAGAGCCCTGGTCTCCCAAGTCCCACTAACATTATGCCCTACTGGCTTTGCAGGAGAACAGCAGGGATCCCTTCCAGGAAATTCCTCCAAGGGCAGAGCAGAAAGGACATGTCCAAACCCCTGGAAGGACTCCAGGAATCTCAGCTGGTTGGAGTTTAGAAACTGGCAAGAAGGACTGTGCTGGGGGTTCTGTACACTGCCTTAGAATGATCATTTTTAAAAGACCCCTGCTTTTTAAAGTTAAAAACATTCAAAGGAGAGAAAGAACTGGACTGAAAGCACACCACTGTAATCAGAGCTAGCAGCAGCTTTGATGGGCTAATTTTCATTGGGGAAATGGCATTTGGGGAGAAGGGGACCCTCCCTTCACCAGGGCTATGCTAGAGATGGGAGATCATTTCTTTTGGTCCACACTTTTAATCCAATAGACCTATTTCTCATTTTTTGGTTTAGGACATGAATCAGAATATCCTTTTTTATCTCTTCAAAATGGGCATCCCCTGAATGTTGAGATGCTGTAAGCGACTCATATATGGCTATAAAATGTGTACATTTGGGTAAATTGCATACAAAAATGTGAACATTAGGGAAGGATGCCTACTGAAAATGTTCACATTTGGAGAAATTGCATGTCAAATGCCCATTTGGAGAAAATAGCGTATGAAAATAAATGCACATTAAATTGTTTAAATTGCAGGCTGAGTCATAAATTGTATGAAATGATTAAAAATGGCATGAGCTATGATTTGTCATCCCTTATGCCATGGTGCTGGTCATTTTGGTGTACACACACACACACACACCCTGCCACCGCAGTTATAAAACCAACAAGATACACCATCACAAATCATCTGACATCTACACTAGTTCTTAATGCAAGGTTAGTTCCAAGTTCATGCAAGTTTACATTGACCTTCCCCTGATATGTTCAGTGTTGCTGGTTTTATGGCCATTTGTATCATGTTTTTAAGACTGTATTGATTTCTATTATTTGTTTTATCACTGTGCACCACCTTGGAAGTTCTGTTCTGAAACCTGGCCAAGATAGACAAGTAAATAAAGAAAGTGTTCATGGCATAAGTGAAGACTAGCAGTATAGATCTGTATTTCCACTGAGAGTTTTGTGAGTCAGCAGACCTCTGCTGTTAGATATTAACTATGATACACCAACAGAGCAAGGCAAGACTTCACTTCAATGTGTTTTAATGGATTGTTGTAAATCTCTCAGAGAGCTTCAACTATTGGGCAGTATAGACAACAGACAGACAGACAGGCACTAATGCGCATGCCTCGAACAAAACATCAGTTTGGGCCCTTTTGTCAGCTCTCCCCAGCCTGACTTCTCCAATTCAGGGGAAGAGACAGAGGGGCGGAGGTGGACAGATGACTTCACCATTTCAAGGTTACCTAGCAAAAACAGTCAGACTGCATGGAAAACATAGAAACATAGAAACTGAGTGAGACCCGGGCCATCTAGTCTGACCCTTGGCTCTAGCTGGCTCTGCTCGTGACATGCCTACCATGTGCATGTCCAGCCTATCCTTGAACACCCTCACCAATGGGGCTTCAACCATCTCCCGTGGAAGCCCATTTCATACCTTGGGGGTCCTAACAGTCAGGAAGTACTTCCTGGCATCCAAACTGAACCTTGGAGGTTCAATTTCAGAACTTGGGTGGAGGAGGCTGAAGGGGTGTTCCTTGATCCTGTCAGGAAACAAAAGCCAAAGCAATGGACCTGTGAAGAAGTGTCCGATATTCCTGCCATCTAGTCCGGAAGCAGCAAGAGCTGTCCTGAGGGTGAAGTCAGAATCTTCTTGCAAGAGAAGGAGGGAGAGAATGTTTTGGTGCAGGTTCAGTTCTTCATATAGGCAGATGCTTTTCCCACGTCTTAAAGAGAATATAACTTTGACTTATTCTGTTCTGTAGCTTGTAGAGCAATAATAAAGGACTAAGCTTGTTAGGATTCATGTAAGTACACTGGAGAAGAAAGAAAGAGGGAGATACCTCCCTGTGATACTTTAAAAAACTACTACAATAGCAACACCTTTCTGATTGCAGGATAGGACAGAATGCACTGTTGAATTAAAGAGCTTGAGTTACTTCCTGATTAGGTTCCAGGCAGGCAGCCATCGTAGTCTGTCACCGGCAGTAAATAGACAGAAAAAAAGACATTTTGGCACCTGAAGACGGACAGATTTATCATAGCTCCAGCTTTTATGGACTTGAGTCTGTTCCTTCAGATTCACAAAGGAAAATAATGGCTAGGATCCTGCAATTTCTTCCACCGCTAAAGAATCCCCTGAGTGGAGCTCTGCTTTCACAGGATGCTGCTGCCTGAGGAGAAAGGAAAAGCAATTTCTCCAGTCCCCTCTTCAGTATCATATGCCCCCTTTGATCTTCCCTGGAGAGTTGGGAGACCCCTCTGAAAAATTGGAGGGATCTAGAATCCAATAATACATGAACATCTTAAGAGTTCAGTCCAAAGGCCAATTATAGCATAGCATTCTGTTCACATGTTGGCACATGAAGAGCCCACAACAGGTTGTGAAAGCAACAGCACCTTCCTGGGTTGAATTTACTAGTAAATACTGGCCCTGATATTGGATATCAAATGTAGCCACCAAGATATTATCCACCAAACCCTTTCTATCAGGAGGATCCCCTTTGCTCAGCCCAACTCATGAATGGAAGGAGCTGTTCTGTTTGTAGAAACCTAGCTAGGATCCAACCCTATATCTATAGTAATAAATAGAGCACTGCAGGTGTATAGTGGGGAAAATACAAGCAATGAGGCCAAGAAATACAAGAACTGTGTAATAATACTTTGGTTACTAAAGCAATAACGTTGATTTCTGATTAGCTCACATTCACCTCCTGCCTCCCTGCTCCTGCGTTATGCATGGAATATTGCCCATTTGGGTCTATGGATCATTTGTTTCAATTCAGCCACCAAGCCTGGATGCACTGCCCCTATCATCTACCCGCTTTCCGTACAGCCCTGCTATTCTTGCATGCATCCTGCTTATCATGGGTGAAACCTCATTTCCAGCCAAATGAGGTTGAATTCAACATGTATCTTGCCGTATCTCTTCTCTCACTTCCATTCCATCCATCTGGAAGTTGAGCGAAAGTTATTAGCCAGCTCCCATCTCACTCCTCTGATCTCCTCTGATTGTCAATCCTATCGCCAGGCAAGCTTGGGTCTATTTCATTTCTTTTCACTCAGCTTACGTAATGCTTATTTTCTCTTGTCTTATCCTTGTTTACCCAGATTACTTGTGGTATCTTGACTCAGATTCTAGTTAATGCTGTCCAAACAGAGCCTATTGGGCTTGATACTTATGCAATCAGGCTGCAGTTCAGAGAAGCAGCATTTTATTTCATGTAAACTTGGCAGAAATTACTTCCAAATCATACAAGGCAGCTTGAAAATCCTAAAAACACTCCATATGAGGGTAGATATCCTACTTTTGCTCCTGCTTTTATTTGTCTGTTTACTTACAAACAGCATTATGAAAACGACATACATCTCAGGGGACACCATGGCTTTTTTGGTTTGTACAATGTTTCATCACTTCAGGCAATGAATGAACATTGAATAGTAACTGCTCTTGTATAGAATAAATAAAATGAAATAAAATCTAAATCAAACTGGAACTAATTAAACATGTTTGGAATTTTAGCAATATATATCAAACATACTTAAAAAGATTTTTTGTATTGTCAAATCTACATATAATCTATCCAATGCCTGAAATTGTTTTTAAGAGTACACCCCAGTTCAAAATGATACCTGGATATCCAGAGAATTACTTACTCCCAGTACAACCTGTGCATATTAAGATCTCCACCTGCATTTCTTTTCTAAGTGCCACTGCAATTGAAGTTAAAGTAAGAGATGCTGACTTTTAAGTGGTGGAACACCATTCATGGAATGTCCTCTTTGGTGATGATGACTTAATGCTTTGTTGCTGAGTTTAAGATACAAACATTTTATTTGTACCCAAGAACAGTAATTTCAATTTGATTTTTCCATTTTTTCTGTTGTTTTACCTGTAGGTGCATCTGCTATTTTAACCTTATTATTTAAGCTTTTATTTTGTTTTGTGTCAATGTTATTTATGGTAAGACAGATGGGTAGATGAGAAAGACAGAGAGGGATAGTTTTTTTATGAGCAAGAACTCTAAATGTTCTAAATCCAGACAAGTCAAAGAATTTAAAACTACCGTGGAGATTATTTTTAAGCCAGAGATTTGGGAAAACTATTTTGACAGTTTGACATGTTTGGAGAAAACAATAAAAGTGAGTGGAAATCTTTTTGATGGGTGTGCTATAAAATTTTATAATACATACACAAATACAATAAAATTGAAGTGCACTTCCTTCAGTAAGCTTGCGGTTCTTGGTACTGTTTCAACAGGAACATTAAAATTCCTTTCTCCAAACTGTCATGTCTTAGATCAGCCTTCTCTAGCCTACTGCCCTCCAAAAGTGTTGGACTACATGTCCCATCATCCCATGCTGGCTGGAATGATGGAAGTTTAGTCCAACACATCTGGTAGGCACCAGGTAGAGAAAATCTGTCTTGGAATAACTGAATTAGTAATTCTTGCTTATTGCAAGAATTGTTTGTGATGGCTGCATGGGACATATGTGGGACAGAAACCTTTGACATTTTAGATCACGGGTGGAGAAACTGCAGTCCACTGACTGGATACAGCCTTTGGGAATTCTCTGTCTGGCCTTCAAGTGTCTTCTACTGGATAAAAAAAATATATACCTGTTCTTGGCCTCTTCGCCTGTTCTTAGCCCTAACTTCTACTGGAATGTGGTTTCTGCAATTATTCCCAAATTGGAATTCAGCCCCCCCAGCTGAAAGATGCCCTCAAACCCTCTTTTCTAGTTTGGATTTTAATTATTAAAAGACTCCTCTGGCTTTTCTAAAGAGGTCGACATACATAAGCACAAGAAATAGCCAAATTTACTGTCAGATTTGGCAGAAGGATATGTGACAGCATGAAATGACAACATGAAAATCATGCTCAAGATGGTGTTCATGCTGGCTAAGTAATCTTGTTCCCATTTACAAAATTCTGCATTTGGGTCCTTAACAGCATGGAGAAGCATATTCTTTTATTCCAGACTAAATTGTGTAGAAAGTCTGATTTCCTGAGCTAGTGTATTGGGCAGTGAAAAACCATCAAACATAAATACACAACTAAAGCATGAGACCTATATTTCTAAGCCACTCGTGAACTGTTCTGACTGAAAAGGGTAGTTAAAGAGTTTTAATACATGGGTGATCTGTGACGTTGAGAAGCGTGCCCTGAAGTACCATCAGTTTCTGGCTTAGACACCCGCTGAGATTTCTTTGCTAAAGTGTCTTGAGTATCAGGGCCCTCCAGCTCCTAAAAGCAAGATATGATGACACCATCTCCTGAGATGTGGCTCCCACCAGAGGTTCTAGCATGGGCCAAGATCCCAAAAACAGGGGAGCAGAGTGCCTGGAGACCTGGGGGCATGCGGAATTGGGGGAAGCATTGACTTGCTCAACAGAATTCATTCCGCACAGTCCTCAGGAACTCCAGATATAGGAAACCCATACCAAAGGCTGAGCATTGTCAAAGCAGCACTTACTTATCTATTCCATTGCTATACTGCCCAATAGCTGAAGCTTTCTGAGAATTTCATGGTAATTAAATTTTGTGATCTGGCAGCATGAAGCATCCCATATTAGAATTCTACTTGGAAGAAGGATCCTTGACTTATCATGTGCCAGAATTAGGTTCTTAATATTATTCCAGGAAGTGGGGGAAAGCAGGTAGAGAATTTAAACCCTCAGTTTCTAGCAAGAAATTGCTGCTGTGACCATTCCCCAAACTGCTCCTAGTTTTGGAAGCCAGTCTTTCCAGCTTCCATTTCCAAGCAAATCAGGACAAGAGGCTTCTAATTTTAGTCTCTGTTACATTCAAGTTGGCCAGCCAGGCTGGCTTTAGGATACAAGAAGGAGTATTGTAGAAATCAGTAACAGAATATACCAGTAAAATAAGAATACCAGCTAGTAGAGAAACACAGCTTAATGCTAAGAAGTTGGTTCCAGATGGAATCCTTCTACCCACTTCCCAAACAGAAGGATTTAGTTCCACCCTCAGCATGATTCCTGCTGCTTGTGAGCCGGAGGGCAGGAATGCCACACACTTCTCGGTTGGTCTGCCCTGTGAGGTGATGCCTCACTATGGAAATGATCATGTTATGACCCCCTTCCCCTCTTCATGTTCAGTGGAGTTTCTCACCCATGTGGTCTGGCTCTCAACCACCTCTTGGCTAGTCACTGTGTTTGTTGCCTTGGCATTTCACCCAGAATTCAAACCCTGCCTCTTCTACCAGTTCTGATTCAGATTCTCAGGTAGTCACATTTAAAGGCAGCATTTGGGGAATCATAGAACCATAGAATAGTAGAGTTGGAAGAGGCCATGAAGGCCATTGGGTCCAACCCCTTGCTGTTGCAGGAGACCAAGTTATACCATCCCACTCAGAGGGATGTCTTTTCTTTTCGAAAAGTTTCTTTTTGAATGTCTCCAGTGTGGGAGAAACCACCACCTCTCTGGGCAGCTGGTTCCATTGTCATATTGCTCTGACAGTGAGGAAGCTTTTCCTGATGTCCAGCCTGAATCTGGGTTGTCGCAACTAGGAGAAGCAGGCCTAGTCTCTACAGCAGCCTTGTGATCTTCTCTGCATCAGGCCCTCTGACTGCTGGCATGGTGAGATAACTCCTTGCTTGGCTCAAGGCTTTGACAGGGCAGGAGCTGCTTCTCCATTCTGCAAAGCCCTGACGCTGCAGTACGTATGTGAATAATGGAGTCCTGTAGACCCAATCCCATAGTTCCAATAATCACACACCTGCCATTACCCTCTAGAAAGTGTCTGAATGGAAATTAGACCTTAGCACAGGTTGCAGGGCTTTCAAAGCCCTTGATTCTGAGACTCTGGGTAGTTGCTACCTGAATGGATCACTCCAGACTGGTCAGACCTGTTTTGATCCAAAGTAGCTTAATAGGTTCATTATATAAATAGTTGTAGAAAAGGAAGTCAGTGGTGGGCTGAGGAAACAGGAAGGCTATGTTTTAAAAGCTTGAGAATAAATAATAAGACATTGAAAAGCTCTGTCTGAACATACTGTCTATATATCTTCTCCTGTGTGCTGACCCAGCACGGATCTAGAATGTCACTTACGATATTGTTTCCAGAAAAGTTATGGGGAGGGATACTCAGTCTCTGCCTGCCTTGTCATGGGACCACTTCAAACAAGACATTACAAAAGTACCAAATGCCACATCAAAATGGGAGTTGATGCATTAGGGAAATGAATATTGATCAACTTCAGGCAGTAGAAGGGAGACTTACAGCATGCGGCACATACTTTTTCCTCGGAACCTCAAGAGTCCGGCACAAAAGACCTACACTTCCAGCTAAAGAACCCCGAGCCCAATACTTCGCTTTGAGGATCAGAACCATACTGGGCTTACTGTCCTTTCACAGAAAAAATCACTCCAGGCTAGCATTTCAGCAGTGCCACTGAAGAATAATTATGTCTGCTATTTGTAATGTTAAATAATTTGGACTCAAAAAGCATGGCTGATCTATTACAAATCATGCAGCGATCCACCACTAGAATGCTAACCCTCACCGCATCCCAGACTTGGGAGCAATTCTCCCTACTTTCACAGACATTCATCAGAAGTGACACCAAATGGATTTAAGTTAGTAATTTACATCAGGACCAATCCACACTGTTTAATTTATACTGAAAGCCAAAGTAGGAAGGTGACAGAGTGAGCCAGAACAGGACTTGTTTTGTCCTTCTTTGAAATTGACTGTTGGTTTTCCATTACTCCAGCAGAGGTATCTTTTAGGAGGAAATGAGGTGCCACTTACGGGACCCTAGAACTGAAGCAATCACTGAGCCAGATGCCCCGTTGATCAAGCTGCAAATACAATTCCAGGCAGGTTTGGCTTGCTTGTGTCAAGACAGACAAAGAAATGTGCTTGTCCCTCACAATAAGCTGCCCGATTTGTCCCCATTAATCTCCTCAGCAAACACCAAGTACCCACGAACTGGCTGTGAATGGCCAGAAGGTTGTATTCTTGTTAGTAGATTTATTATGGGAGACATCACAGCTAATTGTCCCTTTATTCTGTGATTAGTATTTGTTTGCTCAGGGCTTTCCAAAAGAAGGTTAGCTTCTCTTGTCAGACAGTTTGCACAGCCTTTTCCCAAACATCACTCCAAGCACCGGTGTTAGCACTGGGCATGCTAATCCGCTTTGATCCCCCTGAGTTTTGTTTTAATCTGTTCAAACTGAAGAAGGTCTCTCTCCTACTCACATGCTGGTTCAGACAGTATTTTCACTTCATTAAAATTTTAAAAGATGGGCAGTTGACTTTTATCATTTCCCTATCTTTTGTACATCTTTGGCCATGAGCACAGATGTGACAAGTGCATTTGTACATATTGCACCCAGGTGCTTGAAGGAGAACCTGTGTGTGTGTGTGTGTGTGTGTGTGTGTGTGAGAGAGAGAGAGAGAGAGAGAGAGAGAGAGAGAGAGAGAGAGAGAGATTTGTATACATGCAAGTGAGAAAGAGGAAGTCATCAAGATTTTGGCCTGTTTGCACATGTAACACATCTGTGTGGACATGGGATGCATGCATGCATGCACGAAAGAAGACTCTTGTCATCTAGGATATGCATCCTCCAGAAAGTTGGCTTCAAGTCTACAAAAGCTGAAGTTGCACTAAATCTGTTAATCACTGAGGTGTTGCAAGAGTCTTCTTTGTGATTTTTATGTATGTTTGCTTAATTGGGATGACGTGTGCAAGATAATCCTCTGCAAGATCTCTTTTGTTAGGATGTCTGCATGTAACAGGGTTTGTTGCATTAAGTATGAATTGTGCATACATATGCACCTCTGCATAGCTGAAATCCAAACATACATTCTCCTGGTCTGCTAATCTGAGATTTCCTGCCGAGACATAGCAGGAAACCATAGCTTCCCACTGCAAGAGCAAGCCCTCACATGCCCTAGGCCCACAGGGTTGGTTAGTCCCCACTTGGCCATAGACTCCGCTCAGTGACTTTGGGCCAGTCTCTCACTCTCAGTTGAGTCTACCTCAAAGGGTGAAATGAGGATTAAAATGGAGGAGAATCTTTTAAGCTGCCTTGAGTTTTTCACAAGGGGGAGGAAGCAGGATATAATGCAATATAGCAATAATCAATACAAAAACCAAGGAGGGAAATATTCTATTCACATCTGTTGCCATGGTTTGGTGTTCTCTCATGAGCCGCACACATCTTCCTTTCCTTGCTTTTTCCACATAGGGGCCAGTTCCTTCCTGCATTTCCTATTGCTTGGCAAATCATCTCCTGCTGTTTCTACCAAAACAAGAAAATAAAGCTTTCTACAAAGCATCAGTGGCCAGTTTGAAAGTAACACCAATCTTCAGTTTGCTACAAGCTGTTGCAAGCTAAATTTCCTCCTTCGTGCTTCCAAAACAACATATCATTCTTTGGCAAAAGCACTTGATTCTCCATTGCACTTCCAGTAAGCACAACTAACAAAGATTGAGTCTCTGAGCATGCACAGAATGGTTTGTTGCACCCAGTCTAGCAACTACTTCCAAGAACCTTCCTTCTGAGTACCCCTGGGCCCCTCCCTCTGGGATGTCCTTTCTTAAGTCAGGCAGACATCTTCTCTGCCCACTGCCCCTCTAGCTGGTTGGCCTGTCTCTCCCAATGCCCATCATGGGGTCCAGATTTGTGCCAGGCTCTGCGGGCTGCAGCAGTTCCTCTCCTGTACCCACTCCCTGCAGCTTTAAGTCTTGAGTATCCCCAACGTCCACCTGAGCACTTGGGGAGGGTGCCTCTGAGATGAGCCCCTCCACTTCTTCCACTTCAGCCTCTGAGAATTCTGGTTCCCAGGGCTGCTCCTCATCTGATTGAGTCCAAATCTGCTTGACCTTGGAATGGGCACCCAGAATAACTGGTCCTTTCATTCCCAGCACAAACACAGAAATGTTGTGGGGATATGAATATGTTAGGTTTGGGAGAGCAGGCGGAAGGAGAGAGCAATGCCAAGACTTGTGCATGCCATGTTCAGACAATCAATTTCTAAATTATACCAAAGTCATTTGAAAACATCCCTTCCTAAAAGCAAGGGCTGATGACACCACACAGTTGTATCATTTCTAATCAATCAGGAAAGCTCCTGGGATTGTTTGGGTAACAGATGCCATTTTTTGAATCATAACATGAAGATCCCACAGCAGACTTTACATCAGATCAACGGAGGCAGGTGCCCCCTGGGTCAGTGGGGGATGCATCCACTCCAGGTTGCCATCCGAACTTTTAAGGAGCGTCTGTGGGGCAAAACCAAACTGAGGGGTAGTGTTCGGCACAGCGAGTAGCGCTTTTAAAGTCCAGACTAAAACCTAGAGTGGATAAACTGCCCACTGACATGGGACCACCGGCTTCCACTAGTATCTCTTTGCCGTTTATGCCATGGTGGCAACAACCCTCAGATCAGTGGGACGTCCACAATCCATCAGGAACAAAGCCATCAATTAAGTAATCTGGGCCCTGCTGATCCGTGAGAATCATGGGCAGCATGCAGAATTTCTCATCTTGAGAGGCCTGTGAAGTACACAGGACAGCGATTTGCATGAGACAAGCTAGGATAGAACAAAGATTCCACTGGACATCAAGGGTTGCTTTCAAATGTACTACATGAAGGGAAGCCGGGCTATGGGAATTCCCCCAACGGGCATGTTTGGAGACAGAGAGAAACGCAGGAAGGAAGTGCAGAAGAATTCCATGTATTCTGCAGCAGCACATGTGTGAGGTTTTTACCAACCAGGGTGGAGGGGTAGATTTAGAGGGGATGATGTGTGTAGTGCCAAAAGGTGAGGAGCTGTCCTGATCACAGTATCTGGAGGTGGACATTCTGCCCAGAGGCAAGAAGGCAAGGATGCTTCCTCCAACCTTCTGCAGTTCATGAATAGAACATGCTGTCCCAGCCACGCTGTGGGTGCCATCTGGTTTACTTAAATGCCCCACATTCCCTGTGGGGGACTGCAAGGAATTTACAAATTTTGCCATAGCAAATGGATGCAATACACTTTTTAATATATAGCAATAAAATGCTTGAGAGGTGCATTGTGTTAGGAGAAAATTAGCCATGAGTCCTCATACTTCAATAGGCTTAATTTTCTTAAAAGCTGAAGTGGAAGCCAAGAAAAGCTGCCAGTGTGCACCTCTCTCTCTCTCTCTCTCTCTCTCTCTCTCTCTCTCTCTCTCTCTCAACAGTTTCCATTCTTACCCAGGTTACAAGGCAAACAATAAAAAGTCCATTAATAAATGAATAACACACTGAACATTGAAAGTATGGCTCTGAGGAACTGACGAGACTTGCATGATCCCTGGAACCCACAGTGGCTGCAAAACCACAGCAGGAAACGTGGCCTGGTCTTGGGTTTGGGGTGGTTTCATAGCCACCCCCCCCCCATTCCACATTGCTCTCCGGATTTAGACGACAGGGGAAGCTGTGCAACCAGTATGCAGCGTGGCTTCTTTTCCCCAGTGATTATTCAATCCTGGCTGCAGGGCTGTATGAAAATAATTCTGCAATGGCACAACGCTCTCATTCTAGACAGTCTAAACATGCATTGGATTGCACCCTAAGACACCAACGTCTCAGTGCCATACCTGACGGCCAACCTGGTGCCCTCTAGATGTTTTGGACTATAAATCTCATTAACCCTGAACAGTAGGCATGCTAGCTAGGGCTTATGGGAGCTGCAGTCAAAACCCTTTGGGGGACACCAGGTTGCCTCCCTCTGACATACTTATTACTCAGCACCGATGCTGAAATATACCTGCACTGATGCAGACACACTGGGTTAAGTCCCACAGGTAGTACAGACCTAGTGCTAACTTTGAACTGAGATCCTCTTACTTTGAGTTGCATGCAAATGCAGGTTAATTGTGCAGAGGACTGCAGTCTGTTTTTGAGAGTCCATAATGAACTGAATCTGCACTGCATTCCACGCTCACCAAGAATAATGGCCTAGAGACTTTCCTCTGACTAGAAGAGATAATACCTGGAAATAAGTTTAAAGAAACTTCATGTGCCTGATAAATGGGAATGAATGGTGTTTGTCGCTATCTTTCCTCTTTATATAAGGTTTTCTGACACACCATTCTCTAGTATAAATAATTTAAGGAGAACAAAATACCACAGTAGCCCTGAAGAATCACACTGGTGGAAGTGTTTTACTTCGAAAGAGCATTTGTGCATTGGGTGCATTTGTGCAAAGAAGAACCCAAAGATTGAGCAGGCCATGATATTCCTTCCTAAAAATGAGCCACGGACAGCTTTCCATGTGTGACAGAATGCCGTCATCCACATAATCGGAGAATTATCTTCAGGCTCATAGGATAACCCCCCACAAATCCACGCAAGTGGCCGACTTTGGACCATTTTATACTTTTGAGGGGGATTTGCACAAACTTGCACTTGCATGAACGTGCATTAACACTAATGCACACTTGTGCAAGTGGAATGAATTTCCCACTTTTCCATTAAGAGATTTTGTAAAAAAGAGAGAGAGAGAGATGATGATGATGATGGATTGAAAGATGCCTGACAATCCATGGATTTAACAGATGTGTCCATATGTGTCTAACAGCCAACATATTTGTCACCATAGTTTACTTCTTGGATACTAACTGTACCAGGAAAGATCCCCACCAACACAATTCAAATTCATTCCATTAGCACAGCAATGCTTTGACTATGAATCTCTTAATTGTAAGTGTGGCACCTCTCCGCCTCAACGTATGTGCCTGCCTTTTATGGCTCATTGTGGTGGAAGCTGTGCCTGTCAGATACGAACTTTCACAGCTGTATAAATATTGATGACTGCAATAATTTGTGTTCTGCATATGCTCTCCTTAAAGCTATAGTGTAATCCTCTAGCTGGAGCGACTTGCACAGAGAGGGAAGAAAGCCGTCTCCATTTGCATGGTAATGAAGTGCTTCTGAAGGTGCTCTCTGGAATTGTTAGCCACACACCCGAGTGGCTAATGGATATGGAGGCAAGACTTAGGGGAAAATTAATACTTCCAGGCAATCTAATCAACTCACATGGCAACACACGTTTGTCACCAGGAAAGATCCGTTTGATGTGACCTATTGCCAGAAACAAATCCAGTCTCCAACTGTTAGCAGGGGTGCCAGGGAAGTTGGGGCTGGGAACAAGCTGCATCTTCCTCAAGGTGACACCCTCTGTGCCACCGACAGCCCTGCTCGACAGCCAGCCCGGTGGAGCAGCAGGAATATCACTGTGGCAATATTGTCTGGAATCTTTTGAGAAATGAGAAACAAATAAAAGCTCAGTTAGGAGAGGCAGCAGCAAATCAGCGGAGGAAAGGCCTGCCCTTCCAAACCCGAGTCACCAATCTACGGTGCAGTTGTTGTCTAACAGAGCATAAACAGACACCACAGGGAGAAAGCATCAAAAGGCGGAGAAAAGGAATCCAGTTGAAAGCTCCCTCCAAGTCCTCTTATGTCACAACCCCAGCCCACTCTACAACTCCCATTAGCCCCAGCAAACATGGCCTCTGGGGAGGTGTAAGGCCACTGTTCTCCCGGTTATCAAGACGTGCTTTTGTTCCTGCCTTACAAGACATTCCGACCTTCCTTACAAGAAATTCCATATCTAGCCTGCAATTCTGGGATCCTCAGTGTTTGTTTGGGGGGAAGATCATGCTTAGTTTGAGTAACCAGTGGCCATAATTTACTAAAACAGAAACTCATGTTATAACAAATGTGTTACCCTTTAAAGTGCCAGGACAACCTTCATTGCTTCTGCTGCAAGAAACTAACACAGCTACCCCTCCATCAATTCACTAATTGTGGGCTGGCATTCAGATTCTTTTAAACTGTTACAGTTGACTTGCCATCAAGGAAAATTCTCCCGCATGATGAGGCCATGCTCACTTTGACATCTCTTCAAGCAGTTCTTTAGAATGTGCCTCGATATCCTTTGTAGGCCTTGTGCAGTATGTGCGAGAGTTCTATAACAAATTTACCTCATTTAAAATTTAATGGACTGCTCTTTTGAATTTTAGGAAGACGGGATCTATATCTCCACCTACAAAAGCAGCTTTGGAGCTTTGGAGAATAGATTGAGTGTTCATTATCATCACAGAGAGATCAATGAGGTATCAAAGCACAGAAAAGATCTGCAGAAGAAAATAACTGTTTTGCCAAATAACCTCCAAAGTCAGATACACTTGATGAAGGAAAATAAGGTCTCTGAGCAAAAAGCAGGCAGAATCTATAAAAGTTCCACAGCTTTGTTGGTTTAAATATAGTGAAAGGAGGATTGTCATCCCCAGCCCACTGAGCTCCTCTCTCTCTCTCTCTCTCTCTCTCTCTCTCTCTCTCTCTCTCTCTCACACACACACACACACACACACACACACACACACAGAATTAGCTTCACGCAGTGCTGCAGTTCATGTTAGGATTGTGCATCTTGCAACTGTGTGACAGCTCCAATTGTGTGGCTCTTTCCCATTTGACTGGCACTTGAGCAGGGAGGAAGGGAAGATTCGGAGAATTGTATGGCACAGTGGACAGCGGGAATGCAGCTTTCATGTCGCTTGGTGTGATGCGAGTTTACCTTAGAGAAAGAGGTGATGTGGAATACTTATGCTTATGAACCTCCCAACTTCTCAGAAAAGTTTTAAATGCTGTCAGCACACAAAGCCAGGGAGAAATGAAACTCCATGTGGTTGAATGAGTATAAAAGAGAAGCTGGCATTTTTTTCCCTATCCCGGTTTTCAGATAGTGATTAAGAGGGACCAGATCATCAGGCTTACAGACTAAAATGATGATGATGAGGAGGAGGAGGACTCACAAGCGAAAGGGAGTGGGAGGGATATCATCTATGTCTAGTTTGTGACAGGGTTAGAGTTAGCTTAACCATCTTGCTGAAATAAGAATTGGCCTTGCGCCTTGTGTTCTTTTGGTGAATGGATGGGGCCAGAGCTGGTCTCCTGCAACAGTGCAGTGTCTTTTGAGGTTCTGAACAGAAACTCATCATGACAGTCCCCATAGATATCCCTCCCCACAGGGGAGTCTGAAACTACAGGCACCTAGTCTGTATAGGTTTTTGTTGATCTTTTGCAAACTAACTGGTCTTAGTTTGCATGCACTATTCAAAACAATTCCGTCTACTATAGCAATCCAAACAATCCAAACAAGGAACAGTAAGTTGGAGTAGCACATGGTTTGTTGTAATTAATTACAAACCAGATAGCAGGGATGACCCTGTGCGTATGGGGGAGGCGTTTGCGACATCCCACATTTTCTGCCTCCTGAACGACATGGGATGACTTTTCTAGAGCAGAGGTATGGCTGCAAGAGAGACCCACAATAACACGGCAATATTCAGTTGGTCCTGGGTCATGTTCCTCTTTGTTCTGGGAATTATGTCAGACTTGCATTCCCCCAAATGTGCACCCATTTCCAGTACTGCTCTCTCTTGCTCAGGTGTGCACCAGGAACGGGGAGAGATGAAAGCAGTTTTCCCCAGTCTGGTGCCCTCTGGACATTTGGGACCACGGTCTCCACGATCCCCAGGCAGCATGGATGGCGGGAGCTGCAGTCTAAAACATCCAGGGGCCACCGGGTCAAGGAGGGCAGGATCAACGGATCTATGTAGGATTAAGAGAACAAGCCATTGCCCCCTAGACGTTGTCCACGGGATAATCTGATTTCCCAGCTCGGAGGTCAGAGCAGCCCTCCAGCCTTGGCGTTGGGAATTGCCGCTCTCACCCTGCCCCCTCACAGCAGCCAGCACAGATTTCCACTGCCAGGGAAGTGGCCTTGGAGTGGGGGAGGAGGAGGTTATTTCAGGGGGTGCCTTGAAGCAGCTCCTGCCTCCCCCACCCCCAAGATGCCATCACAAGAAAACGACTCATGAAAATGCAGTCATTGCAAGTGACTGCAGAGTGGGAGGAGCCTCTGTTTCTTCTTCCCGTCTACATCGGATGAGCATGATCCTCCACGTTTCATGTCTCGTGCTGGTCTTGGTTGGATTGGGCCCTAAAATATTAATGGGGATGGGACAGAAAATGAGTAGAACTGGTGGTGCAGAAAGGGAAAGTTAGAATTAAGGGTCTACGTGCGAAATTATTAAAGAACACATTGACGGCTCTGACCAAATGGAAGAGGAAGAGGAGGGCATTGGCCAGGATGGAAGACTAACTCTTTGTCCAGAGAATAAGTGCTGAGCATTAAAGAACAGCACAGTGTGATTTCTAGTCATCCTGGTGGATACTACATGGAGTGTGTGTGTGTGTGTGTGTGTTTAAGGGGGAATAGAAATCAAGACAGACTGAGAAAAAGTCTGTTGTAACATCACGCTCACATTCTGGGATCTGTGATTTCGGGGGTTTTAAGTGTGTGTGAGTGTGTGCACATGCATTGTTACAATCTGTTGTAAGTTGCCTCTAGGATTATTATTAGTAGTACCACATTTCATTACATTTCTATATTGCCCATAGCCAAAGCTGTCTGAGCAGTTCACAACATTTTAAGTCACCCAACCAGACCCAATCCTGCTTAGCTTCCAAGATTAGGCAGGATCAGACACTTCAGTCTAAACAGAAGCTAGAAGAAGAATCGTTTGACTGCAAAATGATAAAAAAAATAAACAAATAGTTCGAAATAAATACATTTCCTTTCTTATGATTTTAATAACTTGGCCATGGTTCTAGATAGTTAGAAAAGAAGGCTGGTCCCCAGAACAGTGAACTGATTTCTCTGTAAGGATGTGAGGTGAGAATGTGGGAGGGGCACGTGGACGAAACATGAAGAGAGAAGCAGTGCATATGCCACAAGTGTTCATGCAGAGAAAGAAAGAAATGTGAGTGTTGGGGAGGCCATTCAGGGCATATAAACCCCAAGGGAGGGAGGGAGGGAGGGAGAAAGAAAGAACATCTGGATAGACTGTACTTTTCCCTTAAGATATTTGCTGGCAGGGTGAGGTAATCTGAAATCTAACTGCCCTTTAGGTGCCTATTTTATCATTTTAAACCTTTGTCCCCTCTTCATTTTACCCATAAATCTGTCCCTAAAGATTTCTGGAGAATGATGTATGGAGAGGTGAGCCTGACGGTAGCCTCTGAGAAAAGGAAGCTCTGTGATGTGGGTTCTACTGGATGGTCGAATCAGCTGGACAATCACCCTTGTGACTCCAAAATGCAGTTTCTTCCTCCCTTGGGGAAGGGGCTGGAATTCTCTTCTCTTCTCTATCAATAGTGTGTTTAATTGATTTATTTTTATGTTTTAAATATGATGATTTGAACCTGAATTTTACTCTTGTTAGGCAGCCTGTGTACCATTTTTGGCACAAGAGTGAGATACATTTAATAAATAAAAGAAACAGCCTAGATGTTTGCTGAGGGCAATTCCTACCCAGAGATGCTGGTCCACACCTGCATAGAAGGATGCTGTCATATCACCACCTGGGGAAAACGAAGTCATTATGCTTGTCATCCCAATGTCAGGTGCACTGAACAACAAACCATGACCATACCTGGACAAAGGTGGCCCCCATGTACTTAGGAACACCCAGTAACCTCTTGCATTGAAGTATTGTCCTGTGTTGTATGTGTAGCTGGCTCTGAAAAAAGTCTGGAAACAGCCATGAATGCGAAATAAATCAGCAAGAATAATAACTGGGTATCGGCCGTTTGATCACACTGCTCTAGTGCTTCCAGCCCATTTCTAGGCCCAATACAAGTACTGGTTTCACCTCTGAAAGCCCAAATCGCTTGGGGCCAGATCACCTGAAGAAATGTTTCCTCTAGTATGCACACACCTAATAAAGCACCTCTCCTGAATCTGCCCATACACTAAGATTAGCACCAGAGGGCCTCTACTGAGTATCTCCTCTGATATGTGAAGGATGGTAACAAGGCCTTCTCAGTGGTGGGCCCCTGATTTCAATTTCTCCCTGTCTGGAGCCAGGATTGTCATCTTATGGATGTCAGGTAGAATTCCTAATTTTTTAGGTTTTTGATATCGGTTGTTTTATTAATATCCTGGTATTTTATCATTAATTGTTTTTAGCTGTTTTCGATTGTTTAAAATTCTTGTATGTTAAAGATTTTATGCCATATTTTGACCATGTTATATGCTGGGTTTTATTTTTGTGGTTGTCCAGAGAGTTTTGACCATTGGGTGGTATAGAAATGAAATGAATGAAGCTTAGCCATCCTGGCTAGTAGTAACCACAGGAACTGACCTCCAATGGTATCATCAGTGCATCCTACACAGCACAACACTTCAAGAATTTTCTAGACATTTTCTAAATAAATAAAATAATAAAAATAAAGAATTCTTTGCCATAACGCTGCCCTATCATAGCAACAACGACTTAAAGAACAAAGAATTCACAATGAGCAGTAAAACTTGGAGCAATAACATTAGAGACCTGAAATGTGAGTTGGTCATCTGCTGATGGTTGCCTCTACAGAAAAACAGGGTAGCTCTGACCTTAAAAAAGACTCAGGTATTGAATGCTGTCTAGGGCTGGTACCCTTGGCAAGAACAAGGAGGGTACTAACCGCAAAAGACAATGAAGAAGGCACAGATAACGCCTAATGCCAAACTGTGTGTGGACAAATGGCTGAATACAAAATCCTTGTGCCTTCAGTGACTATGCTTGGAATGTAAATCTCTTTTCAGACCTAACTATTTAGCATATCCTTGGGGAGACCCCTCACTCCCTTCCTGTGTTGACTGTTATCTGCTTAGCTGTCTGAAAAGTCACCCGTTTGAATATTTATGCATACTGGTATGTGACTGTTTAGTATAAATCATGTAGGTGATCTTGTCAATGAGGGTTTACTGTAATAGTAGTAGTAGTAGAAGTAGTAAAATACAGGGAAGTGAGGAAGCTCATCAGACCTAGGAGGAGTCCATGTTAAACAGAACTAAACAAAGAAGCTTGAAGGAAAATGGTCCAGCAAGAGCTCAGACTTCCAATGAACACAGAAAAATGAGAATGACTTGCTTCTTCCTGCTGTTGCCTCTTCAGGAAGGACCTTTTGCCAGGCTCTGCTGGTGACAGAGGCAGAAGGACATGATCGGCAAGTTATTGGCCAACTTTTAAAGGAGATGCACACCCAGATGTAAGATGACTTTTTTCCCAAAGGACCTTCAGTATGCATTGTTTCTGTTGCAATACAGACAGAGAAAACTGCCATAAACTGAGTCAGACCATTGGTCCATTTAGCTCAGTGCTGTCAACACTGGCTTTCAGTGGATCTCCAGGGTTTCTGGAGGTTTCTTCCCTTGTCCTAATTCTTGTACTGGAGACTGAACCTGGAAACTTCTGCGTACAAAGCAGGCACTCTGCTGCTGCACTACGATCCCTCCCCAATCACTGGCAAGTTCTAGCAGTGTGTACCCAGATCTGTGGCCACAATTAGTCACTAACAGAAAATGTGCACAGACCAGTGGTGCCATCAAGGTAGGACTTGCAGAGAGAGGTCCGGGGAATGAGCAGGACTCCCCAAATGCAGCTGGGATAACTGGCCACATTTTGAAGAAAGTGATATAACATACAAACGACCTCCTCTCCCAGTAAAATAAAAAGAATCTAAAATTATGTGATTTTAATACACCACTGGCAGAAGCTAATAAATGGCTTAGGGCCAAATGGCTTAGGGCCCATCCGGTTACATTGAACTTCAGCTTTGTTTGTATGCGTGACCCTCCACCCACAAAGGGACTAGCCTCTTTGGATCAACAGCAAGATACAGAGTTTGTTGAATCCATCCTGTTTGTGTTTCACAGTTGATCGGGTGCCTTTCGTTCCATTGTCTGCTCATTGACAGAATCAGATTCTTCTCAGTTTTCTGAGCTCACTTTTATTTTGGAAAGGGCTCCTTGTGCAAATGTGCAATTTTAAAAATGCACAAATCCTTGCACAAGTGCACACTTTAGCCTATGAGAAATGTGCAATTTCTATTAAATTAAGAAAATTAATCTTTCTTAATCTTTGTTAATTATTTTTGTAATTCTGTGGACTCGAACTTGCATACAACTCCGGAAAGTCTGCAACTCCACAGAATCTGCATGGCTTGGAAAAACCCTTGGGCTGGATGCACAGAAATCCAATCTCATTTGAACTCATTGTGAATTTCTCTGACACACCTGCTGAGCAGATGAAATGGTAACTCAGACTGAATTATACATTCACTTCTCATCTTTCAAGCAAAATAGGCAGTTTTTGAATTTTATTAGTGAATTGGTAAAGGATACTGGTTAAGTGCTGCTTTCTGTAAACTGGTTCCTTCCAGATGTGTTGGACTATAATTCCCATCATCCTAAGTGAGAATGGCCCCTGTAGAAGACTAAGAGATTTACTCTAAATCATCAAATCCATAATTTAATCTCACCGCTGCTTTGAACTCTCTTGGGGACCAAAGCCTCCCACCTGATCTGCAAGGGTGGTATATGTATTCTTGGAGGAAACTTCTGTTGAGACCTGTGTATTTTGAAAAAGTACAAAGGAAAATGTTTTCTAAAATGTATGCAAACCTGCTTTCATCATTGGATGGGTGTGTACAAAAGTGTTTGAAAACTGTTCTCTCCCAAATGTTCCCAAATTTTAAAATGTGCACAAAAGCATACAAGACGTTCTGAACAGAAGAATAAAGTTCATCCAGGACCAGGGCAGAATAATCACAGCTGTGAAAAAGAGGGAACTGTTCAGATGGAGCTGAACAGGTTCACTCATTCCTATGATTGCTTGCTTCCCTTAGCCTGCAGTTCTAATTCACTTACACTAATGCACTGAGGAGAATCAGAGCACTAAATATCACTTGATGTCCTTCTACCTAAAAGTACCCTAGAGCAGGCATCTCAGAGTTAAATTTTAGGATCACCATTCATGACTCCTGCAGACTCTACAAGTCCATTTCATTAAAAATTCACACTGAACAGTCCGGGTGCATTTGCACTTACCCTCTCCAACAATTTTTAAAACTCCTAGCAGCAATTTATCATACCCTACTAGGTGTGAACACATTCCATCCAGTGAAAGCGATTTCCTCAAAGCCACCCAATGAATTCCACAGCTTTGTGAGGAATCTGTGGCTTCCCAGTTCCAGTTCAGCACTACTATGCCCCACTGGCTAAGTTACAGCATGGTGGCCCAGTTCATCCATAATGACGACCTATGGATTCAACCATCCGTAGTAAGTTGGCACCATGCTGGAGTGAATGAGTGCACTGCCCCCATATTCTCAGCACTTCTGCTTGGCGCCTGCTTTCCTTAACAACCCAGGAACACCTCATTCCTGAGAACCTGGGGATTGGGGTAGAAACGTCCCAGACCAAACAAGAAACCATGGGTTCAAACCCTGCATTGTCTGACTCTCAACATTCCGGGCTTCTTGGTTCATATGTATGAGAAACACTCAGAAATGGTGACTTGTTTGGCAAAATGGGGATATTGAGTGGACAAGAGGCAGCATGCTCCGTTATTCCGGTGAAGCTCCAACTATGAGTTATTTAACCCAAAAGCCAATTAAGTGTGCTTTGTTTTTGAATTGTACCGTGCTTTAATTATAGGCTGCTATCAGGGAAGTGCGTGATTCCCATGTAATGACAGCTCACAATTTAGGAACAAACTATACTCAACCCCTACGCAACCTACCCTGGGTTGCTGTTATATCTGAACCAGGTCATAATTAGCCATTATGTGTAAATCCAGTCACAGAGTGCTAAAGATCTCAAGTTCCAAGTTAAAAAGGAAGAAAAGCAAGGAGCCAGGGGAATGATATAGGTGTTTATTCAAGATGATGTAGTGAATTTGTTGTTTGTTTGTTTGTTTGTTACATATTGTACAACCCAGTAGCAAAATCTTTCTTGATGGCTCACCAAACAATCTGTAAAGCCATAAAATGCAATAGTCAAGTACAATATGTTACCTAAGAAGACCAGTTTAAAAGCAGAGTCAAATTCAAGTGAATAAACAGGGTAAAAGCCGACAGCAGCCAAAAGACTTAAGAATACACTAACACATCATTTTTAAAACTGGAGGATAAAAGTGTCTGGGCAAACCTCAAAAGCTCCACCCTGTGCCATGAAGACCATCATGTCAGCCCCAGGCAAGCCTCTCTGGGGAGATTAATCCACAACCAGAGTGCCACTACTGAAAAGAGGGCCAACTTACTTAGCAGAGGCATCAAAAATGTGTCTGATGGGCTGGGCAGGTATATAGTGGATGAGATTTGGTGTGGCCCTACTTGGAGTGGTCAATAGCGCAAGAACTTGGCTATCCTTTGCATGTGCTGGGATGCAAATACAGCCCATTTTTGTACCCTTCCAAACAAACACGAACAGTGTCTTTGGAAAACTAGTTGGCTGGCCAATGCCTTGTTTATCCCTGGCCATTGTTTCAGGGCACTGGCTTAGCCTGGAGAGCATGTGTTCTCCAAATTAGTGGCTTGGGGTTTATTAACATCCCATTTTCAGCTTTTTAATCCAGACTTTTCGTCAAGATCATTTATCACTCCACCCTCCCTTTAGGTCCTAAGCCTCACCAGCAGCTGGGTCACCTGGGGGGGCCAGGGTGGAGGGCAGGGATGTTTCATCCCAGAAGAGGGAGAGATGGCGGTTTTAACAGGTAGGGGCTCATGTGTGAATCGCTAGCTTGGGACTCGGACATCATTGGGAAGGGCGGTTTCAAAGCTGTGCTTAATTAGGTGGAAGGAGTGTTTGCATGACCACTAATCGTGGATCACAGGGACAGCCAGCAATGACTGACTGCTTCACAAAGGCGGCCAATTACTTGCGTGTCTGCATTATGTATTAACCCATCTGGGCCGGGGATATTGGCTTTGAAAGGAAGACAAAGGAGGGGGCGTGTCAATGATCACACTCCAAATTATAGTGTCTGTGCCCCATTGTCCAGAAATAAGCAATTCACGGCCAGGACAGCTGGAACGGAAAACACCCAGGGACTTGGGTCTCACACCACGGCCTCGCACCCTGGCACGGAGACCGTGCGGCTTCCTGGGGCTGTTTGTGGCGAAGTGCCGCTCTGTTTGTTTAAGAAATTTGTCTACCAAAGTGAACAGCACTGACCCCCTCCCCCAGGTGCCCTCTCTGCAAGTCTGGAAAGCAAGACAGCTTAGGGAGATGGGGGAACACGCAATTGAATTAGTCCTGCAAATACACCCAGTTATACAAAGAAATGTAGGCCTGGCCACGAGCGTGCCGAAGAATGCCACGTGGAATCCTGAGGTGGCAACACGGGCTGTGAACGGGTTGCTTTTTAAAAAGTTTTTTCAGCCCCAAAAGACAGCTCTCCCAGCAAGGGGAAGGCTAGCACACGTGGCCTAGCCTGGCTCACGCCTTGTTCCACGAGCTTTCTGCTTGGATGGGGCGTTCCTTCAAGAAGGACAGAGGTCAGACCTCCCACCTGCAGCGAGAACAAGTGAACAGTCCGTCCTGCCACCTCCGGATTCTGCCTCCTCCAAGCGTGGGCCGGGAGTTCTCTTTCGAGGAGGTCAGCCCACTGGGACACATGCACCGCCCCCCCAGCAAAACATTCTTGGTAAAAGCTGCCCGCCGAAATGCTGCACTTCAGTACAGTGTGCTATAGTGCAGTCTACCCTAACCTGGTGAATGGCCATGGCCACTGGGGATGATGGCAGCTGTAGTCATACGCATTTGGAAGACACCAGATTGAGAAAGCTTGTGCACCAAGACTAAGAATGATTATTGGTTCGTGACAATTGTTATTACTATCATGATTATCACATGTGCATTTATAGCCTACCTTCTTCCCTTTTGTGAGGAAACCAAGGTGGTTTCCACAGTCCTCCTCTGCTCCATTGTATCCTCACAACAACGGTGTGAGGTAGGTTAGGCTGAAAGTGAGATCCATGGCCCCAGTGGGGGACTGGAACCCAGATCTCCTGGGTCCCCAGTTCAGCCACTAACCTCAGTGCCATGCTCACTCTTTTATATTAAATCTTGTATTCATTATCTCCAGTATCAGAAGCAACAGACCTCTGAAAACCAGATCCTGGGAAACATGAGCCAGAAGGTGCTTTTGCACTCGGGTCCCGTGTGTGGCTTCTTCCAAGCAACTGGTTGGCTATCAAGGGGAAGGGATGCTGGACCTGACAGGCCTTTGCCTTGCTCCAGCTCAGCCGCCCTTCTGTCCTCGAAACACCATCGCAAGCCAGATTCAGACTGCACTGTGCTGCTAAGCCTCTTTCTCACCTGCCTCTTTTGGAAAGGCCTTGAAAAAACAACACCTCCACCAGCCTTGCTGGTGATGTGCCGCAACCACATTTCATTCCTCTTTATCTCCATGTGTAATGTCTGCCAACATGGCTCGTTATTAATACAGACATTTATTAGGATATTACAGCAGCAATCTTATGGGGCAGCTTCTTTTTTCTTTTTAACCCAATGAATCCTTAGTTAACTAATAAATGTCTTGTTAAATATAAATTAGCTCTTCATTTACAGCACTTTATTAAGAGGGAGTGCAAGCACTTCCAGTTCCTGCAAAGTTCTCTGGACCGTACCTCCATTAGGATCGCTCGTCCCCCCTTTGCAACAGACGCCGGAGCACGGAGGCACGGGCGTGTTGACGCCATTGATCAATCAAGGCCATGTCTGGAACTGGAGGGAATTGGGGAGGCGGCATCTGCTGCTGCCTTCGCTTCCCTTGGAGTACAATTTTATGACTCTTGTAACTCGGGAGGGAAATAACAGCAGTGACCCACACGCCAGCGAGACGGGGTAATATGGGGGCATCTAGAAGTCACAACACAGGGGGAGAGGGCTTCTCTTGCATAATGAGCAGATGCTGCTTCAGAGGGTGCAGCTTCAGTAATAGCCAGCGAGGGAAAGATCTATTCTTCTGCTCAGTGTCAGTATCTAATGCAGTATCTTTGTGCATTCATGTAGGTTCACAGGTAGCAATAAATATAGAAACGGAGGAACAGGCCGGGTCAGAAGGGGTCTCCCGGGTCATCTAGTCTGACCCCCAGCTCCAGCTGACTCTGCTCATTAAATACCCAGCCTGTGGTTGTCCAATCTTTCCTTGAACACCCTCATTGAAGCCCACCTCCTGTGGAAGCCCATTCCATATCCTGGGGAGCTTAACCATCAGGAAGTGCTTTCTGACATCCAACCTGAAACACAGTTCCTTGAGCTTTGCCCCACTGGATTGCTTCCTTCCCTCCACTGCAGGGGAGAACAGGTCATGACCCTCTAGCATGTGACACCGCTTCACATACCTGCATGTTGCTATAAGATCCCCTCCGAGTCTCATATTCTCCAGGCTGAAAAGGCTCAGTTCACTCAATCTCATCTCATATGGTATCCCCCCACACCGCCCCAAAATCAGGCTACCATCCTTGTGACCCTGTGCCTATATGTCTCTCTTATAATGTGGAGCACTTACAACCATACTTCAGTTGTGAGTGCACCAGAGTCTTATAGAGTGGAACTAACACCTCTCTAAATCTGGAAGTCATGCTTTTGGCTATACATCCAAGGGTGGCATTCACCTTCTTAGCCACACTGCTGGCTCATATTTGCCCTGCCAGTGACAAGTACCCTGTGATCCCTTTCACAAGTGCTGCTCTCCAGCCACTTGCCCTCCATCCTGTACCTGTGACACCTATTCCTGTGTCCCAAGTGCAAGATCTTGCACTTTTCCACATTTAATGCCATCCTGTTGGCTCCCATCCACTTCCACAGTCTGTCCAGATCCTTTTGGATCTGGAGCACCTGCTTCCTAGTTGTGGCCACCACACCCACTTTGCCATCATCTGCAAATTTGCTAATCAGTGGTGTCATTAAGACTTGTGCCTCCAAGACTTCCCTCGTTAGTGCCATCCACCCTTCCTGAACTCCCTTGCCTTTCAGTACAATCTCCCAGAAGACTTCCCCACTCCTGGCCTTCAATTGACCAGGTGGCCCTCAAGAAGTCCCATCTCCTAATACCTGACCTGCCACTCATTCCTGTTCTCCTTATCTCGAAGCATAGGATGAAGTGGGCATTTGCATCCAGAGCTCCCTACTCTGCACGTCATCCACCAGATCCTCCCTGTTGGTCAAAACCAAGTCTAGGATGTTCCCTCCTTCTGTTGCCTCTCAGACCCTCAGGGTGAAAAGTCCTCCCTCCAGAGCTTCTGGGAAGCAATGGGACCTAGCTGTGCCACCAAGTGCGCCTCCCAACTAATACCAGGGAGGTTGGAATCTCCCATTATAATCATGTCCCTCCCCTGGGATATCTTTCCAATCTGGTCTATCAGAGCTGGTTAGAGCATTCCCTAACCCTCACCCCCTTTCCCATCCCAGTGTGGTGCACCCTGTTCCTTGCCAGAAGTCTCTCAGCAAGGAAGTGGTTGCTGTGGTTGAGAAACTCTAAGTGTTCCTTCTGAACACTTCTGAATCATGTCCTCAGCCAGTCATTCACCTCCACAGCCCTCCTCTCCCTGGTTGGCCCACGTCTGCGGACGGGCAAAAGTGAGGAAATGGCCACCTGGACCTTCAGTCCCTTGAGGCTCTTACTCAACGCCTCAAAGTCCTGAGTGATCCCACCCAGCCTCTGCTTGGCGGTGTCATTCATCCCCGTGTGGATCACCAGAAGCAGTTGACCCCCTGGAGGAAGAAGACGCACAGCCTGTCCGTCACACTCCAGATGCATGAGCCCAGTAGACTTCCCTTGCCTCAAGAACCGGCCGGCACACCGCCACCCTGGTGGCCCTGAGTAAAAGGTCCCCAAGGATGATGGCCCACTTCTTCTCCACCCGGTGGAGATAGGGACCAGCCATAGTCGGGCGGTATACAAAAACCTTAAATAAATAAATGAATTCGCTTAGGTTGTTTTACTCTAGCGGTTCCACAAGCAGATCACTGACAGTTTAAGAACAATTTATGAGCTTTTTTATTTCTTTAGTGCCCTTGTTATATTTTTATGTATTTTGTCATCCTTTTTGCCTGCCTTGTGGTGTTTTTACCTAAGTCAGATGATTTTTAAACAAACACCTAAACAGCCATCTTTGGAGAGGCAGGACAGCAGTTGTGTCCAATTGCCCTTGGAGGAACCCTTCAAAGCAGCCGTCCAACCCAAGTCCTTCTGGGTTTGGGATACACCAAAGCCTGTCTGGTGATTAGGGCATGGTTGACTGACCGAAAGCAGAAGGTAACCCTTAGCGGGGAATCATCGGGATGGCGGCCAGTGACAAGCGGGGTCCCCCAGGGCTCTGACTGGACATATGAATGTGTGCAAGCGTGGAGTTGCACAAATGCACAGAGATGCAAAATCTAGTTCCATTATTGAGCAGATGACAAGATGAAAGTTATCTTGGAAATGGGGAATGGTGTTTACAAAGTTCATCCATCCCTAGCTCAAGGGCTAGCTTCACTGAAAACACGGTTAATTTCCCTATCAAAGCACAATTCCCAGAGAATGCTGGATTGGTGTGAGGTTTGCTTCTCCACTTCTGTTTAATCTTTTCATTAACGACATGGAAGAAGGGGTGAACAGTCTGCTGATCAAATTGAGGCCTCATCGGTGTGGGTGTTCAAGGAAAGGCTGGATGTCCACATGGTGGGCATGTCATGAGCGGAGCCGGCTGGTGCCGGAGGTCAGACTAGATGGCCCGGGAGACCCCTTCTGACTCACTCTGTTTCTATGTTTCTGGATGTGTTGGATGACATCCCCTATCACCCCAGCTGGCTGGGAATGTGGGAGTTTGAGACCCACGCACCTGAATGGTGCTGAGCTGGGGCAGCTTGCTGCAGATCAGCTGCAAGCCGTGCAGAGGACATCAAATGCTCACTTTCCCCAACCTGGACAGGACACCGCAAAACGCACAGATGCGCACATGCTCATTGGCACATACTCTAAAGCCTGTGCATGAGTGTCTTTCCAGGGCCCTTTCTTTCTCCTCATAGTAAAGAGGGACGCATGGGCAGGGCAGGGCAGGGCAGGGCAGGGCAGGGCAGGGCAAGGGAGGCATTTCGCTGCAGGAAAAACCTCGGACAGAGGAGTGGGGTCAGCAGGAGGTGAGGCACATGTGGGCAAAGAGCCCGCTAATCAGATGCAGCGGAGAGCATCAAGCCCCTGCCCCTGGACCTCAGCAAGGGCTCACGGACAGCGGGGGGTGGGGGGGCAGATGGCTGCCAGAGGCTTGGGGCACCAGTCCTGGTGCACTATCTGCCTCTGCAGCTTGGAGTGGGGGAAATTATGAAAAGAACTTCCTCTTCCTCTTCCTCTTCCTCTCTTTTGGAAAGGGGAGCAGACTGAGGAATGCAGTCTCCGGCTGAGCTTTGTTTAGCACTCCTACGGTAGCCATAAAGCCATGATGGAGAATGCAGTCTCTTCCAAGGAAGAACAAACAAAATTTAATGGAGAGGATAAAAAGCCTGTTAAGCTCATCACACTGAAAGACCACATTTTAAACCTTAATGTATCTTTAAAGGGGGACTGTAAAAAGGCACATGAAATGCAGAGGGATGAAGAATGACTGTCCAGGTAGCTTTCAGGTTGCTTGCTAAGAGAATGCGCTGGAGCAAAGCTATGCAGGCCGTCTCTGGGAAAAAGGTTACGCTTTGGGATGCATGCGCCGATCCTATTCGGCATGTGTATGCACCGCCTGTACAGCAGAAGGCTGCTTAACATTTTTATTGTTTTTCTTTAAACCCTCTTTATTATTACTCCCCCCACCCACCCCCTTGCTACAGACATCAGGCAGAGGGTTCTTTTTTTATCCCCTTTCATCAGCTCCTAATCTTGCCTCTGGCACGTGCCAAGCATAGGGAAGCATGGGAAGATAATAAAAATCCATTACAGCTTTGCTTTCCCAAGCCTGAATGAAATGCAGTTTAATTGGCATCTTATTCTGTCACTGTTAATACAAGTTTATACTTTGCCTTCTCATCAATATACTTTACAATCCGAGGTTAATTATGAATGGGTCACAAAATTACAGTAAACACTAGTCAGGGAATATCTAATTACTTGTCTGCTTAGCTTTTTGTTAATTGTTAATTATCCTTATTTAATTTGAATTCTGTGTTAGTATTCTATGTGTGGCGGAGGTTTCTATGCACATGCTCTGCACCCATCAGGAATCCGTCCAGCCCATGCTGACAGCTACAAAGCGGCTGTGCTGGATCCATCAGATGTCTGCAGATGATCCTTCTGCTTCCGAGGTGGGAGCCTTCAGCCAGCCCCATCCACCAGTAGGAGCAGGGAGACTGCCTCTTCCTGCTGTCCTTTGGAAACAGCTGGATGCCTGCCTCCTGCCAGCTGCATGAAAAGCGGTCTTTGAAAGGGGCTGAGCAGCCATAAAAGGCTCTCTCCCCCCCCACCTGCCCACCCCAGAGGAAGCCGGCTGATTTGCAGATTCCCCAAACACCAAGTCACCTCATTCTTCATGCGGGAAAGTGCTCCTAGCCTCTCACCCAAGATCTCTCCCTCTCTCTTTCTCTCCCTCCCTTCTCTGGCACTATCACTGGTGTTTGACTTTCTAGATGGCCACGTTGAAGGCAGACACATCCCTTGCCTTGCAAGTCACTTGTGTATAAGAATACACATGCCTTAATTATAGGGTGTGCTATAGGGCTACCAACCAATTTACGATGTCCTAGTCAGTCAATGGCTGCTTTTAATCAATCCATGGAATATATCTACAAAGATCCGCATAGTGTGAAAATAATTGTTTTGAAGCACAGTTTCTCTGCCTTTAGATGGTGAGAGAACATCACAGCAGGTGCCACCCTGGGCTCTTAGAAGAAGCATTCGTTTCTATGCAAGAAGGGAAATACCTCTTCTCTTGGGAAGTCTCTCTGAGAATCAGTATCATGAGATCCTGGCATAAGCTTCTCCTCTTCAGACACAGGTGTCTGCAGGACCCAGAATCAGTTCAACAAGACACAAGGGGAGGTCCAAGGTAGCACACAAGCTCTTTCACCAGATTGCAGAAAAAGATGGCAAAGACTGTCCAGGTCATCGCTCACTGCCCACACACATCTTCTGTTTGCACACATCCGTGGACAGCATTCATGCAGCAGGAGAATCTGTTCTATATTGCAGCTTCAAGGAACTGGACCTCTCCCTTCTCAGCCATTGCAAGCCAATCGCAAAAAGAAAGAAAGAAGAGGCTAGGTATGAGCTTCAAGAGCTTCGTAGCTCTTGCTATGGAAGACTCGTCCCTGGAGCATCCAAGGAAGCTGGCAGGGACCTTCAAGAATTTCCTCCTGGGACGAAGCAAGAATGCTCTGGAAATAGCACTTCCACAGCAGGAGCCATAGAATGAATTTCCAGAGCAGTTTCCCCCATTTTTCAGCAGCAACAGATGTGGGGGTCTAGGAACCACCAGACATGGCTAGGGGTGGGGATGCATGTGGGGATGCATGCGGTATTTGTGCCATGCTTTGGCCCATTGGTGTGCGTATTCTTTCAGCTGCCAGCAGAAGACTGCCTATCCCTGGCATACCAGTTTTCTAGTGGGATTCCAAGACACTTTCGTGAAATTGCATTCTAGGTAAGTTCACACAGACTTTAAGATAAATACATGAATATTTAAAAAATTACAGCTGATTTGGCTGTTTTCCCTATCAAATGAAATTAACTACCGTAGTAGGGCCACATAACATTCATGGGAAAGGAGCACTACTATGCAATTCAAAAGCACAGTTTTCATAATTTGTGTTGTGCAACATAGACTTCTCCCCATATGAAGCACTTTCTAATTAAACTGAGCTCAGCAAATCTATATGGTAAGAAAAGAGCAACTGTTCCAACACCCTCAACTCGCTGGAGGAAGATCAGCTGTCTGATCAAATGTATTACAAATATTAATTCAATTGTGCCAGATGAAATATCTCATTAGTATAAAATGATTGGTTGCCTGTGGAGCCTCATACAAACATTTCCTATGCAATGGAAATTGACTTTTTAAAGCACACGCACATCAAAATACATTTTGAAATAGAGAATTATTTCATAAAAATTGTTATCAAGTGCTTTAAAGAAGCAAACCTTCCCTCTTCCGGGGTATGTTATCTTCCCATAAGCCTAACACACAGCAATGGTTGATTAACATTATTCAGGTCAACCTTATTGGCAGTCAGAAAGGGCTTTGGGCTCCGCTAAAGAGTATCAATTTTAATCAGCAACCCTATTTTCCTAACTCCTAGCAGGAAGCAAACTAAGAATAGAAATGCTCTAATTTTTCATAGAATGCAATAGATTGCCTGCACCTATGACTTCATTTGCAAGAGTGAGGTGAGCACCAATGCTGAGTGAAGTAACCGCCCACCAGAAAGATGCTCAGAGAACAGCTTTAGGAGAGCCAGGGAAAGTGCTTATTTGATGGTATGGATACTTTCCAGAACAGTCTGAAAGATTTTGCTCCCCAAAATCTTGCTCCCCAATCCCCACCCCAGGCAAGACAGCAAAAAGGCCAGTGCAGGTTCTTGGTGAGGGAAACATCACTGGAGTGGAAATGAACAACGAGCAAGGCTCTTGGAGAAAACGTGGGAACTGTGTGCTCACCAAAGCTTCAGCACAACAGATGTCTTTCCCCCTAAAGGAGGAACATGATTTTTTGCAGGCATCTGGTCATAACCCCACATAGCGCAAGCCCCACAATGCATGTTGAGGAAAAAATCCTTTGCTGTGACCTATGCCAAGAGAGAGACAGCGGGCGTGGGATCAGTTGATACCTCTACCAACCACAATGTGCCCAGACACTAAGCTCAACATTTGAGGCCTTCCTCTGAATGTTACCTCCAAGGGAGACTCAGAAAGGGGTAACAAGACAAAGACCTTCTCTGTGGTAGCCCCAGGCTATGGAATGATCTCCCCTCCAAGGACATGTGCTAAAGTGTGTCCTCTTCTCTTTGGCAGATACCAACTCCAGATACCACATTTTTTTAGCAGGCCTAACAGATGGACTGATTTTAGTTGCTTAGCTGGTAAAGGCAATGTTCCAATCTTTTATTCTGTATTGTGTTTTATTGCATTTGTTATTTATTGTCCACCACCAAAAGAGCTTCAGCTATTGGGTGGTATAAGGAAAAATGAAATAACTAAGTCAACAAATAAGTCAATCCTAACTTTGTGATGCATAAAGGATATGTCTAGCAGAGGGAAGAGTTGAGAACTATGATTCATGGTTGCTCAAATATCTCTCCTTCCACCCACTGCTCATTCCTCAGTTCAAAAGAGGGAGGCAGAAAGGGAGGTAGGAACCATGAAGTTGAAAGGAGAAGGAGAAGGTCGTTTTATTTATTTATGAAATTTGTATGCCGTCCAATTACTAACGTCTCTGGACGGCTAACAGCATAAATAAATTGACGACCCACTCTGGCTACAAATACAATAATAAAATTCAATATTAAAACATATTAAAATATTGATTAAATAAAAAGGACTTAACCTGGCACCAAAAAACATATAATGATGGTGCCAGGCGGACCTCTCTGGGAGGCGCATTCCATAGTCGGTTTTAGGCCCCTTCATTATCTTGAGGATCCTAAACTAGGATGAGATCAAGAAAAACTAATTCCTTAGCAGGTACAGAAGCCCCAACTTGGATCTGCAGAGGTGAGAGTGAGGCAGGGATTTGCCCCTTAGTTTCTAAGTTGGCAATACAAAGATGGTCAGCAGGCTTGAGTGAAAGGATGCAGGGCACCCAAGTGTGAAGTTGCCAATAAATAGCTTTCTGTGCAATATTATTGCTGGAAAAGCTCCTCCATACAGTTTGATTCTGCTCAGGTAGATGGAGAAAAAAATAAAATCATCCAGTTGTGGAGAATACTTACTTTCTTGTATTTTGAAATGTATGATCTGACCATCACAAAGTTGGCTATGCAGGTCAAGTTTGGTCCATCACAGGAGGTCAGTAGGATAAGTTTTGCCCTGGTACCCATTTCAGAGGCACAGCTGTAAAACTGTTTACATGGTCTTAGAACTGAATCAACCTTGATTGTTCTTAAACGAGGGTGGAGACTCACTTTGTGTGCATCTGTGTATAATATTTTTATGGGGATTTGTAAAGTAAGACATGTTAACTTATGTTGACATCATCAATGGAAGACACATATACATATGCAAAGCCTGTTACCTGATTGTAAGGAAAGTAAGTGCATGTACAAGATGAAGGAGATCCCAGCCTATCATCATAATGTCCTAAGGCAACCTGGAGAAAGATGTATGATATGCAAATTCAAGTGGACAAAAACACGGTGCCTCGAACAGTGGCAACAGTTAATTGCTAGTGTGTGTGCTGTGCACGTGTCTGTACAGGATCAGAAGAGGTTTGTTACTTCATGGATACCTCCTTCATCAAGATGCTTTGTTATTCAACTGGCGAAAGCTGCCTTGGGCTCTCAGATCACTGTTGCTTATCCAAACTGTAACAGATTATCAGTCAAATTACACTATTTCATTCTGGAAATGAACAAATAGTCCTAATTTAAATTGCAGCACTGCTTTTCAATCAGCTACTCTAGACAAATAATGAATTTTTCAAAAAGTAATTAACTGTTCATCTGATTTGCATTCCTCATTCACTTTGGACCACTTAGATTATCAAGAGTCCTTCTAATTCTGTTCTTATTATCTTCCTAACTGGGACATTGTCATAAGGCAAACAGGCGGCTTTGCCAGGGTGAACCTTCTTCAGAGCAAGTGCATTTATTAGTAGACAGGAAGGAATTACATTTTGTTGCCTTCATGTCTTAAAGGAGATGAAGAAAAGCAGATCCACACACACACGAGTTTAGCTTAGAAGAAAATTCTCTAATTTCTTACATGATAAATATGCAGTTCATCCCAATTTAGATTATATCTTTGCTACATAATGCTCTAGTGTTGGCAGAAGCCTCACAAGAAAAGAATCTGTGCTACAGTGCTGGTTGGTTTGTTTTCAAGTACAGTATGGAACTCAAAGCACAATATAGGACAGAGTAGAAACCAAGGAGCAGAAATAAAGATTTGAAAGAAATCAGCCCTAAATTCAATCTCTTCTAGGGTGTGTGGCACAGAACAGCCATCATAAAATGGAGATGTGATGCAGAATATAGCCGATCTTCCTCCATCTTGGCAGAGATCACCCAAAACGATTCCTCAGCTGGTGACTGTTCCTGCACATTCAAAGGTTCAGAAGACTCACAGATGTTTTGGTCTACAATTGTAATCAGCCCTAACCAGATGGTGAAAAGTGATGGAAGCTCTAGGCCAAAACAATTGGCGAGCCACGAGTGGCCCATCTATGGTGGAATGTGTGTTTCCAACAGTGAAGAAAGCAAACTACAAAGGCTTCACCATGTGGAAGATGTCAAATCATCCACAGAGTGGAAATGGTATTTAGAAATTGTTGCTCCTCTAAGAATTCTATATGACCAAGTGGTGGCTTAACTCAAGAGTCCTGCACTGAGCAGGTGGCTGGACCTGGTGGCCCTCTGACCCCTTCCAATGTGATGAGTTACCTGCTCTTTTCAGCTAGCTGCTTGTAAGATCAGGATGGTGGTAACTAAGCAGCCTGAAGCAAAGTTGCAGTGAAGGTACACCAGGGTAGAAGGACAGTTAGTGTCGATGTTCTATGAAAAGCCACTTGCACAAACTTGTTACATCAGCGAAGCCTTAAAACACCTCGTGGATCACAGATCAGCAAGGGAAAATAATAACTTGAAAAATACAGCAGGAGAGCAGGATCTCAAGTCTGAGGTCCACATTTAGTCCTCTGGAGCTTCTCAGAAGGCCAAACAACATTCCCTTTTTTAATGACCTGACCAGCTGGTGGATTCCCAGCTTTTGTCTAGTTTGCTTCCCTATTCAAGAGCATTGAAATGCCTTTTCTAAGACCGACTAACTGACAGTAAGAACTTTAACCTAAAATATGGCAGTACTTTTGGCTTTCTTGCCCCCCCCCCCCACTTCACCGTCAGCCCAGCCCAGCCCATAACTAGAATACTGAGTCTCCAAAACGGAATTCAACCTTCAGGCTGGAAAAGGCCCAGTATTCCAGGTGTGCAGTTTCTGAAATGTGTCCCTCAAACTTCCTCATCAAGGATAGATTAAGGAATAGACACCTCAGCCATTTTGTGGCAGAAAATCAACACAGTTTTGAACAATCATGAATTGCTGGATTTTATATTCCTCTCATTGCTGGATTTTATATTCCTCTCATTGCTGGATTTTATATTCCTTTCCATTAAAACAGTGACAATTCCTTTTATATATAGTGTTAATACACACGGCACTTTCCAAGATAGATGACACTAGTTTCAGGACAGAAGCCTGCCATCGCTTACATAACCCTCTCTAAGAATCCCCTCTTTGTTGTTTTGTGCTAGTGTGAAGCATAATAATATATAGGGAAGAGGATGAGAGAATTTCATTGGTTATTTTGCTTCTCATTCGACTTTGCAGTCATGGTGACCATCCCCATCTTTCACTTTCAGATGAGATCAGTGTATGAGCATTACAACTGAGGGTCCTTCTGGTTTTTAAATGCACAGTTGGATCAAGGATGACACATTTAGATAGTTTCAAGTAAAAAAAAAAAGGAGACACAGATTAAAGGTTTACACTAAAGCATTTTAGCACAATGTGCCTTCTATCCACATCCCTCATACATGAGAAATAAACTGTATATATCACATTAGATAAGCCATTGCTGGTACAGCAAGAGAAGGAAATCCATTGCAAAGCAAGGAATGTTTCCTGCTGTGGGTTACAGTGGCAAGATCTATAAAAGCAGAAGAGGCACCTTTGGATAACATCTATATTAGAATTGCAAATGGTATTTTGGGGTAATGAGTTTGCTACTCATCATTTGTAGGGCTGCTCAGGGAACTGACAAGAGAGAGAGGCAAACAAGCACTCATCACAAATGGGAGGAGAGGAGGCTTTCAGAAATCTTCCAGGGTTAAATGCATTTTGCTGGGACACCTATTCAACTTAATGCATTAACGACACTATGGGACTCTCAATTTCCAAACATATTCTATAGTTTATTCCCAAAACACCTATTGAGTCTGATTCTTGATCCCAGAATTATTTCCATAGCTTTGAAGAAAAAAATGTTATTAAAATAGCAGCAAAAAAACATTTCTGGCAAAATGGATGGAAAAATCGTGTTGAAGGGAAGACTTGCAGTCCACACACAATTGCCCTAGTCTTCCCTTTCAACACGATTTTTCCATCACGTTGCTCTGTCTCCGGCAGATATGTGAACAGTTTCAGTACCACCAATTTTTATTACTAAGGTTGATTCATGGCAAGTAGTAACTGGAACCTGGCATTCCTGACCAGACTCCAATCCAGCACTCTAATCACTATACCACACTGCTCACACTGATCTTTAGGCACAAAGATCACATTTTGAGCATGAAAATAACATAGCATTGAGGTTTTTCCTTTCTTCTTACTTCTAACCTTAATTTAGCCTTAATGGAAAGTGTTCTGAGTAGAAATCACAGGACTTTTTCAATTTTCTGTTCACTATCAATATTTCAGGATTTTGAATCAGGGACTTTCAGGTCCAAAGGATAATGCATAAGCCTTATCAGTTACACATTTATGTACTGCTCAGGAGCTTCAGTTGTTGGGACAAACAGAAATAAAATAATAATAATTCTAAAGTGAACATTGCTGTTGTCTTTGAGCACTTCTTGCAACTCCAAGCCAGTACAATTTAGACTGAACCAGGCCAACATCAGGAATACTGGATTACACTTAGTCCCATTGCATCCTAGTATACTGACTTGATTCCTGATCATCATTGAGCTAAAGATATGAAGCTATCACTGTAGAGAGTAGCTAATCTAATTAACTTCATGTGCACTTCTTCTGTGCTTTGGTTAGAAAGCACACAAGGATATTCATCTGCTAGGTGTGAGTAGGAAACTTGATAATAAAAAACATAAAAAGAATGGAAATATTGACCAATGCAAACCAAAGTGCACCTTAAGTAGATGTCGACAATAACAGGGCACTCTAATATTAACATATGTACCGGGAACAAACTCATGAGAAGAATCTTGCGACCGAACAGCTAACCACTTTCCAATGGCATAGGGCTTCATGGCACATGGTTTTATGGACTAGAGTCTACATAATACATCCTCCATCTGACAAAGTGGTTTCTGTTCTCAAAAGCTTCTTCCATAATCAATGTATTTGTCTTTAAGGTGCTGCAAGACTCTTCTTTTCCTACAAGAGACCCTCATAGGTATCACTCTGAAAGGTTATTTTGCTGTTGTTATCTAACAGGTTCCTCTATTTCTCTCTCACTCATGAAGGTCATAACATCACGGCACATGTTGAACCACAGAAATAAAAATGTTATCACAAAAATTGAGCAAAGTTATTAGTTTAACATGTGTTAAGTGGACAGGGAACAAGCTGTATGGGACACAGAAGCAATTCTCTTGAAATCCCATCCAATCCTTCTCTTGGTTCTAAGATTTCACCATGCACTGGCCCCCAGATTCCAAAGCCCATATTTGAAGTGTTTCTTTCCAAATGATCATGGTATGCTGACTTCCACACTATGCCCAATTCCACCTGAGTGTTGGGTGATGGCATGTCTCAGTTCCACCCGCAGCCCTGCATCGCATCCCTCACAAAGAGCAAGCATCCTTGGCTTGCATTGCTCTCAAGGAAGCATTTAATGTATTCTAATGCCCGCAGCTCATGCAATTTGTAATGCCACGATCTCTGTAATCCCTGTAATTAGAATTGTATAATTATGAATCTGATTGCTCCCATCCTGGAGTCCTGACAGCTGTGATTGCTTAGACCTCCATATTACTTTCTGGAGCTTTCCCCCCTCAAACCCTTCCCACCCAGCTGAGGAAATGAGTCCTGTTGGAAGAACCTTGCTTTCTCCAAACACTGATTTGTTTAGCCAACATTGGTGCAATTGATTCGGTAATTAAAGCATCTTGGTTGATGGAATAACAAAGGCAACTGGAATTAAGCAGGCAAGAACAAACACAGAACTCTCCCAACCATGAACCACAATTACCAGGGGCTAAAAGGCAGCTAGTTGAGACTTAGGTCCATTTAGCATCAGCTTTCCTTGTCAAATATATTAATACCTTCTAAGTGATACTCTTCCTTTACATCCTAAATCTCCAATAAAATGGATCAATCAGCTCAGCATTCATGAACTGGTCGCTTTCCTTTTCCATACATAGCACAGCATTTTGTAACATCCCTAGTTCTGGACACAGCTGTGTACATGCTTCAAAAGAGAGACACTCACAAATTCAAGGAAGTTGTGTGAAGGACTGGCCATTGCGTGCATCACCAGGAACTACAATGGGATTTGATCATAAACTGGAAGGATGGAAGCCTATTAGAAAACAGCAAGAGTAGTGTAGCTGCAGCTGACAGGTGCTGAGACGTGTTGGAGACACGGGCAATTCCTAATACAAAATGGGCAGCACAGTCCTGTGGCCACCTAGGCAGAGTCTAGATGGCCAAAGGATTTTTCAGAGATCCTGCTACAAGCTTGGAAAAGCACTCTGACCTCATAGCGGGTCTCTGAGTTCAAAGCATCATGGAAGAAGAAAAATACTAAAAGGGGCACAGTCGTTTATGGAGAGTGAATATGCAGTGGGAAGTAAGTATTGGCACCTACCTTCTATTATTGCTACCTGTCACTGTTGTCAGAGCTGACATTTCCTAGAATAGAATGGGTACAGTTGGTGTAGTAGTCTTAACTGTGCAAAATTACTGAAATCTGTGGGCCTAGATTCTAGGCAGTACATAGAAGCTCAACACTGTTATCCAAAGAAGGCACACTGTCCAGCCTGGACCAGGGTAGCAGAATAAGCAAAGCCCATAATATCTGTCTTCAGTAGAAACTTAGGTTATTGAGTGGAATTCTGGATATGTTTTAACATTATTCTTGGTTTTCATTACAGCCAAGAGCTATTACAGCTCATTCCATTTTAAGCAATATATTGCAGTATTTTATTTCATCCTGACCTTTGAGATCCAGGTGACATTTCTGGCCTTCTGTCCAGATGCCATGTGAATTCTGTAAATATTAATTGTAGTTTGTCTGCCCTTTTCTACCAGTCTTAAATGTCTCCCTCTTACAGAACCATCATATTAAAATCTTGCTTTTAAAGCTAGACTAGAAGCCCGAATTGCCAACACAAGATACTGCTAACTCCCCACTTCCTGTATGTTTCCCTGAAATTTGGTCTTGGACAGAATGAAACACACTAAGGATTTGATTCTCCGTTCACTGTGAGAGGCTCTATTTCTTAATCTAGCTCCTCAGAGGGATTTTAGCAGCTAAACTCTTTGAAATGACAGGCTATTTGAATTCCAGCATTCCTAAAGGCTTATCCTGCTCAAAGTTTCCACTTACTGAATTGTGCCTGATTTTAAACTGTCAGTATTATACAGGTCAGAATATTATCATCTTTCCACTAATGCGGTAATACATTCGAAACAAAGAGCTACAAGAACTTTGCAAATGCAAATTCGTATTTCATAGAACTCCTTTTGTTTACACACCGCCAGACCTCAGAAATGACTGCCCTGAAACTGGAAGCAAGGGGCTGGCTTCCTTCCCTTCGCCTTGCTCCCTCCGTACAATCAAAGTGGACATCTCTCCTTCTGCAATGGACATGCTTCTGTTACCTCACAAGTCCTAGTGAAGGGAAGCCCACATGCTTGCGTCAGATAAGAGGCACCAAATAAGTTCTTGCTTTGCCAGTATCAGCAGCACCTTCTTCTTACCTTATGTATGGCATGAGTCTCTAGCTATCTAGCCCTGTACTGTATACTCTGACTGGCAGCAGCTCTCCAGAGTTCCAAAGAGAGCTCTTTCCATTGCTTACAGCACAAACGCTTCTTAAAGTGGGGATGCCAGAACATGGGACTTCCTGCATGCAAGCCTGGCCTGTGGTCCAAACTGGGGAAGCACTGCAACTTTGCCCAGCTCTGGGTGGCCAGGATGGGGATCAGAGCCTTGGTTAACAAGTTCTGGCTTCTTAGTGCAGAGGAGCTTGAACAATGTGGTTTCACACAATTGAATGACAATTCATATGCAACTCGTATTCAACCCTTCGGTGTGAGTTATCATATTGCCTGAATGCAGCCAAAGAATGCATGAAAGAGAGACAACTTTCTGGGACAAAATGCCTTGAACTACTTTTCTTTTTTCTCCAGATGTTACAGTTAGATGCACTACTCATACAAATTCTGAGACATGAATCTTTACACTTGAAAAATCCATAAAATTTAACAGTTAACCCTATGGATACTTGGGAAAGTAATGCACCTATTAAAGATGCAGTTTCAGGAGTGTGTATTTATTGCATTTTGGCAACTCTTGGGATTCTACAGAAATCCTTGATCAGCAAATAATACAGAAAAACAAAAGGAAAAGGAAATTTGATAACTTGATGAAAGCCATCCTGAATCCTGGCAGCTATGAAAAGATTCACGAAAACATTTTAACTATGGATCCATTCTTTTTCATCTCCCACACTCAAAAATTGCTCTGTAGCTCTCGAGTGATGGCCCATCACTCTCTCTCTCTCCCCCTCTTTTAAAAATTTGTTCTTAGGAAGTGAGAGAGACCTGAAGTGATAGATCAGGCAAGCCCTCCCCTGGGCTGCGGTTTGATGGCTGGACCTAAAAAGGGCTTCTGACACTTTTTATCCACACAAGGGGAAAGGGTAGTTTTATGTACAGGCGATGCAGCCCCCAAGGGAATCAAGACCACTGTTAACTGCTTCACGCTAGCCTGATGTGGTCAGAGAGTTCCCATTGGCTCTTCCAGCTACAAACCTGGAGAGCTTAGTCAGTTGTGACCATGCCCAGAGGAACAGGAGAAATACCACTGGAGATCATTCTCCGCATAAATGATAGAGAAAGATAAGGGCAGCAGCTGATCCCCCAAAACTCCACTCCTGGACCATTGTTGCTGCCCATAACCCTTAGCAAGTTCCCAAGAGAAGGGAGATGTATCAGCTTGGGCCACTCATTCTTTGAAACCCTCAGTTCATTAACTCCACCCAGCCTCATTAATCAAAGCTGGAGTAAAATGAGCCCCCGAGAATGAAGAGTTTCCCCCTCTGTTTCCAAGCGCCTTTAATTACATTCTCAGTGGGAGGGTTTCTCACACACATGCACACCCACACAAGCACCGCAGGCCCATCGCCTTACGGGGATTTGGAGATACTGGCCAGGTCATGACCTGGCCACAGTAAAATAGACATCTTGACCTCTTTTTTGTGTCCACTCGACAAGTACATGTGCCTTTTCATCACTTTGAAGTACCCAAGCTGACAGAGAAACTGGAGAGTCATTAGTTATATCAGATTTCTGCCATCTTCTCATGCAGCGCTTTTTGGAGACCCAGACGGCACCTGATGGCAGCCCAACAAAGTCAGACACAAGCAATTCACTCTTGGAAACAGCTGAAAGGCGAGGTCTATATTAATAGAAATGCAATTAATTATATGTGATTCATGTTTTCCCTAGATTGCTTGGGATAACTGAGGTGGAATTGTGTGTCTACTTGGGAGTCAAAGAAAGATGAAGCAACATCATGGATTTGAAAGTTTGTAAGATTTACAGCAATCTCCTTCGGTGTGAGTTCTACGACTTCTAAAATCAACACAGTAGCTGACAAAATGGGCCCAAGTTAGAAATTATGTAAACTATTTTCTCATTTGCTCAACTTAGGACAGCAACAACTACTATAAGGCAATTTTAAAAAAACATGCGTGGCTCTTGAAATTAAACTGTATACAAATGTACATAAATTTGGTGGCACAGCTCCTGTGAAAACATGCTCCCTGATCTGGAAGACAGGCCAGGATGCCATGAGTTAATTAACTCTTTGGATGCTGTGGCACATGCTATCCACTACTGTGACTATGCAAAACTGAGCTGGTGCCTCTGACATTGTAATCCCCTTCCTAGGAAAGTTTTTCAACTCTTTTAAAATTATTGTTCATATGTTTTCCCCACATAATAAGGGGATGACTATATGCTTGTTCAATTAAAAATACCTGAAAAATAAATTAAAGGCAGACAGCCTGATGGAAGCAAGTGTGAGGAGAAAGATGACTGAATCAGCACTGAATTTGCAAGTAAGTCTCATTGTCACTTGCACTGCAAAGATATGAGAAAGTCTGGTTTGCCCTGGGAATCTACAACAAATCCTGATTTTACAATATGTTCATTGAAGACTTAACGGCACCACCTACAAGCTCCCTCTTCAGATTTCATCATCAGTTTTTTTCTGTACAATTAATTGGGCAAGGCCCTTGAAATAATAGTTCTTCAGATAGCAAATCATGCCACCCAATATCTGTAAACCTTTGGGATTGCATATTATTTTAAGAGTGATGCCAGGCCCAGGAAGCTGTCAGGTGTGGGAGGTAAGGCACAGAGAAGAATGCATACCTCTGAAACCAGGTATGGTCTAGGCCAGTCCAAGGTCAGGTTCTGGAGAAAGCCGATCAGGATCTGCAAGCAAGGGCAGTTGGGGTCAGTCCAGAAAAGCCGGGAGAGAAGGAGAAACACCAGGTACCTCTACTGCTAATCTCACTGGCCAACTTGCTAGTCCTTGTAGCTGGTTGGGAGACCCAAGCATGAAGGACCTGGTCAATCTATATTGGTTTGTGGGGTCAACCAATAAGACCCAGGCTGACTGCTAGTGACCTTCACCCTCAGAGCTTAGTGTGCTGAGCTGGTCAAAGTACCAGGTCATTGGATGTACTTTGAGACTAAGGCTTGGGATTAGTAGCTGGAATCTCTATCTTGGTGCATCCTCCCCTTGGTGCCTTACTATTAAGTGCACCTGCTACATAGGTTCTAGCACGACATAATTCAAGCCCTACAGTGTCATGAACTAACGGTGTCCAAAGTTTCCCAGATATACTCTAACCAAGTCGCTCCTTTGGTTCAGAAAGGGATTAGCTGAGAAGCTCCTCCTCCTTCTCAGAAAGGGTTTGTGAATCACAACAGACCAAGACATTCATTTTGTGGGAATCATCCCACATCCTTCACATCCTACTGTGAAGCAATCTGAGGACAAAAGTCTGAGAGACAAGTGGGACTTGCAACAATTGTTGCCTGCCTGTTTGTGTGCCTGGGCAGGCACTCCTGTTCAGCCTTTCAACCTGCCAGCCAGCCAGCCAGCCAGCCATGCCCGCTTTCACGATACCCCATTCCATGCCACCACTACCTCCCATTCCTGCTCTCCGCAATGCAAATGCAACATTCTGCAGGTACGGAATGTGCTCAGATCTCATAGGGTGTCTGTGGAGATCTTCACCTCACACCCCAAAGTGAGTGTGCTTCCACGGCCCTTGGAATTCCCCCTGCAAAGCATGCTGCTCTCCACCTCTCCTTGCTTAGTGGCCCTGCCCAGCTGCAATCCTGTTGGCATTCTCTAACTGAGTTTGGTGTTAGATGGAGTGAGCTACAGCCGATTGAAAAGGAAGGTAGGGAGAACATCTGCGTACCAACATCCTGTAGCTCAGAAACCTGCAGGACATGCTTGGCTCACTTTATGGGCTGCACTGAGAGGCTCTCTTCCTTCTGTAGTTGAGCGGATAGAGCACATTGCTTGGCACAAGGAAGGTCCCCACTTCAAACTGCAGCATCTCCAGATAGGGCTGGAAAAAGTCCTCCTGGAAAGTCCGAAAAGCCATTGCTGCCAATCACTGTTGGCAATACTGGGCTGCAGGGCCCCGGGGTCTGACTCCAGATAAGGAGGCCTCCTGGCTTCCCGCAATTTGGACCCCTGGTCAGGGAGGAATTATAGCTGGTCAATACTACAATTGCCTTTAGTGTCAATGTAATACTGAGCCACAGTTAAGGCCAGTGTGAAATAAAGGTGGGGGAAATTTAGGGGAGACTTAACAGAGGCCAAATTGTCTGTTCCTGTCATGCAAGGTCTCACTTCGTCACACCTGCACCACTTCTTAAATGTGAACGGTTGCAGAACTATGGCTCTGTGAGGAGCATTGTGATGTTCCAGAATAAGACAACCTCACTAGTAGGGCATTGTATCAAAAGTAGCTTGATTTAAATCAAGGCAATTAAAACTACAACCTTATGCATGCCTACATGGGACAAAATCCCTCCAATACATAGATGTGTGGTGATGTCTTAAAGGAAAAAATGAATAATTTAAATCAATAATTTCAATCAGGTTTCTTTGAAAATGTGTCATTGCATGTGCGTAATTTAAATAAGCATTAAAATGTTGGTTTACAGCTAAGTAGAGTCCCTTTCACATTGAAGAAGGCACACTTTACATGTGATTTATCACACTGCTCTTGTCCTAAGAATAGCACATGATAAATTTATTTTTCTAATCTGTATCACAATCCTGCACTTGTTTAATCAGAATTAACTTACTTGGGAATACTCTCAAGTTCCTCTGCTTCAGACTACAGCCTTACTCTTTGTTTATATCTTGAGTCAAACTGCATTAAGGTGGTAACAAATTAACTTACATATTTGATGGCTTTTTAACAAATGCAGTATATGAATGTTGATAATAAATAAAACGAATACATACACAAACCATGTAAGCTGTGGTGTAACTCGAAACATGCATTGTTTGTTTTCTCTCACCATTCCTGTAAAAACAAGGAAAAAAATTTAGGCCAATCAGCCATAATATTACAAAAGCAAGGATTAGTACATATATACTGAGAGTTAGGTGCATGTTTCCCTTCATGTGATGAAATGCAAACTGGGTTTATAGTCACACATATTCGCACTTTTAAAAGAAAGCAAACTGCAGAGCTCAGGCAGTGAGAGGGCATGAAATGAGAGGGCAAGAACATGTGGGTGGTCTCAGGAGAAGATGGCTTCTGGAACAAGGGCTTGGTCACAAAGCCTGTATCCGGCCCACGTGGCTGGAGAGCAGCACTTGTGAAAGAGATCATGGGGTACTGGCCTACTGCAGTCTAAACATGAGTCAGCCGTGTGACACGGTGGTCAAGAGGGAGAACGCCACCCTTGGATGCATAGCCAGAAGTGTAGCTTCTAGATCAAGGGAGGCATTACCACCACTCTGTATGACTTTAGTGCACCTGCAACTGGAGTATTGCGTTCAGTTCTGGGCCCCTCATTACAGGAAGGATACGGCCAGGTTAGAGTCAGTGCAGCGTAGGGCCACAAGGTTGATGGATGGATTGCAGGGAAAGCCATATGAGGTGAGACTGAGGGAACTGGGTCTTTGCAGCCTGGAGGAGACTCCAAGGAGATATGTTGGTAATAGACAGGTATGTGAGAGGGTGCTACATGGAGGTGGGTAGAGACCTGTTTTCCCCTGCAGAAGAGGGCAGGATGCATTCCATTGGAGCAAAGCTTAGGGAACCAAGGTTCAATTTGGATGCCAGGAAGTACTTCCCGACAGTTAGGACCCCCAGGGTATGGAATGGGTTTCCACAGGATGTGGGTGAAGCCCCATCGGTGCGGGTGTTCAAGGATAGGCTGGACATGCACATGGTAGGCATGTCATGAGTGGTGCCGGCTGAAGCCGGGGGTCAGACTAGGTGGTCCAGGAGCCCCTGCTGACTCGCTCTGTTTCTATGTTTCATCCTGGTATCAGCTACTTAATCTAATACATATCAGTTCACAGTCTACTATGGAAAAATTACCACAAATTCCAAAATTGCATTCCTAAACTATGCCCAAACACAGGGTCCAGCTCCTAAAGACCATATTCTGCAGAGGTTTGTGAGAATGCTTTAAAAGAGACGATGCAATGATGGGTATATTAAGTACAATAAAGCAGGAGGGAGAAGGTGTGGGTGTGCTCTGGTAGTGACAAGGATAAAGACTGAAATTTTCTTAGGAAATTCAATAGCCATCACAGCTTCATTTGATGTCCTACAGCCTCATCATGATTTTACTATAAGATCATGTTGTTTGCTTTTAGGAGGTGTATGTATTAATCAAAGGGTCTCAGTTTGTCAGGGAACTTGCCTAAAGGGAGGCCACAACAATTCCCAGTTCAAAAGCCGTAGTAATCTTCCGCCAGCTACTTCTGCCAGCAATTATAAAGATCTGATCTCAGGGTAAAGGAATCATCATTTGCTGCAGGGGTTAGATTTATAGTAAGTGCTTATCATGTTGTGTTGTGTATAAGTAGCTGCCAGAGAGTAAACACACTGCATACATCAAGTGCATTGCATTTAATAAAAGCGTTTTCTGGATCCAGTTCAGATTTGGTATTGACCTAGGAAATGGAAAGGGACAGAGCAGCAAAACCCTTGGAAGGTTTCAAAGGGACACATTTCAGCCTGTAAAACCCCGAGAAAACCCCAAGTTGCTCCGTGAAGCCCTTCTGTTGTGCAGAGCGTGAGCCTGCGTCACAACCATCCACCCATCTCCAGTATTTACGTTACCAGCACAGCGATCTTTTGTTGCAGAGACCACAAACCACTCATTACAATTACCCCAGAGACGCCGCGCTAATGAGACGCTGTGTAATGGGGAAGCTGCGTGTGGCACCCTGCATGCCCATGTGTGTGTTCAGGGATGTGGTGGAGAATTACTCCACTATCCATGGCCCGCTTAGCACCTGCTCTTCTGTCCTCTGGGGCAGGCCGGCCTAAGGTGTTACTGAGGCCTCTGGGAGAAGGCTCAGCTGGGGCTGCAGTTGGTAAAAAGGTCTGCAGAGAAGGGGAGCAAGAACCAGAATCTGTTACACTGGAGCATGACAACAGAGGACGGTAAATTTGAAACAGATGCTCTTCAAATGAGCTGCCTGCCAGCAAAGTGACTGCTGAGACACTCGGCTCTGTCTGGCCCAGCCAGGAGGAACTCTTTGAGGATCTATCTAAGTTTAATGAGTTTATCATTACCATCCAAGCTATTCAGGTTGCAATGAGTACCTAGCATCTCTGGTATAACCACGACGATTAAAAGAGAGCTCCGGCTGCTGGGCTGAATAGAAAAATAACGGAAGGAAGGACGGATGGACGGAAGGAAGGGAAAGGGCTGCCAGGGAAAATCTTAGGTTAGCTCTCACAACACCTATGTACGAAAGGGGAGCTGAGGAACTGCAACACAGATGGGCCTCATCTATGGGCTGTTCCAACAACCTTTTTGTAGAGAAGCATGGTTACCATGTTGCCAAGGAATTAAAACTGTGGTTGTAATTCCACTTGGTGGTCCTGGATCAGACCATACAAATCAATGGATCCTAAGCTTTAGAAACATTTAGAAATGGAAACTGCTTCTAATGCTGAACTTTGTCTTGATGAACCACTGGCACAAATCTACATCCAGCATCTTCAGCACATGTGCAGACACACACACACACACACACACACACACACACACACACAGAGAGAGAGAGAGAGAGAGAGAGAGAGAGAGAGAGAGAGCTCTGTTCTTCAGTTTGTTATGCATGCTTTGTCTTCCAGAATCCCCAGATGGCCTTCATAAGCCCATTCACAGAAGAGAGAGGAGCTGAGAAGCGGAATGACCACTGCCAAGAATAACAGGCAAATCCAATTTAGCAGTGGCAATCTTGCAAGCAAGCATAGCTGAGGAAATGTTTCCACTGACACTTGGGTGGATGGGTCTTTATTGTCACAAGTAAAGTGAGAGCAGAGAGCAATGGCTGAGAAGGAAGCATAGAAAGGAAAAGGTACTTCAGGAAAGGAGAGGTTTAAAAAATGGCAGAGATAACTCTGGGTGAGCAGGAAAGAGAATGCTGTATTCATAGATTTAAACCATAAAGAAATCAATAAAAGAAAGTTAGAAAAGAGAGAATCTCTAAAACATACATGATTTTGTATTTATTCATTGCCTTTGGCTGAAGAATTTGATGTGCACACCATATAATAATATATAAAGGTTGTCGATTCTGAAGAGGAACAGCAGTTATGTCTGTTAATAGCACTGCAGTGTAGGAATGAAGCCCATTCACAATTGCTACAAGGAGCCATTTTCTTGTTCACTGACTTTTGCCAGAAGTGCTTCCAACACAACTTGCCATCTGCATCCCTTACCTGAGGCTGCAATTTTCACTAAACTAAAGTTTAGGTCAACTTAGGTCATAAGCCTGCAGCCTCTCTCCCCTCGAGGTTCAAAGTTTCTCGAATTCCTGATGCACCTTGGGTTCTGCTTTGGCTACAAGGCATTCTCTGACAAGATGAGTCTTGCTTGATCAATCTCCCTGCAGCAAACTAAACTGGAATATTCTATCAGTTTTTTTAAATCTTGCATCTCATGAGTTCCTTGAGATGGCTAACAACTTTTATAAAATGATGCCTTAAAATCACACAAACAAAAATGAAATCAATAAGATGTTAAACCAGATTCTAACAACAAAAAGTGATAAAAATCTATAGAATAAAATAATGCAGTGTTAGAAAAAGGGAACGGAACAATCCTAGACGGTCTCTGAGGTACTTGTAGAATGCTATCGTATCCCCTCGTAGTCTTTTCTTCCCGAGGCCGACATGCCCAGCTCTCTCAGCCTCTTGTCGTGGCGCTTGGTTTCCAGATCCTGGGTCATCTTTGTTGTCCTCTTCTGAACACTTTCTAGTTTTTCTGTATTTTTTTAAAATCTGGGTGTCCAGAACTGAACACAGCATTCCAGGTGAGGTCTGACTTGTACAGAGTAAAGAGAAACTATTGCCTTTCTTGTCCTCTCGGTCTGGAAGTGATGCTTTTATTTATGCATCCCAAAATAGTGTTTGCCCTTTTTGTAGCTGCATGATATTGCTGGCTTATATTTAGCCTGTTGTCCACAACAGCTCCAAGGTCTTTTTCTTTTTCAGGGCTGTTGAGCCAAGTATTCTCCATCTTGTATGGATGCATTTTGGTTTTGCCCCCCTGGGTGCAGAACAAGGCATTGGTCCCTGTTGAATTTCATTCTGTTGCTTTTCATCCAGCATTCTAGCTTACCTACATCACCCTCTTTAGGTGTTAGCCATTCCATGCAGCTTAAATGTGTGCAGGTGGGTGGATTGGCTTCTATAGGCAAAGACAAGATGCTACAACTGAAAAGGCTCTGTAACATGCTGTCACTCTTGTATCTCAGGAAGCTGAGGCATTCAAAGTCCCTCATAAGGGAAGTATGGAGGCTTCTGCCACAGCACATGGAATTAGAGATTATTTCCAGTCTGTTCCAAAATTATTAGACTGCTATGAGAGTTGCTTGTGGTTTGGTGGTTAGCGTGTTGGACAGGGGGTCCAGGTGATCCAGGGCTTGTCCCCACTTGGCTATGAAGCTCACTGGGTGAATTTGGGCCAATAACTCTCTCTTGGCCCAATTTACCTCACAGGGTTGCTCTTGCAAGGACAAAAGGGAGCTTTATAAGCAGCGTTGGGTTCCTCACAGGAAGAACAAAGGAAGGATATAAATACAATGTTGTTGTTGTTTGGTGCTCTCGGGTCCTGAAGTCATGTTGAATCTGCAGCAAAATATCTGGGTAACATAGTGAGAGGAAATATTGGGACAGTCTGGTATTAAGGGAGTTAGACTGGGGCTTGTTTACTTTCTCTTTCACAGCAAACTGTGCTCTGCAGTTATATTTTAACTGGCAAGCTATCATTTTTGCTTGCCCTTCAAACCAGAATTGTGAAACACAGTTCCGGTTCTTCCTGAAGCCTGTCTTCATCAGTGACTGGATTTGTAAGACATGGCAACCTTGGTCATGCTTATTTAGGCAATGATGCAGTACTCACGGGCACAATCCTGAATATTCAATGCCTGACCATCAGTTGCCACATTGTGTAAACCTAGCTTGCTCTAGGATTATGTAAGGGTTGTTTAACCTGCACATAACCCCTGCTGGCTGAGTTCACATGACACAACGATTCACAGTCGGGGACTGAATATTCGGGATGGTGACTACAGTTGCTGTGGCTCATCCTAGTATAAATAAGCCACGTCATGTCATATGAACAGCCCCACTGGTTTGGCTCACGGGCAGTGCCAAACCATGGTTGGCTGTGAAGGGGAGGAATCTGAGTGTGTGGGGTGGTGGGCAGGGTTGTACACATAAGCAAAAAAGCTCAGTTATCCAACACCAAATAATAGGTTAGTTTTACAAGGCATGTGATCCAAGCTAGGATTCAAGGCAAGGCTCTGGAGGAGCTGAAATTTTGCACTGTTCTTAGACAGACAACTGGCATTTTATTTCTGCCTTTAGAGATCTTGTGTGAAAGGACTCTAAGGAAATTTACAAGGCAGGGCTGAGAGATCATAATTTAATCTGAAGGTAGGGCACCTTGTAAATGCAGCACACATTAAACATAGATTATTGCATCAAGCCTGCAGGTCCTGCGGCAAGGCAAGGCTGTGCTCAGACAGGCTGCAACACTGAGCTCCAGGACTACTCAGTAACCTTTCAACAGAATCATTCAAGCCTCTGCAGTGCGGAGAAGAACTCACTAACCTATAAACTCCGGTCCAAGGAAAGTAAGAGAAACTGTGAACTGGCTGCAATATATTAACATTAAAATGATCAGAACAAGTGAAAATCATCCGATGCATGGCTGCAATTGCTGAATACGTCACCTATTGAGAAGTGCAGTTTTGGGGGCTGGGGCTGAGAAGTGACCCTCAAAACATACCCCATTTACCCACTTCCTATGATTGTATTTTATGCAACAAGATTCCAACATACCCTTTTAAAAATTATTGTATGAATAAAATGAATAAAATACAAAGATTCATGCCACATTACATTGTGTTAACAGGACCTGTGTTTCCTCTTTTTAAATTGTGAGCAAATTTTTGGTAATGCTAAAACCAGTATTCACTTTTTCCCATAGGAACAGATCCATTTATAGGATCCAAACTGATAGAACTCTATGGATTCTATACTTACATGTAAGCCCGGAAAATGCACATAGTCAATTCTGATGCTACTTTCCTACATATATGTAGATGGAGGTTCCAAATTACATGATAGGGGGATGTCTGTGCACATAAATCTGACATAATATAGGATAGCACAGAGACATAATGGAAAACATTCCTCTAAAATGCTCTGTAATCTCAGTGAAGTCAACCCTGAAGGAAAATAATACTAAAAGTAGAGTCTTCCCAAGTTATAAAACTGCCACTTTTACAGGGAGTAAGAGCTCCCTCTAGTGCTCAGATGTTGAAAAGCAACCAAACTATGTGTACCATGATTTGGAAAATGCCCCGATGCTCCATTTGCAAATGCATAAACACATTTTTGAATTCACAGAGAGAAAAGCTAGCAAAACTATCTGGAAAAAATATGCTCCAATAAGTTGAATTTATGCATCAGCAGAAATCTTAGTACCTAGATAGGATGGCATTTTGGTATGTTGCATGGCCTCAACTGGATTAGAAGCCAGTTGATGGGGAGATTAGAATCCCAAGAGACTGAAAGAATGGGGTAAACTCCATTAAAGAAGAAGTTAGAAATCTTCCTGAACATCATGAGCCAATGAGCAGAATTGTGCTGCAGGTGTAATTGACAGGCGGAGTACGGCATGACAGCACTTCTTCAAACCATCAAGGTGCTAGTGTTTCCCATCAGCATTTTCTTTATAGAGCCATGGTTCCAGTTCCATCTGTTTGGACTCTTTCATTTGGCAAGTGCTTCCAAGTATTTATTAAGGACAAATACAGCAACTTCTGGAAGCTTGCAAAACACAGGGCTCAACATCAGCAGCCCTTTGATGATGCCATATTCCAAAGCTCCATATGATTTATCTCAGAAGCTTCACACACATAGGAAAAGCACTGATGGGGTGAAATTAAAACCCTGCCTGCCAACTTCTATGGCAACAAGGAATGGTCGCACCCGAGTATGATCAGGCAAAGGGAGTTCAGTGAGTAGAAAGTAAGTCCTGACCCCGCCATGATGTTCCAAGTGGTGCCGGAGATGGGGAGTCTACAGACAGTAGTAAAAACTGTTCAAGCTCCAAGACAACAAGCAGATAAACTCCCCTCAATTTAACACTCGCATGCAATTGAAAGTGCTCTTCTGATGCCTAATCTAGCCAATAGATCCTTCATCTACGATTGTTTCCACAATAAGCCACTCTGATCACTTGTTAGAATTCCCGAGGTCCCACGATGTGAGCACAGATTGCTCCGGAAAGCTTTCAGCTCCAGAGATTTAACACAGCAGAGTCATCGCTACACTGAGGTCTGCAGAACAGTTTGGACCTTCTCCAAGAGGAGGCTCTCCATGGGACTTCTCTTCAACAGCAAGACCCTCAGAGGTGTCCCCTATGAGTGGCTGCTGGGGGAGAGGGGGAGCGGCTGCAAATGCAGACGACCCCTTGTTTTATGGGACAGCATGTGGATGAGATAAGACGCAAGTTGCAAAAAATTGAAGATGGGCTGGCCGAGTCACTCATAAGCTGGTTAAAATTGCCCGTTGAGTGCAAGCAGGAAAAAGGAGAAAAGAAGGTGGAGAGAAGGCAACAGAATGCAAATGATGGCACTTATGGGGGGGGGCAGGTGCCCACTGTGGAGCGGCAGGGGGTGGTGTTGAAACTCCCCAGTAGGAGGGAGGTGTGAGCTAAAAGGAGGATTGGAGAAAAGAAAGACCATTGGAGAGGGGCCAGCATGCTCTTTGTAAAAAGAAAAGGACTTTGGAAGAATGAGTGCCCTGAGTGGGCAGCCCCGGTCTGGCCAGAGGGAAGCCACATGGGACGATGGCTGCCATGGAGGAGAGATGGCCACCATGGACTAATAAGAACCAGTAAAGGTACCTCCCACCGATCCCCTGGTTGAACTCGGCGTGGGAGGAGAGGCCTATCTATTCCTACTGGACTACATTCCTACACCAGTTCCTGTAATGGCTATGCAGGATAAGGACTGAATTCAGAAGGCGGTGGAGGTTCATTTACAAAGAAAAGCCACATTTTCACCCAAGAATTAGCAAGTGACTTAAGGGTTAAAAAGAGCCTGAGCATCTAGTAGTGTGTTGGGATTCAGTTAACAACAGAAGAATGACAAATTGTGACAATTTCAATTTAGAGGTAACTGAGCTGAAGTGTTTGCTGCAGGGGAAGGACGGACAGATGGACGGACGGCTGGACGGACGGACCTGGAAAGCTTCTCCAACAAGAAGGGAGCTGCTTGTCATTTGCTGGAACTGATTTGCTGAAATTGTGAAGGTTTCTGGAGATGGATGGCTTCTACCAAACTCTGGAGTTTGGATAATATCAAGGCAATGGAGTGGAGGATTTGGCTAGAACGTGCAGGGGGCACAGATCCATGGAGCATGTGGTTGCAAGACTGAGTCTGCTTGGGTGCTGTGGTGATGGAAATGTTTAAGATTTTTGGAAGGGCTGGCAATTGTGGGTTTGAATGGTTGTCGAAAGAAAAAAACTGGGGGGGGGGGTGTCGAATGGAACTACAGGGTTTTCTGGAGGTCAGAAATGGCCAACCCCAAACCCAGGAAATACTGTAGTTAGTTCATACTGCTGGGAATAAAAAAGATGCCTTAAGAAAAGGAAAAAATCAGTACTTGTGTGATTTGTAGAAACACCACATGTGGCTCTTGAGCATGTGCAGAGTGCAAGTGCCTTTCAGAGTTGGATTGGGTCTGCCTTTGGCTACAGGACAAGAGAATTCCCCGAACAGGGTGAGTCCCCTGTGGCCAAGGCTTGGACAAACGCTCAAAGGAATCTTGTGCCAGAAAGGCCAAGTGTTTGTACATTGTTTTGAAAAGAAAGACCCCGTTAAAGAGTAATGTGCCTCATGCGTCAGCTACAAAGAAAAAAAAATACAAAATCCAAACTTTCTTCTCTGTCCAGAAATTGTATCATTTTCCCTTCTGACTTGGTCTCTGAGTAGGATTAAAGATCCTTGTTTTAGATTCTGAGGCTATAAAATTGTCATTGCAATGCCCAGGCTGAATGTTTCGATAGAAATTAGCTGAGACTTTCCAACTTGGAGGAAGATTTTTCATCCCATATGAAGTTCAGGTTTTAAACGTTATTTATGTAAATACATGTAGCTGTGGCGTAGTGGTTAAGAGCATGGCACTGGGACTCAGACGACCTGGGTTCGAGTCCCCGCTCAGCCATGGAGCCAACTGGGTGACTTTGGGCAGTCACAGACTCTCAGCCCAACCTACCTCACAGGGTTGTTGTTGTGGGGATAAGATGGAGGAGGAGATGTAAGCTGTCTTGAGCCCTTTGTAGGAAAAAGGCAGGATATAAATCCAAAAATAAATAAATAAATTGCCAAATCTGTAACTATTCCTATTTTCTGAGGCTGCCTCATCCCTTATGAACAAGGAATCAGTTTCCACCAGCAATACGGCCAAATATTGCTGATATTCCCTAATCAGGACCATCAGCTGATCGCTGAGCCAAGCTGAAGCCAAGGGGGTGTGAGATTCTAACCTCAGAGATGGGAAAGAGTGTTTCCTGGTGTGTTTGTGTAGCTTCACAAGATCACTGTCTGAATTCAGACAAGTCTGAGTCCAGCTAAAGACGGCACTCACTCAGGGACAAGAGGGAGTGTGGGTAAAGTTTTGCGCTATGAGGACCATGCAAGGCAGAGCAAGAGATCAGAGAGTACATGGAACCTTTCTTTGGCCACATCCCACCCACTGTGGTGAACATGAGCCAGATCTGGGAAGTCAGGAAATGTGTGCAGCAAACTGGACTGTCTTAATGAGCATCTCCTGTGTGAGAATGGGGACGTGAGTAAAGCAGAGTCCAGAAGATCTCTGGGCCAGAACTGGAAACAGGTTGAACTACTGCCTGGGGGAGAGGCCGGAGTAATGGGATTGGGCTGAACATATCCCTTCTGCTGTCTGTCTCCAGGACAGGAGCAGAAATCTACTGGGAGGCGCTAGGGAGGAACTCATGGAGCAAGGACACGACACCTTAACCCTCCTAATACAGCAGATCCAGAAAAGCTTTAACTTGACCAGGGGTTGAACCTGCCTGCATCCCTCAGATGCTGGAGGAAAGACTTTCCCTTTCAGGGTGGTATCCCTGACGGCCCTTCTACTGGCTTCCTCCAAGATCCTCCCAAAGCAATGGGAAAACCAGAAAAAAGAGCCACTGGGATGTTGAATGGGCAGTGCCAGACTATTGCCTCACCCAGAGCCCGTCTATGGACTTTGCTGTTGACCAGTTCATGGACAGGTTAGAATGCACCTGGTTCTCCCATTTTGGCAGAGGTTGGTCGGGGGGCAGGTTGCAGGAAGATACCTGGAAGGCCACACAGAAACAGGACCTTTGTCCCTGGATTCCAAATGTTCTAAGCCCCCACCAACTCCTGGGTGGCAAATTCATCCCGCCCAAAGAAAAGTCCACAGCCCTGCCCTTGATGTTGTCAGGTGTCCCTTGGGTGACCTCCACCTGCCCCCATGAACCTCATCCCCTTGACAATTCTGCCCCCTGCAAGGGATGGTTCAGTAACGGGAGAGGAAAATGTGGGGCATTACTTTGTGTGTGGCTGCAAAGCCATTACTTTGTGTGTGGCTGCAAAGCCTAGAAGAAACTCCTATCACAGTGGTATGGCTCCTGCTGCAGCTAACTTGTACCCACCCTCTCCATACACAATAGCTGCCAAGGTACCCTACGGCGAGTCCTCCATGGAGAGGAACACAGCACCAAGGAACTCCTCAAAAGAATTGAAGAGATCGGGCCCCACACCATGAGCCAACACTCAACATTAGCCCTTCCCTGGTATGACAGTAGGCAAAATTCCCGGTTCATTCATTCTCCGCCTGCGGCAACCAATTGAACTAATCTTAAGTGGGACTGGCACGGGGTTCCTACATGCGAGCAACGAGCTAGACCGGATGTGGGACACGGTGCCCCATAGCTGACTGGCCTTGGACCACTTGCTTCAAGAAATGGGTGGTGTGTGGGTTTCTCCAGCAGACATGAGCCTGCCGCCACCAAACAGAAGACAATGGCAGACTGAGACCCGGGCATCAGGTTAAGGGCAAGCTGAAGAGTGCAACCAAACCGAGAACCCAAATCTTCACGTGGGCTGTCATTCCTGCTATATTGCTCTGCTCTGAATCAGCCAGAGATTCAGCTGTTGGGTGATACCGAACTGTGATTAATTAGGGGTGCAATCCTATGCAGGCTTCGACAGTAAAACAGGGGTTTCAGTCCCAGCATGATGAGAGTTGTAGGCTTTTTTCCTTCTAAAAGTTTAGGATTGCGCCTTCAGTTAAACTTATACTATAACTCCGAGGAGGTTTCCTGGCCGCAGTCCAAGGAGGGGGTGGTGGAAAGAACTGTCGACCGCGGGAGCGGCTTTGCTCGAGCTCTGCACGTCGGAGCCCCAGCGCGGCGTCTCCAGCAGCCGGCGACCTCCTGGCGAAGGAAGGCGCTCGCGAGAGCCACGACGTCCCCTCAGAGCGGGGGGGGGGGGGAGCCTCCCGCGCGCGTGCGCGCTTCCGGCTGCGGCAAGCGCTCCCTCCGCTCCCCTGTTCTCCCGCTTTCCATTCAGGCCGTCGTTGCCTGGCGGAAGCCCCGCCCGCTGGGGTCTCTTCGTCACTTCCGCCCGCTCGGCTCCGCAGCTCCAATATGGCGGCGCCCTGTGGCTCCTCACAGCTCCCCGCCGCCGAGCCGCCGCTGAAGATCCCCAAGATGGAGGTGCTGTCTCCTGGCTCGCCTGGAGCGCTGAGCGACGGCAACCCCAGCCTCTCCGACCCTTCCACGCCCAGCGGCGCCTCCCCGTTAGGTCCCACCGGGCCGGGCTCCGTGGCCGCGGCGACCTCGGCGGGGGCTGGGGCTGGCTCAGGAGGCGGCGGCAGCGGCACCGGGGGCCGTGGCGGGGCTTCCCCCTCCGTCTCTTTTTCCCCCGGAGGCACCGCCACGGCGGCCGCCTGCCGGGGCATGTCGTGGACGCCGGCCGAGACCAACGCGCTCATCGCTGTGTGGGGCAATGAGCGACTAGTGGAGGCGCGGTACCAGCAGTTGGAGGGCGCCGGCACCGTATTCGGCAGCAAGGCCCCCGGGCCTGCCATGTACGAGCGCGTCTCCCGGGCCCTGGCCGAGCTGGGCTACGAGCGGACGCCCTCTCAGTGTCGGGAGCGTATCAAGGTACGGATAGCAGCCAGTAACCAGCAAGTGATGCTCGAGAGAGGAGGAGGAGGTGATGATGGTGATGGTGATGATGATGATGATGATGATTCCCTGGCGCTCCCCGGAAAGGGACTCCAGTCCTTGGGGGCTTCTCTGTGGGAAGGGGTCATGTCTTCGTCAGTCTTAGCATTCTCGTCTTTTGCCCAATAAACTTTGCTCTTCCTCTGTTCGGTCTTCTTTTGAAAGCCTCCAGGGACATTGTGTTTGCCAGCAAACCCATGGTCTTGAATTCTTGAGGTTTTCTTTACTTTTTTGTAAGTCCCTCTTGGGTTATTGCAACGAATTGAAATAGGCTTGTTTCTGGGTACAGTTCACTTATTTGATTCTTGATTTTGTTTTGGGTCAAGAGGTCACATTGCAATCTGTTATTGCTTAAAAAAAAAAAACAGGAAATAACAAAAAAGAGGGGGGTGTTCAGTCCATTTCAGTCATTGAAGACTCTCTTGATACTGCTCTTGAAGACCTTGTAAATTTGGCAGGCAATAACTACTTCACTGGTTTTTGTTTTCTTCTAAAGCCAGGATACTGCCTTCACATAAAGGTTCACATGCAAAATTGTGAACTTGTGAGACAAGAAGCAGGAGTGAAAAGTTCTAGGAATGATAAATATGGGGTGTGATTTCTGATGGAGAATAAGATTGCACAACTTGATTATAGTTAAGAATCTTTTTCTGTTTGGATATCTGCTTTTCCTTTCTATTTTAATTGGGTTAGTTCAGGAGGGTATTTGGACAATCTTGTGCATTAATTGTGAAGACAAGTTGGGGCATTCTGAGAGCTGTTGGCCTTTGCAGAAAGGGTAAAATAAACTGTTTTATGTATCAGGTTTGATAATGTGTTTTAGTTCTATTTGAGTGATTTTAGCACTGTTTTATGTTGGAGTTAGAAAGGGTATTGTGTCTTATATGGTTTAAAAAATAGCTGCAGAGAAATGAGTGTGCATACTTGTGTGGAATGAAACAAGACTTCAGAGTTTTAAAAACATCTCTTAGCATGCTAACTTTCAGATATCATGAATAAAAATTCTCATACATTAGTCATCTGCTTCATTTTTTTGCCAGATCACAAGGACATTGAATAATTCCACAAGGGCACTGTGCACTTTCTTTAATTCTGGTTTGACCAAAACAAAAACACGATGGACTTCTGAGCTGAATTAGTGCATTTCTTTTAAAGTTTGCAGTATTTTGTGGAGTAAATACAGTCATTGTCTTCACTGCTGCTTTTCTTTCAGGGAATGTCAAAACTAACAAAGTAATATTAATGAGCATAAAATGCACTTTTCCTAACGTTTCTTTCTTGTTCCAAAGAGTTGATGAAATGGGTCACTCACTAAAGTAAAGTGAGTGTGGTTGTCAAAAACATATGGGAAATAAGTGATTTGTGTAGCATGGTATATAAATTCTGCTTCTACTTTCAATCCTTATTTTCCCTTTCACTCTTTTTAAAATTGAAATTGATATCATCTTAACAAGTGATGGGTGCAATACTATGCAGGTTTAGGGGGGAAAACATACAACTTCCAGCATTGCTGGGGTATGCTGGGAGTTGTAGGACTTTTTTCTGACAAAACACACATAGGGTTAGACATTTACTCTCTAAAAGTTAATGCCTTGGCATGGTGTGTTACTCCTGTATTTTGCTTATGAGACACAGCTCTGCTGAAAGCAAACACTAAGGTGGGGGAGAATATGCCAGGTTGCTCTGCCTTAGTAACATAGAAAGATAGAAACAGAGTGAGTCAGAAGGGGTCTCCTGGGCCATCTAGTCTGACCTCCGGCACCAGCCGGCTCCGCTCACGACATGCCCACCATGTGGACATCCAACCTATCCTTGAACACCTGCACCGATGGGGCCTCAACCACCTCTCATGGAAGCCCATTCTGCACCCTCGGGGTCCTGACTGTCAGGAAGTGCTTCCTGGCATCCAAATGGAACCTTGGCTCCCCAGTGTCAGCTTTGACACTGATGATCTCCTGTGTGCTAGTGGGAGTAATATGGGAGCACCATCTATCTTCTCTCCTTACACACAGACACAACATATATTCTGGGTTGCTGTACTGCAGTGCTTTCCCTCATCCCAGCACAGCCTTTTGTGCTGGCAATGGTACTGATCCATGTGTGCCAGCTTTTTTCTTCATTGTAGTGTATGACTTATCTCTTGTTGCGTGTTCCAGAGAGCTTTCCCTTAAAGCCTGAAATATTTTTAAGCAGCTTCTGTCAATCTTCACAAAGTTATATATATTCCTGTATGATGCATGTGTACTTTGACAATTGCATGACATCTTTTAAAAGTCAGTAACCCAAGTTTTGGTTGTTCATCTGGTTCAAAGCCAGCCTAATAGCAATGCCTTTGTCTTGAAAGGAAGAAGTGTTTGCTCAGAGCAATAGAAAATAGAATAAAATAAACAAAAATAAAAGCCAGCAATAAAATGAATGAAATACTGCAATAAAATTATAGAATATAATAAAAGCCATAGTTAAAATGAAGTATTAAATCTAAGTATACTAAACAGGCAATAATATCCAGCCTTTTAAAGGTCAAAGGCTTACTTAAATTGGATGGTTTTCATGCAGTGGCAAAACAATCACTTCCCTAGGGGAAGCAGTTCCAAAGTCTGGGTGCAGTAACAAAGAAGGCCCTTTCCCTTGTCCAAGCCCAGTCGTTTCATTTTAGGATTTCATTTTAGGATTGACAAGGGCCTCCATAGATTATCCCAAGTGGGGCTGACTCATACAGGAGAAAGTAGTCTATTGGCTACTCTGGTTCTAAACCTTACAGAGCTATGGATCTATAACACTGAATGATACTGGCTTTCCTTCGCTTAGTCCTAAGCCTGTGATCAGTTTCTATGGCTTTGCAAGCAAGGCAGGCAGGAAGGAAGTTTTAAGACTCCTTGTGCTTGCCTTGCAGTAATGTAATTGCTATATAGAAGTATTTACACTGACAGCTACTTTGATTTTTTCACTAATATAACTTTGGGAGACCAGCTGAGAAATCGCAATTGATTGATTATTTATAGCTGGGGATACCACATGCTGTTAATTTTATGCTATTGATTCGATTGGTGGTATTGATAACTCTTTTTGAAACAGCATTGTTTAATAAAATGAAGCTAATCATAAATGGCATCACTTTCATGATTTAAGTATGATTTTAATCACGCCCTCTACCCCCCATTCCACAGTTCACCCTTGGGTGTCTCAAAGAGACTGGCTTGTAGGTCACATCCCATTCCTGTTCACCCTAGGTATTTACAGTGTCATGTTTGTTCAGAAGAAGCTCTGTTTAGTTCCAGAGAAGTGTGTTTATGATTTTTTCCTCAGAATGATATAGCAGGAATGAACTATTTGAATAGCCGTTAGACTTGAAACACCTTATTTTGTATTTAGTCTTAGGCGTGGGCTTGCTGAATATGGGCAAGCCAGCAATTCACATTGTGACTCTGAGAACAAGCAAGAACTGTGTAAATCCTTTTGTGCTACTACATTGATAAAAGTTGCTTCTTTTCTGTGTACTTTCAAATGGTTTGGTTTTCTTGGCTTAATGAGAGATGTTATGGGTTCAGCTCTGCAAAAGTGTGTATGCTGTAAAATGTCTGTAGCCACGTTCATCTAATATGTTATTCAAATGATGTATTCCTTTTAGTAAGAATTTTAGAAACTTCACTAATGCATGTATGTTCAGTACTTCAATATTAAGCTATTATTGAGTTCCAGGTTCCAGTGCTTTTATGTAATCTGTTACTGCTACACATACATGAGCCCAATAATGCCAACAGATGACTGAAGATGATGTTCTATGCAGCAGGAACTGTAATTTACTGTATCACTGATACCCATTAAAATATGTTTGAAGGTTAATTAACTTGGCTGTCTTGCTATATTAGCCAGTTCACAATTACAGTGTGGAAAGCACTTGTAACTCCCTTGTCCCAGCAGCACTTTAAAGTTTCCACATATTTAATTTTCTCTCTCTGCAAATCCCTTCCTAACTTGTGACTATTCTAAAGTCCTTCATATGACTTGTTTATGTACTTAATGTCAAGGCCTATGCTTAAACAGAAAAATTAAGAAGATTTTACTTAAAATAGACAATTGAAAGAGCCAGTAGATTACTCATATGTATTAGGAATCTTGCAGCACAGTTTGTTCTATTCAAAAGTCCCATTCAATTCAGCAAAGCTTACTTTACAGATAAGTATATGTAGTATTGCATTCTTAGTCTGCAGTCCTGGACACGGCTACCTGGGAGCCAGTAATAATGAACTCTGTGTGACTTACGTTCTGTTCAGGCATGTATAGGATTGCACTGTGAATCAGTATTCTTCTTTAGGCTGTATTATGTTTTCCATTAGCTCCTGTGTGAAAGTTTGGAAAGGAAGTTTGAAAATGTGGTAGCTCTGCTTGATCTGAAGAATTTAAATAAGTCTCAGATGAGTTATCAAATAATTTCTAACTGCATATCTTTTGAGAGTCTGGGAATCATTCACAATCTCTTGACTGAAATATCTAGTGAGTTGATAAATTAGATCAGGAAATGGCTTTGCTTCTTTCATTATAAATGTGCATCCTTTATTAAAAGTTTTATTTTTAAAAAAGTTTTATTTAAAAAAAGTTTGATGTGTTTAAACCAAGAACTAGTGGATAATGAGCAATAGAACAAGGTGAAGCTTTTTGAAAAATTAGTTTATTCTTATAGACTTGCAAGAAGGGCTCTGAATTTTTAAGGGTTCTTTTCCTTGAGTGGAAAATGCCTTGACATAGCCAAGGGCAATTCAAGATAAAGGATAAGGTTCAACTTTGTTTTAAAATTTAAGGATCCTTGATCATTTTAGGTCTTCAGGGCAATAGAACTTGTCAGATCTATATTGTAATCAAGCCACAGACTACATAGTAAGAAGCAGAAATGTATTTATCTGGGCTGCATAGGAAGTCAAAGCAAAAGTCACATTTGTCTTTAGTCTATTTATTAAGTCTACTGACATCTTGTTCCTATTAACTACACCATTATCTGGTAAAATTGTTAGGACATCTGTTACCTGACAGTTACTGAGTCATTTGTGAAGACTGGGAAGCCTTACACTAAGTCTAAGGCAGCTTTCTTGATGAGCCTTTGAAATATCTAATATGAAAATATGCTGCTTGGCTCCTCAGCCCAATAATGAGTTAAGTTGATCTCCTATCTGATACTTGATTTAGTGTCTATAATTTAATTTGCTTGTAATTTGCCTTCCTGGGTATAACTTTCCTTATGTTGCCTGGGAGAATTTAAGTGATTTTCAGAGAAGCCAGTAGTTACTCAGGTATACAAGGGAGAGTATTCCTGGCTTGTTTGCATACTTTAGAGTCCATCAAGGCATGGGATTTCAGTTTGGTCAATGTTTATTCACAGTATATGCAGTTTGGCTTTCCAGAACTGCCATATCCCTACCATGAATTGTTCTTGGGTAAGCAGATAACATGAGTATTCCAGCAGGTATCAAACATAGCCAGTTCTACGAAATCCAGTTTTCTACTTGATGCCCCTTTTGGGGGAATTGTTTTAGAAGGGCGCATAAGAAGACAATCTTCTTGTGAGTGCTGCCTGTTGCCTCATTAACGGCTGTGTGGAGCCCAGCAAACCATATAGTTCAGTTTGCTATATCTGTGCAGATGTGTAACACATGACCACAGAACCATTTAAACTCTTCTAAAGGATTATGTGTGTCAGTAAGCACTGGGCTGCTTTATAGGCTGGGTCTTGGTGGTCAAGGGTATCAGTTACCAGGATTGGAGCCTGAAGTCCAGTCTTCCAGGGCCTTGACCCCCACGACCAGGTAACTGTTGTTGGTTCTTGGTGGAAAAGCCAAATGCTCTGGCAGCCCCAAAGGTGCTGATGAGGAAGGGAGAATAAAGGTGGGGTGGGAGTACAAAAGTCTACACAAATCTTATTTTCAGCAGGATAGAAAGAAACATATTGCATTTGTGACAGTTAGTTGGATGGTTCAGACATAATGATGGCGATCGTCAGCACTGAACCTTTTTGAAGGCCACATTTATATCAACAGATATTAGCTAGATGCATTCATTATCTCCCGTGTCATTATAAGAAATTTGTTCTAATAGAATTGGTGCCTGCCCTTTTCCCTTTTGTCATTTAGATTATAAGCCTGCAAGCAGCACTGTTTTGTTTTTATTGATTGAACATAATGCCTCTGTGTGCACAGAGTCTTTTGGGCTAAAGATCAGTATAAAAAGATTTTCAGTAAAAGAGGGACATCTTGTGACCCTCCAGATGTTTTGACTGGATGAGAATTACAGATACCCAGGGCCACAAGTTGCCCACTCCTTTAAATAAATGATGGGAACAATCCTGTGTCCTTGGACATTGCTTGCGTTTGAATTACAGCCCCAAGATCAGAGATGGCACTCTATCACCTATCCCCCTTTGCAGCCAGAATGGTGAGAACCACAGCAGCAGCTGATGATGAAAGAAGCCTCGGGATACTTAAAGGGAACAGGGCAGGGAAAGGAGAAGACTGGATCATCTGAAGACTAGGATGCAAAGTGTCCTGAAACCACCACTTTATAGCACCTTCCATTTTGCATTGGATTAACATGAGCCTCCAAGTTCGAAGGCTTATGCTCATTGCCTTGAGCCCTAATTCTATATTTGAAGATAAGCATCTGCAAAGCCAAGGATGTCTCTAGATTATCAGAAATGATGCAACAGAAAGTAGAGCATCATAGTACCCAGTGGAAGAGAATTTCAGCCTTTGAGATAAGACTCAGCAGGAAAAGCAAGGCAACTTGTAGAGAAGGTTGTAATAGTGTGTCCTTGATTCTTCTTCCTCTTCATCTTAATTGGTCCAAGTATCTCAGTGTCACCCCTTTCTCCCAACCCCAAACTGTAATGCAGGATGCTGTGCTTGCCACAGCTTGCATTGATTTTTAGTGTTTGAGAATGGAGGTACTGGTGGGAAATGTCTGTCATTGGCACATTTGTGTTCTTTTGAATTCTTCCCACACTCCCCTTGAAGCAGTGATTCTTGAACTGTGAGGTAGCCCTGCCCACCCAGTTCAAGGAATACAGACAAACCTTTCTCCCCACCAGCTAAAATGTAGGTGGGTTCCAAGACCCCTGATAGGGGATCCTTATTCATAAGCACTAATTTGTCTGAATGACTATTGACATTCATCATCATCCTAATGAAGGAAGGGCAACTACTCTTGTTCTGAGTTTTCCCTGTGGTTGTATGCTGGAGCCAGATACTCAGTTCTTTTCCTGCCCTAATGCACATTTCCCCAATCCATAATTTTTATGGACAGCAACTGGCAGTACATCTTTGAACACTCACCTACAGAACAGGGCTGGCTGGGAACAGGGAAACACAAAGTAAATAAGCTGAGGAGTTGTTAAGGAAACTTCAAAAAGTTTGAGACATTGCCTTGAAGTTTAATGTTGATGTGGCTTTGCACTTTCTTTCCTTTTTTGTCCAACAGCTCAGCCGAGGACAAGATTGGGTAGTTGCAGGTAAATGGATCTTGCTTAGTCTTCATTATCATTACTAATGGATCATAGCAAGCTGATTTAACACTGAATCAAAGCAACTAGCTCAGTATAGTCTACCTTTGACTGGCAGCAGCTCTTTTTCTATTTTGCTGCCCGAGATCCTTTTTAACTTACTTTGGGACCTTTTGCATGTGAACTGTCACACCACTGAGTTTTGTCCTCTTCAGATTTGAACAGCTTACTTGGACTACACATGTGCATAGTGACAAAGGTAGACATCCTTGCCCTGCAGAGCCAAATATTTTCTTTCTTTGAAGAATATAATGACTAGTGTTGGGAAAGTGTTGAGAAGCCTAGCTAACCCAAGTGTCAGTTCATTTCCTATCCTTGCTTATGACAAGATAATTGAGGGTGTCATCCAGATATATTTCATTCAGAAAGTACCTCTGATTGAGGTACTTTCTCTGCCTGCTTTTACTTTTCTGCTTTGCAACAGTTGAGAAAAGATGCTGCATTTCTTGAGGAGGTGTGAATTGTCTATTGATTTTGTGATCCGTAGGTTGAGAACAGTGCTGTGGCTTCCCCACATAGATTGCATATGTCACAGAACATGAGCTTTCCATAACAAAAGTATCATTTTCTCCTCATATCTGACTGCCATAGCTGTTCATTGGCAATATGTGTGAGGCCTTTGACTGAAAGAGGCAGTCATAGCACATGACTGACCTCGTGGAGAGGCAGCTGGGCTCATTTGATCTTCCCACATGTAGTACTTCTGCTTCCCGTGCGCTGGCTCTTTCCAAGACCGGCTTTCTGAAACTGGTGGTCCTTATTTAAAAAATGTTCTGAATGTTCAGTAGGAATGCTGCTGGTGTGACTGCTTCCCTAGTACTGAAACAGGCTGCTGGAAAAGGCTCTGAAATGCAGAACTGGACCCTAAATATTTGAAGCTGTGTATGTGGGGGGCTCCCAAAAGGCCTCACCAGAGCGTGTGAAGACTTCCTAATTGTGCTGGAGATCCTGTGTGGTTTAGCTTGGCTGTTAATAAAAACATTTTATCATCTCTAATGAACTCACATTAGTGTCAACTTTAATACTATTGTTGCTTAGCTAGATAATGTCTCTGTAAAAATGCTAATCAGAAGTATCAGGATTTTAGTGGATTTAGTTTTGTTGACCTCCCAGTGGGACCCAGTCTTGAAACAACATTCTCTGTAAGTGAATTGTACAGCTTGCTGGAAAACATCAAAGAGTGTGTGAAGGCTTAAAATCTGTTCACTGAAGCTGGCAGGTACATTTAGCTTCCCCTGCCCTCTCAGTGCAGGAAAACATAAACATGGCATCACGTTACAACAGTTGGAGCCTAATGCAAGCAAGGGATCCACATAAGACCTTGCCCTTTTTTTTCAGAGCGTATGAGTGTGCTTTTCCCCTGTTCTTTATCCTTGGGATAAACTTGGATTTATTACTATTTTTCTTCTTAACCAAAACATTGTGGTGCCTAAAGAAGGTGGGGAATGTGTTTGTATTGTCTTCATTATTCCCTGAGTATGGAAAATGAAGGAAGGAGGGTTCCGAAGAGTTGTTTTACTTTGGAGACTGATAGCAGAGGCCTGGCCTACCACAACCTAGTCTGGCCCTCAAATGGGCTAGAACTAGTTCCTGTCAGCCCTTCAAGGGAAAACCTCATTCACCTGTGAGTTGTTGTCATCCTACCATTCTTTCTTTAGGCGCTTGGGGTTCACAACGATCTATGCAAAAATGGCAGACCTACTGTCACTAGTGACATTTGTTTCTTAGTATGGAGTTCAGTCTAGGTCTCCCTGTTCTAGGTTCAGTACTTTAAGCATGCTATCACACCAATTGTATTCTCAAACATTATCCTTGTAGCATTTCTGTTGTGAGTGCCACCCCCTTGTTGCAACGGAAATGGGGTTAGGAAGCAACTTGTACTGCTGAAATTTGCAGATCTGGTGAGGTTTAGTGTTAATTCTAAGCCAGCAAAGATTCCTGTTATCCCCTTGTTTTTCTGCCCTGTGTCTCCCACGCAGCAGCATGAATTAACCACTGAACAGCTTCGTGCCAGTTTTGGGGAAATCCAGGAAGTCAATAATTAATTCTTCTGCAACTTCGTGGTGCCTCACTGGAGCCGTTGGGCATGCTGGCAAAGTTACACCAGTTGCATTCTGTACCTCTGGACTTCAGTTCCTTGCACATCAGTTCCCAACTGATAAAATAGCTTGGAGATAGCAGATCTTACGCCACTTTGCTAATCAGATTTTTTCAGCTTCTTCACTCTTCTTTCTGAAAAGAAAGGGACTTCTTAATACTCTTCAACATTTCCAAGTTATTGTCATTTCTTTTCTGTCAAGGAAACATACCAGCTCTTGATAAAAAAAGCAAAGAGGATACCCTATCAATTTCCAGTCTGAATCATATTCCTTGACATCAGATTACTGTAAGAAATATAGATTAAGGGGTCCCCTTGTGGGTAGTTGGAAACCAAAGAGAGGCTTAGAAGGAAATATTTGGAAAGTGTTACGTTTGCTGCTATGTAATACAGGCTGCTTTCAGCCAAGCAAGGCACCAGAAAAAGAAAAGTGGTTAAACCCCAATTGGAGCTTGGTGTATAAGATGCTTCAGAATTTAGGCTGGACTGTTGGGTTTAATGTTTTATTATTAGACCTGACCATCTTATGTGTTTGATATTTGAGCATGGGAATTCAGAGCATTATTGATTTCACTTCTTTTAAATTTCAGCAGCTTCCCAAGAGACAGAGTGAGTTAGTAAGGATGCAAAATATGTAAGTAATATATTTTACTAGCTAAAGAGTTTAGGCCAACATTTTAAAACTTCTGAAATGTTTTCTTTTTGGAGTAAGGGATGATCCAGCTGTCTGCTTTTGGTGACTCCTGTTTTTCTCTCTCCCTCTCTCTTTCTTCTTTCCCTTAATCTTCTGCAAACTATGGGCACAGCAGTAGCTGTTCTTTCTCCTCCCTTTGTGAAGGTGTACTTTTTATGGGCTTGTTAGTATCTGACTGGGATTTAGTTCTGCATAATGTAGAAAGTTTGGGGACTGTGATGGGCGAGCCCTTGGCAGTAGAGAAGAACAGAACAAAAACTGATGTTCTTAAATGATGCTGATTAAGTAGATGTGATGTCTCCTTTGTGGCAAAGATACTAACGAAAAGCACTGTTGTATCTTGGGAACTCTAAAATGGCTGTGAAAGGTCAACCTGGCTTTAAGACTACTTGATAGTGTCTTGTTTTGGTTAAGTCAGTTAAGTGTGGCAGAGTTAGTGATCAATGGAATTGTGGCATATTTAGAATTAAGCCGGTATGACCCGACCCATACTCTTTCTGTTTTAGACCCTTCGCAGGTGTTACAGTCGTGTGAAGGAGCATGGTGTTGGGAAGAGGAAAAGCAGTTACACATTTGAACAGTTGGAGCAGGTATTTGGGCAAGGAGGATGGGACTCTCAGTCCTGCCAGCCGGTGCTTATCAACAGCAGTGGCTTGTACCAGGAGTTGGAGTCAGACGGCAGCACAATGGAGGAATACTCACAGGATGAATGGGGGAACCACAGTCAAGATCTTCACTGTTACCAGCCTGGCGATCAAGAGCTGGGTAAGAAGTGCCGAACCTCACCTGTATTCTGGAAATTTATTGGCTTTGTTTTCTACCTCCAAATGCAAGAATGCTCCAGTTTTTAGAAACATAGCAAGTCAGAAGGGGCCCGTCAGGCCATCTAGTCTGACCCCTGGCTCCAGCTGGCTGTGCTTATGACATGCCTCCCATATGCATGCCCAGCCTATGCTTGAACACCCTCACCAATGGGGCTCCAACCACCTCCCATGGAAGCCCATTTCACACCCTAGGGATAGAATGCCATCACACAGAGAATATTCTTTCTTTCCACTTCACTTTTCCATTGTGGTTTTTGTCATTTAGTTGAAGTTTCTTATCTTAAAGAAAGGCAATGGGTAGCATAGTACTTTGCTAGCCAGTCTGTTACTCTTTGTTTACATATCTGTAATGAATTGTTATTACTACTCGGTAAATTTATATACCGTTATATTTAAAATCTACCACGTTTCCAAATTGAGAACCAGTGTGGTATGGTGAATTCCATTCCTCAGCCCTGAAGCTCACTGGATAACTTTGGGCCAGTCATGGATTCTCAGCGTAAGCTACCTAAAAGTGTTATTGATGTGTTGATAAAAATGGAGTGGAGATGAACTATGTAAGCCTCTTTGCATTCCTCAGAAGAGAAAAACTGTGTACTACAAGTGCATAACGATATACTTTCTGATGTAACCAAAAGATCTCAGGAGGGCCGGTCTTAAATTCTACAATGTTTTGAACTGCTAATGTCCTCATACTGCCTCATCTTAGTACTCGCTCACGCACACGCACACACATGGTTTATTATGTAAACTGGCTCCCACCTGGAAAATGGGTGTTGCAACATGGGAGAGTTTCAAAATATCCATTTGGATGTTGAGCATTTTGCTTTATTTGTTGCTTCTTGCTTATGATCAGATGTTAGAGTTGTAGCTACATCCAGTTACATCTTAAGATAAACATTTTGTGTTTGCTTTTAATTGAAATAGGAATTGGTGCATGAGTAACCTAAATCTAATATGAATGCATTTGTTATGTGACTTTCAAACGTAAGGAAGATAGTCCTCAGTATAGAAATGTATTTCAGTTTAGTAACTCTCTGGCTTAACATCATTGTTCTTAAAAGCAAGCAGACCCTAATTCTCTAAATTGTATACCGTTAAATTTTTATTTATTTTAATTTTTATATACCGCATCATTCCCGTAGGCTGTGGGCAGTTTACAGAAATTAAAACCAGCAGTGATTAAAATTTTACTGAAAAACTGTTAAATAAAACTGATCTGAGAACTAATCTGGGAAGACCTGTCAGAACAGAAAGGTTTTTAACTCCCTTTTGAAGGCAGTAGTCTTGGATATCTGGCACATCTTGCCTGGCCGGCCATTCCACAGTTTAGGGGCAACTACCAAGAAAGTCCTCTGGGTAGTTGACATTCACCTTACAGAAGCAAACTTCAGAAGGTTTCCCCTAGGATGTTAGCTGGCAAGATGGAATATACAGGCAAAGGCACTCCTGAAGGTATTTTGAACCCAAGCGATGAAGGGAATCCGTTTTACTTGTAGTTAGGTGCCACTCTGATGTGTACGTCTGGGTATTATTGATTTGAGACATGGTTGTAGACAATGTGCAGTTGCATTTTAAGTAGCAAGGTTCACTTGTTATCCAACAATTACTTACAATGTTACCTTTTAGATGAAATGCCAACTACAAAGAAATCATTGAAAATAAAGCAGGAATCTTCGGAAGAATCACAGTAAGTAGTTTACTAGTGTTGTACCTGTGAATCAAAATTCTCATAGGTGTTCATTTCAGAAGAAAAGTATTTGCCATGGTTAGGACTAATTATCAAGTCCTTCAAATTGTCCTTCATCCAAATAACATTTGCTCTAATCAAACAAAACTGTTAACTCTGTAGCATGTTGGCCAGCAGCTGTGCATCTGTCGTGAATCCAAATCCAGATGCCGAATTCTTTGTAAACTTGTTCTCAAAGTTTATTTCTCAACCTATTTTATTCCCAAAGTCAGTAGTGTGTGTGTTTGGAGGTGGGGGTAGGTTGGTTCCCACCAGATTATTTGTTTGCATATCTAACATCCTGGCCTTCTGCTTCAGAAATGGAACTGTTCAAGGTGGCTAACATGGTGGGTTAAAAATGCAGTATCTGTTTTAAACTATAAACTAAGCTGATGGGATGTAGATTTAACAAAACAATAGTTATAACAGAAGAAGAGAAACAGCAGAGTCATTCAGCATTCAAGCCAAATGTTTTGTTGATGCAAAACATTTTCTCATAGTAGTGCAATGCTATAAGAGAAGGTGACCCAGACCAAAGTCTTGAGGCAGGTAACTGCAAAGTTGGGATGACAGAGAGGAGTCATGCCTTCATACCAGCAGCGTCCTAGAAGAGGGAGGATGATGCAAGAAGGCCTGTCCAGTGAACCACAGTGGAAGGGCAGGATTGTGAGAGGAAATGCTCTTTTGGGTGTCCTGGTCTCAAGACATTTAAGGCTTTAAAGATAATAACCAATGTTTTGAATTGCCCCTGGACATGCACAGGCAAGGAGGCAATCGATGTAAGTTTAGCACACTAAGTTAGTCCTAAGGGATGGTTAAGAGGGGGAAGGTTACAAAAGCAGCACATCTGTGCTGCTGTCTGCTGTTCCTCGAGCGCCATCCTCCAACCTTTGTCGGGAAGATGGCTGCTAAACTCCATCTTTCTAGCAAACAAGCTCGGGACCTTTTCCTTTATCTTCTGAGTGGCAGTTTGTATAATTGTGCTGAGTACAACAACATGGAAATTGGTTTTAATTTCCAGAATACTTTCCACCCAGAATACATTAAAAGCTGTTTTATGCTGGGTTAGATCACAGTAATGGATGTGCCCTGCATGACTGACAGCGGCTCGCTAGAGCTTCTGGCCGAAGTCTTTGCCTGCCTTACCCAGAGAAGCCCAGGACTGTTCTCTGCCATTGCACTTCAGCCTTTCTTCATGCTGCACTAAACAATAGCAGGGCCATTTTTAATACTTTGTTTCATATGAATATGGCGCCAGAGACACACCTTCACTGTTCTGTGTAGTGTGCAGATCGGCAGGAACATGCCCCTGGGACAAGTCAGTAGGGTTCTATTCTGTCAAATTAAGTTCAGGAAGGTCCAAGACATTAATTTCTCCAGTTGCTCTATCTTTATAGTGTCTGGTGCTCCTGCTTATGCTGTTTCTTGTACTCTTCTAAACCATGGGGTTATCTTCCATAAAACTTACACTCTGTTCTTTTGGGTTTTTTCCCTTAAGGAAACGAGATATGATGCAGAATATTGTACAAATCTTGGAATCCGTCCAGTTAAAATGGGAGTTATTTCAAAGCTGGACTGACTTCTCTAGACTACATCTTTCTAACAAACTGGCCATATTTGGCATTGGCTATAACACACGGTGGAAGGAGGACATCCGCTACCACTATGCAGAGATCAGCTCCCAGGTCCCTCTTGGCAAGCGACTCCGGGAATATTTCAACTCTGAGAAGCCAGAGGGCAGGATCATCATGACCAGGGTACAAAAAATGAACTGGAAGAATGTTTACTACAAATTCCTAGAGATCACGATTAGTGAAGCCAGGTGCCTGGAACTGCACATGGAGATTGACTGGATACCTATTGCTCACTCCAAGCCAACTGGTGGGAACATTGTCCAGTATTTATTACCTGGGGGCATTCCTAAGAGCCCAGGTCTATATGCCATCGGTTATGAAGATTGTCACGAGAAACCGCAGTCCCCTGATCATGAGGGCATCAGCCAGATCCCCGAAAATGAGACCCTGGGGGAAACAGAAATGCCCTTGTCACAAGCTTCCCTCAAAGTGGAGATGGAGTCCACCCGAATCATATATTGCTACCTTGGTATTGCTGAGGTCAGAACTCTCCAGCAATGTTTGTTCTTACATTTTCAGGCGAACACCAAAACCTTCAGCAAAGAGTGGGTTGGAATCAATGGATTTTTATCTCAAAACTGTATTGTGGACCCGGGGATTTCTCCTAAATCAATCTACATTAAATTTGTGGAAGTGGAGAGGGACTTCCTTTCTGCTGGCTCTTTGGTAGAGTGCCTGGAAAAAGCCATTGGGTATCCCTTGAAATTCAACAACTGAATCTCATCCTTCATAAGGATCAGGGCTTCGTCTCCTCTGTGGCATTCAGGCATCTGGACAGTGCAAGACCAGGCAAAAGACATCTTTCCGAGTGAACTCGAACAGCCACAAAAAGACACGTGCAAGTGATTTTACAAAAATGCATACTCCAAGTCAGTAAAATATACAACTTACTTACTTGGGCTAATTAGCTGGTTTTGTAAAGAGAAGACTCTGAAAGAGAGCCCTGTAAATACAATGACTGTTGGTACATTCCACGTTGGACGAGCGTACACTTTACGTTTCATATGAAAAAGCTGTTTTCCACAATGTCTCATTTTTACACATCTGTCTCTCTAAGTGTTATTACAGTTATGTAATAAATAAGCAATAGATAATGGCAAGTTTAAACTTGGAGTCACATGAGACTGTTTTTCAGTGCCACCTTTAGCTCCTCTTGTATATAATTTAGCATTTCACAGTTTTTCACCCATCAAGTGTTTTTACTATTTCCAACCAGTGTTGCCTGCAAAAACTTATGTTTCTGTGATGTATCACACTTTACTAGTAGTGTTGCCATATCAGCTTTTTATTTTTTTTTTACATTAAAGTAATCCCTGGCCTTTTTTAAAAAAATTAGTTAGCCTCTTTGTGTGGCAGTGAAGGTAATCCAACCGCTGGGAAGCATTTTGTCAAACCATGCTTTTATCAAATACAATCAAAGCTGTGAGAAGGGGTGGGGTTGGGTGGGGATGGGTTAGCTATGGACCACGGGAGTAAGCATTTCTAATGCCTCATCAGAATGTTACTATATACGGCCCATTACGCTGCTGGCAAGTTCCAGCTTTTTAAAAGTTTTTTTTAAGAACCTCATTGATCGGTGGAAGTTGTGACATACAATGAATGTGTCAGTCCAAATAAAAACAAACATGTGGATTTTCAGAAATGTGTTTCTTACTCAATGGTATCTCCCTGGGTGTAGAAATGATCTTCACTGGTGTTCATTTAAAAAGACACCTAGGACTCAATCCTATGGCCTTCTAATATTGTTTGGGGGGCCATAAGATAGACCCAGTTCTAACTCTGGAGGAACTCTCTGAGGTTGGAGCTTCAACCTCAGAGGCTCTTGCAACCCGCATGGCTGTTCCAGTGATGACTCAAGGCTATCTTCTTAGCTGCCATGAGGAAGGCATTCTGGGTGGAGGGGAGGAACGTGACACCATCCTCATTCAGTGCTTTTAAGGGCAAAGGGAGCATGGAGGCATCCTGACCTCAGTGGTCCTCAGCCCATAATCCTGAGTTCAGAAGGTTACAGGCAGCTGCATTGGATAGTCCCTTAACTGACTTGTATTTTTTAAGAGTTTTGAAGTGTGTGTATCTCAGCCCTGACCTGGAAGAAAAAATACATTTTAAGGTGATTTACAATGCAAAATATCGCATTAATATCAGTTAAAAAACCTAGCAGGCATGCATTTTCCCAATAAGATTACAATGTTTCAGTATCACCAGGTGTTTGCCAAAAATCAAATGATTTGTAGTTGTGTTGCAGAGGCCATCAGCTTTGGTGAACTTCATTGCGGAGGGACTTCTCTAAAGCATAAGCCACTACTGAAAAGCCTTTGCCTCCTGCATCAGTCAGTGCAGTCTTCGGCAATGGCTGTGTTCAATATAAAAGGACAAGCCAAAATTCTAGAGAATCCTGGCATACTGCTCATGTACAAGCATGATGGTGTAAATTGCCCTGTTGCTCCCACATGACTCCTTTCTCAGCATGAGCAAAGTCACTCATTGGAAACTCATCCACAAAGAAACATTGAACAATTAATTAGAAGTCAACTGCTGGTTTATTACTCCCAAACAAACCAAGGATCCTAAACCAATGTTAAATCCTGCTTAGTTAAGAAAGCAACAACCCAGAATCCCACTCAGGATGTGACACTAGCATACATGGATGTATGATTATTGAAGACCCTTAGACTAGTGAAAGGAGCTAAGCAGGTGTGATTGTGCCTACGTGTGAACCATCATGTATGTTCTGGAATGATGATTTGGGGCACTCTGGAGTTTGGGCTTTTGTTCTGTGTGGAAATAGTACTGGCACATAGGAAGCTCATTTGGGAAGGGATGTCCACAGAGGGACTCTGACCTTGTATCATGAGTTCCTTTCAGGAAACGGCATCTGTCCTTTTATTCCTCGAGCAGAATGGCCTTTTTAGCTTTTCTGTGGTGGGGCCAAGTATAACTGCACAGTCAGAAGATAGGAATGTAAATGCCTTCAGGTTTGTCAGTGGGTCTGAAGTGTAGCTACCATCTTTCAAATGTTAAGCTTATGTAACACTGGCCCTTGGCTCAGAATTGCCCTTCAGTTCTTAAACCAGGGGTTACACAGTGAAGAACGTGCTGTAAAGTGACAGTTTGTATTTGGTATGTTAAACTACTGCTTTAAGGAAAGTGCATATATGTTGTTAACCCATAATGTACTCCATGGTATCACCAATGAGCATGAAAATGCACATGTTTCTGAGGTTGTGGGCTGCTGGAAGGTCTCATTTGAGAATTTACATATGATCTAACTGCATGTAGCAAAATGTGAAGTGGTGCCACCTCATTTCTGTTAATAGAAGGATAAGAGCAACTTCTTCCATGCCTGGAAATGAAAACGCATCTCAAATTCTCTACTGTTTTGGGATCTGTACAACAGGTTCAAGAAGCAATTTTGCACTGAGAGTCTCCTGTTGGGAGATAATGTCACAGGAAGCGAATCCAGTGTTTTTCCCATCTGCTTTCTCTCAAAGATGGCGTTTTCTAGATATGATCAACTGGTAGTCTTTGGGCTGAATCCTCACATTTGCATCTTTAATTTACAGGTCAGACATTAAGATGCTGTACTATGGCAGGTGGAAGGGAGGTTTCTGCACAGGTTTCTGTGTGGCTGACCCAGAAGCAGGGATAGCAGTAGGAGGTAAGTGAACAAATAGTAAAAGTTGCTTCCTTTAAACATTTTTCAGCAACTTTTATCGGTAGATTTGAACCAAATATTTCTGCTCCCCCAGAAATCATCATTCCTAGTTTTAAAAACCTTGAATGTATATTTGACTGGAAAGCACCTGACTATATTTTTAAAAATGACTTTTTATGTCATTAACAGAGGTGGAGAATGTGTGGCCTTCCCTTTTTATTATTTTCTTAACATAAACTGAATACAGAAAGAAGAAAAGTATATGTAAAATAGAATAAAGTTGCCAAGGGCTTTTAAACAAGTACAACCAATACATTCAAGCCCACAAATTTGTCTTCTGTCATTCAGCACTCAATGGAGTTCAGAAAAAAAAGTCATCATTCTGTACACCAACAAATCTTTTAATTGCTTTAAGTCAATTATAGATCCTTATCTACTTTTTAAAGAACTCCCTTTTACATCCCATCAATTATGCTGGGCATAATAGAATTTCCATTTGTCATTAAATTCTTCAACCAGTCTTCTATTTACATAATTAGTTAATTTTGCTATCACTGCATATTCTGCCAGCTTAGGGAATGTGTAGCCTTCCTGTTGTCGCACTCTTATCGCCATAGTCTGTTGGCTAGGCTTCATGGACACTGAAGTTTGACTGCGTCTTGAGGTGTACATGTTCTTCGTCCTTGTAATATAACCTCCAACAGAGACCTTTCGGAAACCCTGGGTTGCAGACCAAATTGCAGTATGCACATTCAGGTAATAAGACTGCTGCAGACTTCTGTTAGAATATCTTCCTCTAATTCTTTAGCATTGAGTTGGTGCCAGCTCTCTGTGGTTCAAGCTGAGCCAGCGCACAGGCTTCTGTCTCTAAGGTGGACCACAAATTGCAAATTTTTAAACCACTAATGAAATTTATATGAATAAGGACCTGAAAGCCATATGGCTCTAGAGTGTTTTGTACAAATCATGTTTTGGGGTTCTTATGTGCTCACATTTCATTAGCAGCTAAATTAGGTGCAGAATGGTCCATCTCAGGGGCTCGCAGGGGAAAAAACCCAGTTGGTTCTACTTCTAATCAGAAGCAGTCAGGAAACCTGTTGAGCTCAAATGACCTGGATTTTCCTGTGTGGTACATCCATACGAGAAATGATCCACCCAGGATCAGGCCTTTCATCTGCCAGATCCCACTTTATCTTACAAGAACCCTGGGAGGTAGGTTAGGCTGAGGGACAATGGCTGGGCAGGTTACCTTTTGAGTTTTAGATCTGCATGGAGATTTATACCTGATTCCATAGAAACAGGGCGAGTCAGAAGGGGTCTCCTGGGCCATCTAGTCTGACCTCCGGCACCAGCCTGCTCCGCTCACGACATGCCTACCATGTGCATGTCCAGGATATCCTTGAACACCCGCACCAAAGATGATCTCAGGTGCCTTGATTTTAACCCGCCTCCTGGCAAAAGGGTGATATCCAGCAGCCAATGCTAGGATAACCTGCCATCTCCCAAAGCATCTCCTACCTGGGCTGTATTCTAGCTGCAGGCAGCAAGAGGTTGAAGCCATGAAGCCTGGCCAGTTGTCCTTGGCACAGACCTTATCTCTTCCTCTTGATAACCCCAAAAGTAAATCATGCACCTTTCCTAGGTCTTGTCCCACCAGGGCCTAATCATGAAAAGACAGAAAAGAAAAGCTGGCCGTCTCTGCTAAGTCTTTAGAACTGACTGCTCCTTAAGATCTCTGGAGTTAAACTTGCTTCTAAGCAGTTCTCATACCTACTTAAGTCAGCAGAGGGAGCCCTGCTGTAAAGAATTCTGAATTTCCCTCTTGGAGAAATTACACCAATTCTCAAGGCTGCTGTCAGCGCACACCCACATAGCAAGCAGGTGACTGGGTGCATGCCATTTTGCAAGAAAGACGGGGCCACCCAAAAACTGAATAGTATCTACAGTTAACAGAAATACAGAGATTCATGAATTAAAGGATACTACTTTACAAAAAAATAAAAATAAAATCCAAACTACAAAAACTGTCTAATGAGAACTTAGCTGCCACAAAATTTACATGGCATTTTGAGTCTTTAGAAAGCAGGTAGGGATTAATGTAATAGTAACTTGGTGCTGTTAAGAGTGTCTGGACTATTGGCTATGCTGGCTGCTGCTGATGGGAGGTACGGTCCAAAACATCTGGACAGCATCAGATGAAACATCTGGAGGGCTGCTAGAGCTGGTTTGTTGACATTGACGCATGCATCTGCTTGCATTTGAGGGCTTACCGCTGGGGGGTGGGGTGGGGGGAGATGCCATGGCTATGGGAATTGGCTTGAGCATCTCTCACTCCATCACCGCTTCCATCTGCTGCTGCTTCCATCATTGCAAAAAAAATCTATTAAGGGATAGATAAATGGAATTATTTATTATTTTGTTCTTTATATATGTATAAGCTGCCAAATAGTTCAAACGGCTCTCTAGGCAGCTTACAGAACCTGCACATATTTTGTAATCAGTGATGCGAGGAGCATTCCAGCTGCGAGCACCCAGAGACAGTGAAGTAGGAGTTGGTGGCATAGCCGGAATCCAGATTGGCCTCTGTATTGATGTTTCCCAGTCAAATACGATGCAGCCAACTGTCCGATGAGTTGATCTGAGTTGTGGATTTACCTAAGAACATCAAAGCCATGCCGGATCAAGCCAGCATTCTGTTCACGCAGCGGCCATCCCGCTGCCCGCAGGAAACCCGCAAGCAGCTCGTGAGTGCTACAGTACCTTCCTGCCCTCGTTCCAAAAACTGGTGTACACAGGTGTGCCACCACTGGCGATGGAGATGCCACACGGAGCCGCCTCCCGTTTTGGAGTTCTGCCCAGCTTTGTCACCTCCTTGATATGAATGAAGAATTACTTGTTTCCTCTTACTTGAATGTATAAGAACAGAGTGAAAGGCCAGAGGCCCTCCTTGCAGATGACCAAAGAGGCCCTAATGCAGAAAAGGCAGGCACGTGCCCTGGAAGGGCTGTGGTAGCAGCTTGTGGTCCCAGATCTGGCTACCATTTCCATCTACACTAGCCAGTACCGCTGAGGATGAGCGACGGAGGGAACGGCAGCCCCCATACCCGGAGCGCCACACAGCCCGCACTGTGTCCTGGCTTCTCAGAGGAATTCAGTGATCCAAAGTGGGGGCACAGCAGTAGCTCAGTGATAGAAAACGTTCTGGAGATGCTCAGCGCCTCACTTCTCCAGGTCTGACTGGGAAAGAGCCCTGCCTGAACACCCGGAGAGCTGCTGCCTCAGCCTGGTGTTCTCTAAAGGTGCTGCAGTGCAACTCTCACCCAGCACTCAGAGGATGGACCAATAGCTCGACTGCATGCAAGGCAACCTCCGAAGTTCATATGGCATGTGGTGAGCTGGGAGTAATGGGACGATGTCAGGAATCTTATTAGCATCCTCATTTCATCATGTGTCATCTTAGCCTGAGGGACTCTTGACACTGATGGTTCAAAATGATACAGTCCATTTTTCCCAGAGTACAAAATAGATTAACATGCCGCAGGGCTCTGCAAATCTAATCTGTTCATATTTAGAGATTTGGTTCAATCCTGATTTGATTTAAGAACATGTTAAAGTTGTTACTCTCCTGTCTAAATCCGATTAAGGATCAAGCGAACATTGAATGTGTTCATTTGGAGGTTCATCTCGCTAGCTCATAATTATCTCTGCATTTGGGATGGGTCAATGGGTATAAAGCTATTACTTTTCTTGGTACTTGGGAGCAAATTGCTGAATTAAGTGTCTGGTAATCTCCCTGGGTCTACTTTGCATGAAAAAAACTAGACATAATAAGAGGGCTTTGGTTGCCTCTTGTCTCCATTTATTTTTCAATGGTTGTGCTACAATGAAGTTCTACCTGAAGCAACAACTTTTTGCTATAGAAAGGGTTATTAAAAAGCTGGAAAAGATGCAATCCAGCTTATCAAACATGTGGGGCAAACATGGATGATGAAAGGTTAGAATCTCTGAGGCTTTTTATCTAAAAAAGAAAAGAATATTGGCAATAGGCAATATAGGTTGTAGGTGTACACATGGGGAGAGTAAAGATTTTTTTCTTCCTCTTAACAAGGAAGAGGCCTGGCGTCACAGTGGGAGATTCAGGACAGATCAAGGGAAGTACCTCTTCACAGGCTGCATAGTTCAGCCACAGAATTTGTGACCACAAGTCAGCTGTCTTCACAAATACGGAAGGTCTGTCTGCCAATAAATAATTGCTGGAAGTAGATTTTTATGCCAACTGAAGCTCTAGGCCCTGCTAGAAATAGACAGGTAAAATTCTCTTCCTATGGAAGTTTGACAGAACCAGCAAAGCAAAGTGTTTCTTTGTTCATGCTACCCTGTTTCCCCAAAAATAAGACCTAACTGGAAAATAAGCCCTAGCATGATTTTTCAGGATGCTCGTAAAATAAGCCCTACCCCAAAAATAAGCCCCAGTTAAGATGGTCAGCCAGACGGACTCATTTAGTACATCCGTTGCAACACAATTTGGGGTTTGGAGAGTTACAACAATGTTCCAGAAGAAGATGACATGACTGTATTTGAATAAATGTAGATTTTTGTACATGAATAAATGTAGATTGTTGTACCTGAAAAATAAGACATCACCTGAAAATAAGCCCTAGTGTGTCTTTTGGAGCAAAAATTAATATAAGACCCGGGCTTATTTTCAGGGAAATACTGTAGATAGGAAACAGTCTGTTCCTACGGAAGCTTGAACCTCCACTCTGTTTCTTGCTTCGCTGCAAAATCCTTGAGTGGCCCTTGGGGAGAGGCAGACTTGGGCTCAGTTCTTCATCTGCAAAATAGGAACCGTGGCACCCCATCTAAAGGTTTTCCAGGATACCGCACACAGCCATCTCTTGGTGCCCGCCAAACTCTCTGCTTCTCCTCATTCTTATTTTATTTCATAAGATGATTATGTTGTTGTTGTTGTTGTTGTTTACACCGGGAAGCTGCCATGCTGCAAAGCAGAGTGCTGTCTTCTTTAATCAGGTTCAAAATGGTTGTTTGGTGTTTTGAAGTCCAGGCCCCACTTCTGCTTTGTCCCTAGGTTTTTGGGTAGGTAATTTCTTTTTTTGTCTCATGAGTTTGCCCTCTGAGAAATGGATGTTTTGAGACAGGATGTTGGGCACAAATTGAAGACCATACAATGTTTTTGCACTGCAGTTTTTGCAAAAGTTCTACTAAGTTTCCCGCATTCATCCGGCACATGCCAACCTTCTTGCTGTGCAGGTGGTGCAGAGTGCCGTCAAGGGTATCTGGGGAGCACCACAGGGCTTGCTAGTTTAGATGCCCCCATCCTGTGCAAGAGGCAAGCCTCTTCTTGGGCCAAAGCAGGCTGTCGGAACACTTCTGCAGGCCCACCTTTGCTGTAAGCTGCGTGAGTGCTGAGAAGGCAGCTGGGAAGAGGGAAGAGCCTGGCGTGCTTATCCAAATCCACGGTTTATGAGCCATGGATTAAATAAATAAATCTTTCATTATAACACTTTTCCTTCTGGATGTTTTGAGTACAGTCCTCATTGGTCCGGGCTAGCACGAGCAGTTATTATTATTACATTATGTGTATTATTCAGTGGCATCTATTGCCTGCCTTTTTATCCTGCAGCTTACATGGTTTTCCTCCATTCCAGTGTTCACCTCATTATAACAGCCCTGTGAGGTAGGACAGGCTGGAAGCGAATGACTGGCCCAAAGTCACCTAGCAAGCTTCATGGCTGAGTGGGGAGGAGAACTGGAATCTCCCAAGTCCCAGCTCAGCTCAGCCACCCCGGATGTAAGTGGAGATTATAGGAGTTCTAGCCCAACACATTTGGGGAATTAGGGAAAGTTGCTCAAGAGCAGTGTGATCTTAGGCCCAGACTAGCCTCCCTGGGCTCCCAGTCTGGCTCAGATTCCCAGTTGGCAGCAGGCCTTCCCCTGACCCCTTTCCCCCAGCCACCCAGAGTTGGTCGGTTCCCTGGCTTTTGTGCAGCTCGTTCCCCATTCTGAAGGACTGAAATGCTTTCCTTAAGGCTCTGTGCTGGCAGTAAGCGCTTTAAGCAACCAGTGCTGGCAGTGCCTGTAACTGTTTTACTTCCGTCCTTTTTGTCCTTGGTCCTGCCCCTTTACCTTCAGCCTCATCCCTGGAATGTGGCCCCAGGACCTGCTTCAAACTTGCATTTGTCCCTTCAGCTCTAGGGGCCACATCTTCTGCACAGTTCACTAGCTTAGGGTGCAGGCCTACTGTGTGGTGAGCCCCCAGCCCAGGGGTTTACGCTCGTCCTCTGCAGGGCAGGAAAAGGAGCACACACAGCCTTTAGCTCCCCATGCTCCTGCCCTGCGAATTTGCTAGACAGACCTTTTGGCCCAAGTAGTTCCCATGTTTCAGAAGAGGAGGGAGGGAGGCTGGGGAGAACTCTTCTGCTCCTCACTCACTAAAGTGCTGCCTTTTCCCTCTCTAAAGTCACATTTCCCCACCTTGGAGAGCAGACAGCAGGCAGGCATCAGCGCTTGGCTACAGAGATTGGGGGTTGCCTCGGACCTTGGATCTGGAATCTGAACTATCCTACAGCCCCTCCAATGCTATCCAGTGTCCATAGGATCTCTACCTTAGTCTATTACAAGAAAAGGAAACAAGCAAAAGCACCCCGGAAAATCTTCTGGCACCTTATGCTCTAGTAAAGGTGTTCAGGCATAAACTTTTAGAAACGAAGAAACAGAGCTAGTCAAAAGGGGTCACCTGGGCCATCTAGTCTGTCCCCTGGCTCCAGCCGGCTCTGCTCATGACATGCCCACCATGAGCTAGAATCCTCTTTCATGAACTAGAATCCCCTTCCTCACATGCACAAATCATTAAGCTCACCTGGCAGACAGATATTTCTTTTGTTTTTAAAATGAAGGCAATTAGGGCAAATAGCAAGGCAAGACAACACATACAATCTGTGACAATTTAATTAAAGCTACAGCTGCATTGAGATCTGGTCATGCCATGAACGGACTAACCTACTTAAATCTGCAGCCCATAATGGGTGATTCAAATGCCCTCTCACCTGGAAGACCTCCTAAATCACCTTGGGGACGGTCACCATTGCTTAGGAGACTCTACCTTGCAAGGTAACTGTGAGGGTAAAATATTTGGCAGGAGAAACACTATTTCTCTTGCCTTAAACTTCCTTGGGAAAAGGTGGATTTTCAAAAAATAAATAAAATGCCCTCCTAAACGGTTACCAACTACGACTTTTTCCGCATGTTCAGCACCATCTATTTTTCTACCCTCTTCTATGTGCTTTTGTGAAGCATCCAGCCAAATGAAGAGTTTCGATGGAATGAAAAGCTCGCCGGCTTCTTCATGGCTTTCCCAGTGTTCCTCTTCTTCCATTGGATGTTTGTCCCTTTTCCCTGATTCCACTGAGAAAAGGCGAGTTCTGATTGGGCCCTGCTTTCCGTTCCCACGGCAGCTAGTGAGTGCCCTTGCGACTGGTGAGGCGAAGGAGAACTCGGCCGATGCGCTATTCGACTGAGACAGCTGGAGTCCGGGAGACCAGATGTGGCGCTTGAGCTAGCTGGTTGTGGGGGATCCCTCCGGTCTAGGGGACAGGAAAGGAGTCACTGCCCCGTTTGCCTCATACACAGAGTTGCCGCAACTGAGCCGAGCATGTCATTTGGCCAGATCAAGGGGCTGCAGCCAAGACCTTGGGACTTCAGGCTGGGGCGAGCTTTTGAAGCCAGATGCCCAACGGAGAATAGATGCTTCCTGAAAAGTTAAGACCAGCCTTTCCTAAGCTGGTACCTGCCAGATGTGTCAGCCTATTGTTCCATGGTCTCCTAGTGAGGTCAGGCCATGTTGGTTGTGGATGATGAAAGTTGTGATACAACACATCTGGCAGGCACCGGGCTGGGAACACTTTTAAGTAGGCTTCTTCGCACGCAGAACTTCACAAGAACAAGGCTGTAATTCCGGTTAGCTGCCCGGTTCTCCGCCCCTCCGTCGCCAGCCCCTCCCCTTTGGAGCTCCGGTCTCCGCCCTCCACCTGTGCGCACCGCCCCCTTGCCACCTGATAGGTCTCTTCCCCTCCCTGGGGCGCCGCCCCCTGCCCCCCCACCTGCTGGGCACGCCCCACCTGGAGCGGCTCCTTCCCGCTTGCGGGATTGCGCTGTTGCACCTGCCGCTCGCTGACTTGCCTCTGGAGCGGCCCGGGCGCGGCGCGGCGCGGCGCGGCGCAGCGCAGCGCGGCGAGCATCTCCGCGGGCGATCGGCGCGATGGAGCCGCTGCCGCTGGCGCTAGGACTGGCGGCGTTGCTGGGTGAGTGGGGATTCTGCGGCCGGGGGAGGCGCGGAGAGCAGGGGACCGGACCGCGGTCTTTCCCGCCGGCGGCGGGGCATGCGGGGGGGGGGGGAATCCGTCGCCCCTCCGCCCCTGGGCGCGCGGACCAACGCGAGCGCAGTCTTCGCCGCCGCCTCCGCAACTTGGAGTGCTGTCCCGGGAGTTTCCTGCGATCCTTCCCTGCGCGCATTGCCCGAACTCAGCCCACGAAGGCGCTTCGGCGTAGACATGGCTGGGACCGCCAGGAACCCGGAGTTGGGGCGGAGGGGCTTGCCTTGCAATGAGGAGAACTTCTGCTCGGTTTGGGATCTTAAGGCGGATTAGTTGCCTCCGCTAGGAGCCGGCTAATCGGCGAGTTATGCAATGGATTGGGGTCGCGGTGCTGAGAGATGGGTCGGTTGCCCCGTTCTGTCGGCCAGGAAAGTGGCGCCTCCGTAAAGCTCTCCACGAGCGAGCGAGCGAGCGATCGTCTGCGCGGAAAGGACCAGGTGGCGCGCGTTATTCCTGATTAACGCAGCGGAAGCTGTCACCTTGCGCCGGCGTCTTGGAGTCGATGGGATAAGCTGGTCTGGAGGCAGCGCTGGTTTTCCAGGAGAAGCGAATGGCGCGGCCCGAGGCACATAACTCGAAAGCGAGCCCCGTGGCGGGCGCTCCCTGGAAAAGGCGCACAGGGGCCGCGGCGGGCGGGCGGGCGCTGGGGGCAGGTGCCAGGCGCAGATGCTCGCCTTGCTCCGACGCGGCCACGGGCGGTGCTTTGTCCTTAATTGTCACGCAAAGTTGGATAGATCCAAAAATTGCCCGATAGCCCCTCTTTTCTGCCGCAGGTCGATAGCGTGGTCAGCGAGCGTGGTGTGCCATTATTGCTGTTAATTATGTTCCCAGTTCCTAAACTGGCTGGGAGAGCTTGGATTTCCCTCCCTCTCTCTTTCCTTATCTAAGGTACCATGTGGGGTTGTTCTGAAGATTTAAAAAAAAAGGGGGGGGGAGCAATCCTGAACTCTTGGAGGGAAAGTAGAATGAAAGTAAAGATATAGGAGTGCCTTTCTTCCTTTCTTCTCCTGCAACCCTCTTCGGGAACTATTCCATTTCTTGTCTTGTTTCTGTAGCTTTGCTGCTAATTTCAGAGGAGACAAATTCAGTTGGCATAAGCTGCATTTACCCCAGGCTCCTATAGACCTTCAAGGGAGCTCCCATTATGTCCGGTAGTAATTATCGAGATTTATTTTGATGGTTTCCTTCCATTCCTAGCCTACCCACTCCCTTGTACCTCTGAGGGGAGAGGGAAAATCCTCTTAGGGTGCCATTCTATGCACGTACAGACAGAAAAATGACCTACAGGCCCTGGCTGGTATGTGTAGGTGTGTAGGATTGCAGCCTTAATGGTTCTACAGGTTCAAGATGCTTGAAAAAGAGGCTAGATAGAATTAAGGTCACTTGGATGTGAGAGAAAAGTGCTCATTAAAACTCTAATCTAGAGGAGCAAGGTTTTCCTCCTCTCTCTCTCCCTCCCCCTCTACCTCCCCCTCTACATCTCCTGTGCTGCCTGGTTACAAAAAAACTACCACGGGTAAACTTTCCAGTCAAATTCTACTCCCCATGGTTTTGCCTGAGCTATTCCAAGGGTAGAGAGGGACACGTGTTTATTTCTATCTCCCTAATGCATTTGTCAGGCATCTTTCCCATATCAAGACAGCTTTCAGACATTGCTAAATGCAGCGTTAATATTTGTAAATGAGATAAAAATGCACTTGTGCTGTGATTTAAAAAAAAAATCCTGGAAATTGAAAACTACCCTCAAAAGATCAAGTAATACTCCAGTTCACATGACAACAATCTGTCATCTGGAATGGAGATCGATGATGAAACTGCCAAGGGTCAGTTCTAGCTTGAGTCGCATCAGCCCGGAGTCTAAGGATTTAACAGACAACAGTGCAGCCTGCACTTGGAAATGCAGAGAGATTGTGGTTTTATGTCACAGGCAGATTGGAAGAAGCCACATAGATTGGGCTTCCCAGCCTGGTTGCCTCCAGATGCATTGGGCTAAAAGTCCCATCTGAATGGCCAAGGTGCTTGTGTTGAGGGTTGCAGTCCCACCCATCTGAAGGGAGCCAGGCTGGGGAAGACAGACATGGGATCTGTGAGTACAGGCAACTTACTGACCCATCCAGATTCCTGTTCCACTCATTATTCATGCATCAGGCTGTATATTAATCATTGATGCATCCATCCTGAATGATACATTGGGGACATCTTAGGTCATTGGTCGTCAGCTCTTCAGGCCATCAGCTGTGTCTTCACCTAGTGGATCCCATCAGCATCAGCTCTGAACTGACTTTGTGTATGAGAAGGGAAAGAAGGAAACAGAAAAACTGAACAGATGGCCATATATGGTTGTAAGAAGTTGTCCTCCTTGAGATATAAACCCAGACTTTAAAAACTGCCAGTGTAGAATTCAAAGTGGGTTCTCATTAGGGAAAATTGAATGCTAGTGCCCTTAGAAATGTGAGCAAAAATGCTTCATTCTGTTTCTGAATTCTAGGAAGCAAAAATCATTTCACATTATTTTAAAGTAGTTTCCTTTTCTGCCTTTGTTCCATAGGAGGCACCTACATAAATTGTTCAAGACTTTTGTGTACAGTGAATGTTTCTCTCTTCCCCCACCCCTGTGTGCCTGTGCGTCTTTCCCACTCCTTGCTCAACAGACCTGCATGGTCCAAACCCCCCCCCACCATAACTTCATTTCAAGTCCCTGCTATTTGTGGTGCAGACAGTTTGTGCTATGAAGGAAACAACTTGGGAACACCTGTTGTATACTTCAGGGAAGAGAAAGCTAGCAGTGGCCTGTTGAATATCGTTGGGGTGAGCGATTTAACTCAGCTTTCTTCCCAGCCTCAACAAACCCCCACATTGTCATTAGTGAAGAAAGCTTTTTATTTAAAAAATAAAACAACAAGTTAGTGTTTTCCAATTCTGTCTAAAATCAGTGTATTAAAAGCCAAGTCCTTTGATTTTTTTCCCCATGCAGGAGTAAAAGAATCTGCCAGCCCCTGCACACAAATGTACTTAGCAGTGCCTGCCATATGACAAAGACTTCTGTTTGGGGTGCATGTGTTAATTTGTTAAAACATCGTTTGGAAGCTACGAACATCCTCGCAATGTTGTTCTGGCAAAAGAGCACAGATCTAGCACTCTACCTCACCCCAGCATAAATGTAAAGTGTGGGAGAACAGATGGCATTTCAGTCCCTCCCCCAAATGCATATACTCTGTGTTGGTGATATATTGTATTTCTGCCACTCGCTGAGCGCAGCAAGCTGCCGGCCTTGCACTGATTGAGACCCTTCCTCCATTTCACTCATTCCTGTGTGTCCATGGAGGAAAGAGGAAAGATTCCCAGGCTTGCCTACAATGCGTATAGCCTGTTACTCAACTTCAGTCTATCCCTGTGTGATGGCACAGACGTGCTTGTGGCAGCATTTTCTTAAGTTGCCCGTAAAGCCTCGGAAAACCTGTTGAGCAATTGAATTCCCACCATACAGGGAATTGTCTTTTAAGTCCTGGAATCTCAATCTGAAGGACACCCTATCTGCAAGCTTGGGGCTCGTACCTTGCAACATTCGTAATCATTATGTATCAGTGGGATGGAAAAGCTGCCACACTCCTGATGTTGTTGAACCGTGATTTCCATCAGCCCCAGGCAGCCTTGCCGATGTTGAGACTTGACATATTCTTTGTATTTGAGCCCAGCTGTTCCCGGACCTGTGGTGTTCCCTTTGTCTGCTCTATCTCACACTGGCTATGCTGGAGAGGTAGAAGTGTCTTCCAGTGATCGAGGGCCAACACTGATGTGTTCAGAATTGGCCCTGAATACTGCTGCACTTGGTTTAAAGGATGGGTGGGCAAATTCCCTGTGTGGGGTGGGGGGCTGCATGGCACCCGCCCGGAGTCCACTGCAGCCTGAATCGGGTGCCGGCACACATCCCTGCTGCCTTGTTTTCAGGCAAAATGCCTAGTTCTTTGCTCCTGCTGCCGCAGCAATTTCTACAGCGAATGGGAGGCCACGGGTTGCTCAGCCCTGCTTTAGCAATGGTTCAAGCCCACCTACAACTTCACCTGTTGACATACGTGACAAGTAACGTTTTATTCAAACGTTGTTTTAATTGTTAATATTATTTATTTATTTTATTCTTTGGCCAGGGTGGCTTAATTTATACTGTTAAATTATATTGTTTCATATTATGTTATTTATTTATGATGGTGAGCCGCCCCGAGGCTTCGGCGAATGGGGCGGCATAGAAGTTCCCTAAATAAAGAAATAAATAAATAAAGGGGTAGCTTTCACTAAGTAACTATTCTGTGGTGCGGCTCAACAGACAAGGGATCCCCAATGTGAGAAGGGGGATCCCTCACTTTCCTCATCAACACAGTCACTGATTTGACTTTCATACTCTCTGCATGGTCTTAGTAATTTCAAGTTTCTTACCTCAGCAGTAATTTATACCAGGTTATCAGCGGTCATTGCCTTAGTCTTCTAACTAATTCTCCATTGCCAGTAACACATCAATAAAGCAGACGTCTTGGGTGCTGGCGCACTTTGCTTGACGTTAGTGTAGCTGGTGCCTCTTTAGAGAGTTTGAGACAGAATGCGCAGCACTAAGCAAAGTGGACCTCTGAACTACTCCCCCTCTTTTAAAGTGTACCAAAAACTGCCATGTGTGCAAAACAGCCAGTCCCTTGTGTCTCCTGAGGATGGATTGGGGCACTGCAGCATTGCTTTCTGTGCAAAAAGTTCCACCTTGAACCCTTGTCCTCCCTGGTTGCCAGGAGGATCGCGTGGCAGTTGATGGGTGAGACCTTCTCTTTGCCTGAGACCCTGCCGGCTGTCGAATGCCGAGTAGCAAAAGAAAGCCCTGAAGCGCATCTCCATCCCTCGCATCATGTGATGCAGATTTCATACTACATAGCACAGTCCTATATTCTTGTAGGCCTCATGGAACTTGCTGAGGCTAATTTTATTTATTTGGTTTATATCCCACCTTTTAACCAAAAATGGCCCTCAGTGTCATATTGCTTTCTGCTAAGTGTACAGAGCAGGGGTGTCGAACATGCTCAGCCTAGGGGGTGAATTCAATTTCAGAGAAGCATTCACAAGGTGCATTCCAGGGGGATGGAGCCAAAGTAAAGGGGAGTGGCCAAAAAATGCCAGCATAGCTTAAAAGCAGTTTACTGGTGTTGATTAAAGTTTTGGAAGAACGTCTCAACCTTTTGGAAGGACTGCGGAGAAGTGGGTGCCTTTCCCTGGAGAGCCTCAACTGGCTAGACTGGTACTGCGGCTGGGCCAGACTTGGCCCACAGACCTGAAGTTCAGCACCCCTTATGCATTGGTTTAGAGGCACAGGTATGTCTGCTTTAGCAATGCTTTGGCCATGGATTTCTTGAGTCAGCAGAAGCTAGCCATTACAGTCACTTCAGTCTTCTGGAGCAGGCAAAGCCCATGGCCAGATCCTGAGCACAAAGGCCGCTGTGCAAGCACGGATACTAAGTGCGTGTGTTGGGCAGGGAGAGTCAATCCCCTCCTTATTTATTAAATTATACCTACCTTTCTGCCCATGATGGCACTCAAGTCAGTAAATGGTAGTACAATTCCAGTGAAAATGGAAATATGGTTGAACCTTAGAAACAGGATTAAAACACACTGAAAATTAATCAATAGAAAATAATATCAGAAAGCTGATTAGAGCTCCCACCTATCCCACTTCAATGGAAACTCTGCTTAAATGCCAAAGACCAGTCTGAATAGAAGTCTTCCTTGTTTTAGATTTATAGCTTGGCCTTTTTCCTGAAAGGGAACCAATGCAACTTACATAACCCTTCTCCTCTCCAGTTTATCCTCACAACAACCCTGTGAGGTAGGTTAGGCTGAAAGTCAGTGACGGGTCCAAAATCACCAAGTGAGCATCCTAGCTGGGTGGGGGCTAGAGCCCAGATGACGTTAGTTGCCACCCAGCATTCTAACCACTATGCCACACTGGCTATCTGCCCATGTAAGGGCAAGCAGGCGAGCTAGCCTGCCATTCTTTGTCAGGGAGCTCCAGAGCTTGGGCGCAGCCACTGAGAAGGCCATGCTCACAAAATATGCCTCTGCTGCTGGCCAGGATGGGGAAAGGGCCTTCCCAAAGATCTTAAAACCCAAGTGAGTGCAGAGGGGAGAACATGCTGTTTCTAAGCTGTACGGGGCTCTATAGGTTATAACCAGACCTTTGAACTGTGCTGTTGTTAAAAAGGCATTGCAGCTTCTCTGTTATCAGCCTGGCCCTTCTCCCCTTCCACACATGCAAGAGGCTTTGAGCTTTTTGACAGAGGCGTCAGGAACCAGCATTGATGGCTTTCCGTTGTTGTTACACTGTGCCCTTCTCTGAACTGCTCTCTGGCTTGTTTATCTTGGTGTAACTTGGACTGGAAACTCCTCATCAAAGGACAGCTGCTAATCTCTCTGTAAAACACTGTGTCAATGTTTGGGGGCCTTGAGCACATGTTACCGCAAATGATTTCTGCAAAATTCACAAGAATGCTAAACTGATCCTAGCAAGTGCGTTGTAGAGGCTGATGCATGGCAGCAATTGCTCTCAGCCCTGCTAGTCCAGTCCAGAAAATGGGGGTGGGGGATCACATGTGCATCGCAGAGGGCTGAACTGGGTATTCCTCGAACATGCAGATGTGTGAATGTGGGTGAATACAGACACACCAAAAAATCTGTAGCAGAGAAGGGAGGAAATGGTGTTCCAGAGTAAACTGAGCCTGGTGCTGTGTCTGACCCATACAGTAGTATCCAGTGTTACTCCTACCCAAAGTAGACCTTTCAGATTAATGGGACTTGAGGTACTCACAACTAACAAGTCCCTTTTCAGAGGGTTTACTTTGGGTATTATGGGTGCTGTCTGTGGTACTGAACTCTATCCCAAAACTAGGTTCAATACCATGAAGAGCTCACATGAAACTCAGAATGAAAGCTGCAATGAATAAAAACGCCCCACTGACATAGGAGTCACCAGCCTTCCACAGTTGTGTTGGACTACAACTCCCAGCACCCCACAGTGAGCCAGGAATGCTAGTAATTGTAGTCCAAGAGATACACAGAGAACCGGGGCTTATTTCATTCATCTCAGTCATTCCTCTTCCTTATCACCCAATAATCATTGCTCTCTGGAAGACTTGCCAAGATAAAAACAGTAACAACATGTGAGGAAAACCATGTGCATGCAAGCCCATAAAAACAAACATGAAAAAGAAACATCCAGGGCCTCCTTAACATCCCATCATATGCTGCCAAAAGGTTGAGAGAAGATGAAGGTCTTCACTTGGCACTGGGCAGAGAGCAATATTAGAGCCAGGCTAGTAAGATAATTTTAGAATTGAGTGGGGGACACCACCGATAAGGCCCTCCCCCTGCTGCCTCCTTTCAAGCCTGAGAAGGAAGCCATCTCTCCTAGCATGATGCAGGGAGAGGCACTTTGCCAGGTGCGATGCTTATGAGCCCGTGCCCGAGTGCCTGGCCCTCACCACAGCGCAACAAATCCTCTTTAAGATCTGGTCAGGAATAGCCAAAGCAGACATGTGATGTCTTTTTCTTTCTGTGGGAAGGGAATGTTGAGCACCAGACTCTTCATTGCAGAAACAAAGCACAGCCTGCATGTTATAAACTGTGGACGTAAAGCTCCCTATTTAGAGAAGCTGACCTTCCGAGTCGTCTGAGCCAGGGGCCCTTAGCCTTCCTTGTTTCCTTTAATTTTTCTGGTCACCCTCGCCTCTTTCCCCAGCCGTACGTGACGCAGGGTGTTTGAAGTGTGAGTTCTGTGAGTCTGCGGAAGTGGCACTTGCCTGATAGCTTTAAAAGGAGATGGAAATGATGACTCCAGAACATGCTGTTGGGAACATAGTGCGATTATTTTTCTGGCATGCCTCTCCAGGGAATGGGGTTGGGTGGGCTCTTGTTTTCCATTCCAGCTCTGGGATCCTGTTGTAACCTCCTTGGTCGGGCAGGCAGAAGCATGACACAGAGGGAAAGTTCCACAGTGGCCCCGCTTGAGCACAGACCATCTCTAGCTTTCTTTCTCCTTGCTCCGCAAGGCAGGCCTCATGCTTCTTGGGCTCCCTGCTACCCCCAGCAGATAATGTAACTGGGAGGGCACAGTTTGCAATGAGCTCGCTGTCCTGGACCTGCCATTCTCTCCCTGGTACCTCACATCGAGTTCTGCACTTGAAAGTCCAGTTCTGTTTCCCAGGCACATGCATAGCCCGAGTTTTACAAAAACAGAAAAGGGTAAAAACAGTGGTTACTTTTGCAAAAACTAAAGGAAGCCAAACAAACCCTGCAGGACTTGCAGCTGAGCCCTGTGACAGTCTTCTCCAGCCTGATGCCCTCTAGATGTGCTTGACTGCACCTCCCAGTATCCTGAGCCAGCCATGTTGTAGTGAAGCTCATCTGGAAATGCCTAGATTGGGGGACAATCATCTAGTTTTTGTCTCCTGCAGCTCTTCGCTCCCTCCCCGCCACACACATCAAGGTACCTGCATGTTCCCACTAAGGATGCAAATAGTTTTTGAGTAACAGGTGCATTTTCTGTTTCAACAATGAGGGGCTAACCTTCAGTTGTTCTTCTTCCCAGCAGCTCTTGAGAGAGTCTCAGGTGCAGCCTCATGGGCTGCAGCCTGGAACATCATCCTACACAAATGAATAATGAGAGAGGGGGAAGGAGGGAGGGAGGGAAAGAGAACACTGGGGGCAAAGGAGTGGGTTTGGGAGCTCAGGCCCTGCCTCTGCCATGTAAGGTCTTGGGCAGTGGCTTGTCTTAGAGCCTCACCAGTTTTGCCATTTTAAAAAACAGGTGAACTGTGAAGGTACCCACCTCAGCAGCATTTTTGCAAATGGGCACACCCCCATCCATGGCACTATCTCAAAGTTAAAAAAGGCGCCCATTAGCCCAAAAAGATTGGAGACCGCCACCCCCGCCCCTGGCCCCACTGGCCTTGGCAGACCACCGCTGTTTCCATCTCGGCTGTGCAAAGGTCAGTGGCACTGGATGTTGAGAAGAAACTGTTTTTAACCTAGAGTAAATTTGCACAGGCCTAGTTTCAACTGGGAACGCCACATACCTGGCAGGAAAGGTTAAAGCTTCTTACCCACATCATTCTTCCTGATTATCAACCACAGTGTAGTGGGAAAGGTGTTAGAATAAAGGAACTTCAGGAAAATTTGATGTCTGTGGAATCTTCCTTTAACCACCCCACGGCAGGGTGAGGTAGGGATATTCCGGTATCCAGGTCTGTGCATGTTTTTCTAGAGTAAAAAATGCCTATCCTCAGCTCTCCACAACACCAACTGCAGGCAACCCAGCGCCCCTCACGTGTTTTGCACTGCAACTCCCAGGATGCCTGGTCACCTGCCCTGCTGTATGGGTTTTCTGGGAGTCACAGTCCAAACCATCTGTAGGGTGCCAGCCCTTGTGCTTTGCAAGCAACCCTAAAAGAATGCCTTCCTGTGGACCAACAAGGTCCTGTTTGCATATTCAACAACTGCCAAAAAGCAGCTGATGGCCAGAGAACTATTTCAGCCTGGCCTGATGTCGAGAGACTGCTCTGCGGAAGGAGGCCCCCTGAATGTCGAGGCTGCTGCCAGGTCCCTACACCTGAAATCCATTTTGCTACTTACAAATTTAGGGCTTCGTAGGAATTCTTACCCAAATGATATAACTCTGCCTCAAACAAGAAAAATAGCCCTGTAAACCTACAGCAACTAAACACTCTGCCTCAGCTGCTTTCCCATGTCCTTTGGCTGGGCATAATGGAAGTTGCAGTCCCAGCTCATCTGGTTGGGGAAAGTTATTCTACAGCACCCTTCCCCTGCCCTGGTGCCCCCTAGATGTTGTCAACTTCAATTCCTATCAACCCCAACTAGTCCAAAACATTGAGAGGGCTGCTCTACATGTTCTTTTTTTTTTCAGATGCTCAGAACCTGCTCCTGATTTCATTCAAATCTTCCACATTGGTTCCTCCAGTGGGCCCTTCATTAATAACATGAAACGTGTGTGTGTGTGTGTGTGTGTCACACACTTCTTGAAGAGGCAGCCATGGGATTCCTGGTTCATCACTCTCCTTTGCCTACAAGTGTGCACAATTGCTCTTTCTGGTCTTAAGCTTCTCACACTCCTGTGCTGCCTTTGTTGTCAGTGGGGTTCACTTGAATTAGTGAATTGTGTGCAGTCTCACATCACTTTTTTTTCTTCTGCTCTGTTTGTTTTGGAAGCTGCTGTGATACATGATATTATTATCTTGTTCTGAGTCTTGGATGGCTTGACAGAATTCTGGTTCTAGTTTGTGCTCTCAATATAATATACAATACACAATACAATCCTTCAATAACAGGATTGAATTAAAACCCTTTTGCATGCAAAATATATGATGCACCCATGAGCAAAACGAAGTATGGGGTGGGGGCTTAGGGAGCTTCAGCAGATTGGATGCTGCACCTTGAGCTCACCTGGGGGGCAGCGGCGGCAGTGACAGGAAACTCTTGCAAACCCTTTTCAGCCCCATTCTTCTTGCCATCCAAATTCCACCCCAAAAGACAACTGTTGATTATTGTCAGGATGCTTTAAAAAACAAAGCATCTTTTTTCCATTTGGCACAGGGAGGGTTAAAAGCCAGCCAGCCAGCCAACGTCCATGTATTACAGAAAAGTTTTAGACGCACCAAAATTTTTTCTAAAAAAATCCTGAGGGTGTTTAAAAAAAAAAAAAACTCTCTTGAGTCTTAAAGTTCCTTCTGCCCCGGGGTCGTGAGAAATGCAACGAGGGACTTTCTCAACAAGAGTTGTGCTGAAGGCCAACTCATATCTGTTAATTTTATAAATAGGGCCTGCTCACAAACAAACTTCCCTTCTGTGCGATGTTGAGTCAGGAATGGCAGATTCCTATTCCTGCTAGGAAAGCTAATAATGTATCGGCGCACAAAAAAGGAGTAACCTTTGGTGGCCTGCTCTGCCTTTTTCTCCCTTGCTGCCCTCCCAGGGCCCCTCCTCTTGTAATGAAACCTGCAATCTCCCCAGGTTACCAGCGAAGGTGTGTCAAAGGGATACCGAAACTACGGAGAGAGGGCAGGTCCCTTCGCTTGCTTTCTCTCTTGGTTTCACATCGCGTAATGATCTTAATCTTATAGAGCGAGGTCATCAAATGAAATCCGCCTTTATCCTTTAATTCCCAAATGTTTAATAGCTTATACAGTGGGAACGGTGGTGGAGGAGCATATTTGATTGGAGAGCTCTGCTCTGGAATTACAGCTGTATTATGAAAAGCGGAAAGTTCCATTTCTGTGATTTTGTGGGTCTAAGATATTCCTACAGAACCCAGCAAATCAAATGGGGTGATCGATCCAGCTAGGGCTCAGCCATGGGTCCACCCACAGAGTGACAAGTGATGAGGACAGTGGATGTAAATTCCTTTTTATACCTGTAGCTTAAAAGGCTCTGAGTATTTTTATTTAGTTTTGGGGGTTGGCAAATAACTTGGTTGGGTTTTGTCCTAAGGCACTAGGGCTAGAGGAGCAGTTGTGAAGTACTGAATGGCAGTTCCACACAGAACTCATCCACAGGGCTGTCGAAGGGTGTTTTGCTGTCTAGTCATGTACAGGATTGTGCTCAAAGTCCAGACTCTAAACTTAGCTAGTCGTACCACTTGGACGCTTCAGTTCTTCTTTCTTACCTTTCCCCAGTTTACTGCTCCCACCAGTCCCAGGTCACTCAAGATTAGGTTGCTGAGACCATATTAGCAGAATCATGGCACCAGTTTCTGTGGCTTGCTGGAACACACTGCAGTCTGTCTCTGAGGGTGTGGGTATTTCCAGACGAAGCCTTGCTTGGGCGTTCATATGTGCCATTGCATTCATGGAATTTTATGGGGTGGGGGGGTGGGGAGATTCTTTCAGACATCGTTTTCCCCTTATAACCTTTTTATGTTTTCCCACATTCTTATTTCTTTCTTTCTTTTTCTCCCGCTGATAAAAATCCCTTAAGGAGGGGAAGCCAGAAGGGCTGCATTTTGATTGATAGCCCTGGGAGCCGTCCCTCTGGATGCACCCCCAAAGGAGCACATGGGCGAGGGGGGGATGCTGACCTTGGCACCAGACGTGTTTCATCGTTCCCAAACCACTTCCAGTAAGAAGAGGGGAAGGGGGAAAAGTGGCTGCAGCGACCATCTGGGGGAAGGATCCACCCCTTGCTCCCGTGTGCTCCTTTTACCTGTTCAGATACACACTTCTATATCTGAGTGGGAGCAGATATAGAAGTCCCTCTCCACACCTGGCTCTGGCCTACAAGTTTAATTTGTTGTCCAAGCATGTTTATTCCACTTAGCCAAAATGTCTCCCAGAGAGGCTGCCATGGAATCAGTAAAACAGGTCAGTTGCTGCTCACAGGTTTGCAATTTCAAAGTCAAGACACAGATTGAAAGAGAGAGAGATGGGGAGGGAAGAGGAAAGATGAGGCAGTCTTTTAGCAGGGCTGGTAGAAAGTTCCTGCCTCTCCTCTCCTCTCCTCCTCCAACCATCTGGGAGTGATGGTTGTGCTTGTTGTGGGTTGCAGCAGTGCCTTTCAGGTACTTGGAGGAAACTGGAGGAAACGAGGTCATGAGTGCCGTGACTGATAACGAGATCCTTTGCCTATGGGAATCCTGCAGGCTGCTGTAGCTGGGCCCATAACTGCTGAGTGGGCGTTTAAAACCTTTGGGGGGTTCCTGTTGGTGTGTGAGCTGGCAAGACCTTTGCCTGTTGGTTTGGAAGTGCCCTTGTGTTCCGAAAGAGCAGTAGGGAGGATCAAAAGACTGAACTTAAGAGAGAGATTCTCAATGGTTTTTAACTCGAGGTGGGTTGAGGTGAGGTGCTGTCCATGTACGTGACATTCTTCAGCCCAGGAATTCTCCACCAGCCTCCTCCTCAGCAGGCTCATGTGCGGGTCCCACTCTCCCGCCTTGGATCTGATTTTTATTTCACACTCCTAATAAAATATTTCCTCCAAGGTCTCTTGCAAACAAAACCCTGACCAAATTACTTCATAAAATATCACAAACTTGGTAATAATATTAAATAAAACCAGGCCTGAAATAGAATGCTGTGTGTGCGCATGGGCACGCACATGTCTGGTGGTGGTAGAGAACCAAGAATCTAGTTAACTCAGCTTTTGAAGGTGCACTTTAAAAAACAAAAGTATTTTAATATGCTCCTGAAATGGGCTTAGGTGGGGATCTGCACAGATCTCTGGCATGGAAATCTACATCCTTAAAATCTTACAATTTTTTATTTTTCTTTACTGCCCAACTGTTGAAGGTCTCGGAGCAGTCAGTAACAGTTAATGAATATAGTAAAATAAAATACGGTATAGAACAACACTATAAACATCATACCATTACACTAAATATATTTTTAACCATATTTTAACAACTCAAAATCTAAAACAAGTCCATACTCTAGGCCTGCTAAAAAATACAATCAGCAGTTACCTCTCATCCCTATTTGTTGTTTGGAATGGGCAAATGCCCCAGCGAAGAGAGTAGTCTTAACCTGGCACTGAGAAGATAGTAAAGTTGGCACCAAGCTGGCTTTGATGAGGAGACCATTCCACAATTTGGGGGCTACCACAGAGGAGGTCCATCTCTTTGTCGCCACCAACCAACTTTTACTTCAAAGTGGCACTGGAGAAAGGCCTCAGATGTTGAGCATAGTGTCCAGTACAGTTTGAGTAGGAAAGGCACTGCAGCAAGTATTGTAATCCCAAGCCATGTACAGTGGCAATGTCTCTGAATGTACAACTGCTGTGCAAGGATTTATGGATTGGGGGGAGTCAGGATGTTCTCCATCCCTCCACACCACTGTCATGTATCTCTACAGCTTACCTCCAAGGGCTGTAACTGCTTAAATAAATTGTGTTGTCATGATGTAAGCTACTCTAGCAGAACACCAATATCCAAGCGTGATTTACACGAGCAATTGCACCTCACTGAAGCCTGCCCTTTTGAGCCAAGTACCAGCGTGCATTTAAAAAATCCGGCAATCGGTTTTGATCACCAGGATTTATGGTGAAGCTGAGGATGGGTAGGGAATTTGGAAGTGCCCTCTTACATTATTCCACAGGGAGGAAGAGGAAGAGTTTGGATGTAGATCTGTGGTCTTTGCAGCAGGAGAGACAAGACCGCATTCCACAGCTCAACCCTGTAGGACCTAGGAGGAAGCTACCTTGACAGTAAGTACGGGGCTAAGCATCACCGTGTTTTGTCCTCAGGTCCTCCAGTTACTATCACTCTGGGCAAATCCAATTCCAAACATTCTGGGGAAATCCAAGTGCAACATTCATGGATTAAGCTCAATGCCTCTACCAGGAAACGATGTGTCAGCCAGTAAAAGTTGTAAGCAACTCATTTCTGGTTCTGCAGTTGGGGTATTTCTGACCTGCTGGCCAGTCAGCCCCAAATCCAGCACCCCCTTGTGGTGCATTCCTTAGCAGTGTCCAGAGCAGAGTCACGGGGCAGTTGCCCTGGATGGCATCAGTGAGCCGGGGCATGCCCCCTGAGGTCATCTCCTTCCCCTGCCCACCGCAGCATTCCTCCATGCTGAGGGAGGCATGGATCCTTGCCCATCTGAGCGCAGGCTGTGCTGGGAAGAGTCACTGCCCTTCCAGGCACTGGATGAAACCCTGGCTTTGCACAACACTTCATCTCCCTTTTAGGGCACCAGACAAAGTGACTCAGCCACCCACAGCCCCCCTGTTGGGGACCTGAGACTGGAGAGGGCAGCAGGCATTCCCTGAAGACCTCTTCCCTTTTGGTGGGACGGAGAGTGGAACACAAGCGACTCTCCTGCTGTTAGCACAGACCTCAGATCAGAGATAAGAAATGCTTCGCGGGGGGGATTCCTCCAAGGAATGGGAAGGAACCCCTGGCTGATTAGGCCTGCGGATTGGAGGTTCTGCACCCCTGGGCTAGAAAATGAGCTACCTGAGCAAAAAGGCATGAAGTGGAAAGTTGCAAATAAGGCTGCTAACCCAGCCTTTTCTCTTAAGGCTTTGGGTGCCTTAAAAATTAGAGAGGGAAAGCTGCGTCCTTGTGTGTGTCCTTCTTCCTGGTTGTTGGCCTTCCCTTTGGTTTCCTGGTTGCTGCTACCGCCTGAGTCAGCAAATTAGGAGTAACACTTGCAGGGCAAAGCAAAGCGGGAAGCCTGCTTCGAACAATGGCTTGTGGGCTGCTGGCTAAGCAGCAGCCACAGTTCACCGGGTTGGCCAGCACCACAAGGTATCACTGGCAAGCCACAAGCAGGAAGCAAAGAGGAAAGTAGCCGGTTGGGGGCAGGCATAGGAGTGCCTGAGTTTGTGGGTGGTTCACCATGGTTTGGAGGTTAATTTTACGGTGTCCTACTCTCCTGTATCACAGAATCATAGAATAGTAGAGTTGGAAAGGGCCAAGAAGGCCATTGGGTCCAGCTTCCTGCTCTTGCAGGATGCCAGTTTACACCAGCATGTTTGATTGACATGCCTTTACCCTCCGTGTCTGGACTTGTGTGGATGGAACCTGCCCATTCCAGAGCCACCTGCAACGGGAAGGCATCATGCAAGGGGATGGATGGCCCAGGTTGTCAAGGGATTCAGTTCAGTGAGATGTCAATGCACCCAAAGATTTCAGAGCAAAAGATAACAGTTTCGAAAAGGGCTCCCTGAGCCAGCCTTCCCCAACCTCACGCACTCCAGAAGTTTTTAGAGCCTGGTAAAAGGTTGAGCTTTGTTCACAGACTTTCTGTAAACCATTCTTTGGGGATGCCCATGCAAGGTGGCAGTTCTGTGAATTAAACTTCTCCTAAAGTACACACACAGACAAATTTGTGAACCTCTAACTTAATGTGATAGCAGAAGAAAGAGTCTTTACAAACAGTTTGGGGTGTTATTACAGGTGGGTTGGAGGGAGAACCAAAGTTTTGCAAGCATGATTTATCTCGAGCAGCTTAGGTGGCCCTGATAAGCCAAAGTCAGTTTGGGGGCTTAGTTGGCTGCTCCAATGGACCCTTGGTCTGTCTGCTTCCTTCTCATGCAGGATAAAGCATCCATCTGGGCATCACCTAAGTCACTCGAAAGACACAGTAGAGATCAGGGTGGTCAACTGAGGCTAATGCGAGGCTAATGCATTCTTAGCTATTGGGTCAGGCAAGGAGCAGAGTCAGGGCGACCTGTTCCCACTCCCGAGGAACAATCTGCCCATAACCTGCTACCCACAAAACAAAACTAAAAGGCCGGAGACAGGAAATATGTGCTGGACATTGTAAGGTCATGTTCCCAGTGCACGACCCTCCCTGCAGCAGGGAAAGCCAGGAAGCATATGCTTGTTTTAAAGGCACCAACTTTATCTGAAGACTCAGATAGCCTTGCTTTTAAGCCTCCGAGATCAAAATACACTGTGTGCAGCTTTGGAGATGCACATCACCTCTTCAGCAGCTGTGCTGCCCCCAAAACCAGTGATTAATCCTGTTTTCCTTTCCTCCAAGTGTGTGAGCCCTGGCAGTCAAATCTGAATCTCAAGAAAGGGTTGCTTTAGCTACAAACAAGGTAAAAGTGCATCCACAGACATGCAGAAATGCACACATGCCCAAGGAAAGTGAAAACTGGGCATGAATATTTTCATCAGTGACAGATGGAGCACAGCTGATCAGATCTTCCTGTCTGATCCAGGTGCTTAGAGCCCACACATCTGGACAAGCTGTGCTGTTCTCTCTGGGATCGCAGATATGCTGGCTCCCTGCCCCCGGTGTTCTTGGGACTTGTGTGGAGAGAAGAGCTTCTCTTGGGGCTCCCTTATTATTTATCCGGTTGCAGCATTACCTTTTCCCAACCTGGTGCCCTCCAGCTTTTTTGGCCTTCAGCTCTGGTCAGCACCAGGCGATCGTCGGGAATGCTGCAAACTGTAGTCTGAACTAACGAATGGGTCTTTTTGAACAGGTAGACACCTACCTATAACATTTGTCTGATAGAAAATAGAGACATGGTTGTAATGCATTTATTTGCCTATGGTGGGTTACTACTCAGATCTTGCCCTTGCCCTGACATTACACATAGCTGGATGTACTAAGGGCAGCCTTCCCTAGCTGAGACCTCTGAGCTGTCAGATCACAACTCTCATCATCGCTAGCCTGCCCCATACATGCTGGCCCAGGATAATTGGAACTGTAGTGTGAGACATTTGTGGAGTGTGTCATGTCATGCCTGCATTTAACTCCAGCACTGCCTTATTTACACAGAAACTGATTCATTCATCATACCTTGACTCTCAGTTTTGGTAGCCATGCGAATCGTCTGCATGTTCACGTAAAGACTCACCTAAATTGGACTGTGGTTTGCAGTGTTATGTGGTTTCAGTTTCTGGCAGAGCTGTGCCGCCCAGAAATCTTGGTGGCATGGACACTTCCTATATTTATTCCTATGAAGGAAGATGGCAGGAAGGAAGCCTCAAGTTTGTGCAATTTTTCAGCTAGTGGTGGAATGTTATAGCAAAATGTTTCAAGCCCGAACGACTGACTTCTTGCAGCTTTGCAGTCATTCTCTTCCTGAATTCTGTTATTTCCAGGCAGCAGTGAGTTGCTTGCTAGTGAGTTTGCCTTCAGTTTTGCTCAGTCTAAGTTTATTTAGATTTCATCATTTGCAGTTTTCATCTTGGATCTTCCAGACAGGTTTCTGTATGTGTGTAAGAACTAGATGAATTGTTTCAACTTATTTCTGCTGTTTGCACAACACACAGAGTGACTCTGTCCAAATCACAGAAACCCCTTCAAAGCCAAACGCAACAACCAAGGCAAGAATCCCCCCACCCCTGAGTTGTTTCTTTGGGTCCTCTAAACAGATCCTGGAGACCCTGAGTTGAGAACGTGGGACCCTGAGTGAGGCTCCTCTTGTAAGGAAGCTCTGGTTTGCACGCAGCATTTCAGTGCCATGCCCTGTGATCACCAAGCCCTAGAACAGTTGGGGCTGGTCGCACAGCACACGGGGACCAGTATCTAGGAAAGCTACGGCTGGGTGGAGTCGCAGCCACTGGGGCTGAGCTGTGGATCCACCTGGCAAATCACCGTGTGCAGAGTGTTTAAAGACTAAGGACTGAGAATACGTCTGGCAGGGCAGCCTGTGGTCAAAGAGTCCCTCGTGCCAGCTAGAAGGAGGCCCTACAGTTGTGAGACATCCGGTGGCTGCGGGACCTTCACTGGTGTGTAGGACCCTGCTCAGGATCAGCCTGAACACCCCTGTGTTCTCCCTGCCCCTTCACTGTGGCTGGCCATTTTCCTAGCCACTTTCCATTGTGATTTTTTAAATCAATCGATATAAGAAGTGATGGAAGCGCCTGGTGGTCAGGTGGGGTCAGAGCTTGCAGAGACAGAGCTCCACTTCCTCCTCCTCATCATCATCTAATCGCCTCTGACATTCTCAGCCACGGGCTTCCCTGTTCATTCTGAGCTTAGCTGCAATTTGCATAGCAGCTGGGGACAAATGAACGCAACGTATTGGGGGGGCGGGGGGGCTGGTCCTGAACTGAAAATTAAGAGGCATTAGCTTTCCCAAAGAGCTGCTCTGGAAACCACTAGAGCTGGATCGACGCAGCTGCCTGCCTCTGTGGTCTCTCCTGTGGGGCTGGCCTTGGGGAGCAAGCATGAGGAGTGCCTGCATTTCATGGCCTGGCAGCACTGGGTGGAAGCGGGGCTGTAAACCATTTCTTTGTATCACATCCTGTTTTTTAATTCAAGATCGTTCTCATCTCCAAATTCCTTTTGCCGCTTCTGAATGCAATGATGCAATCTGTCCCTTTTGCCCTAAAGTCTCTTCTGGGATTCTCTCCTTCCCCCACTTCCTCCTTCCCCTGAATATCTGTCTCAGCTTATATTTTTCCAAAATAGATTAATTTGAATTAATCCCTACAGAGATATGTATGTTTCTAAATTTCCTTTATCTGAGAGTTAGAAATCCTGCCTGTACTAGCATTGATGTATTAATTTTTATTTATTTTATTTCTGTGCCATCCTATAACTGAAACTCCCTGGGCAGTTTACGATTTCTCAAAGTACAATAAAATTGATGGATGGCAAAGCTTTTAGGGAGTATAGTACCCTCCTGGAAGCTTGGGTTTCACAACTACCTTCTTGGTTGTGACCCTGAGCTGAGTCACCCAGCACTCCTTCAGATGAGGAAAAATGCCAAGAGTCTACCTTGGATGAACCAAAGAGCCTTATATGAATAACCAGAGTGTCTTCGCATGGCTTTTTCAACATGGCTTTTTTCTGCTCTGCAGCTGACTTTGCCTGGGAGCATTCGGTATAGACTGGCCTAATTCAGCTCCTGCACTTCATTTTTCCCAGCCCAGTGTCCTGAAGGGTATATACCTCATAGGTGGCCTAGGAAGAAGCAGTGGAGGGGCACAGGTGCTTAAAGCCCACACATCTGGACAGCGGTACAGAATCCCTTCCAACCTGAGGGCTGAGTTCCATTTAGGAGAAGCATTGTGGGTCACATTCCAGAGGCAGAATCTCCTGCATACTTTAGCTTGCAGCCAGTAGCTAAGCATCTCTACATTTTAAAACGGGTAAAAACTGCAGATTGATGGCTGGGGGAAAGGAACTTAGTTCAAGAGAAGGGGCATGGCCTTCTGAGGATCGCTGGCAGGCTGTATGTGGTCCCGCAGCCTGAGGTTCTGCACATCGGCCATCTAACAATGAGGAATAATGGGAATGCTTCCATTCAAGCTTGGTGCTTACGTGCCGCTTCGGACGTATTGCAAATGGCTTGTCCAGCACTGCACTCAAGGTAGCGCTCCTTGCACATGCGCAGTTCCTGCACTGACACCGCATGCCCAGTTCTGCTGACTGCCTCACAGACACTGCTCTTGCGATTGTCCTTGCTGTGCTCTCTTGGGATTGTGCTTGGCTGTGTGTCAATCAGTACAGTACAAGCACCTCAGGGTGTGCACTGCATCTTGAATGTGTATGCAATTACTCTTTCTGAGGCTGGCCTTAACCATGAGTCAACATGAAGAATTGCTTCAGGCAGTAGAGCTGGAGAGGGAGGGTGGGCAGGCACAGTCATTCGGCCTCGGTTTCCATTTCTGTGCCAAGTTCTGAAAACGGCAGGCTGCAGAGCGGTGGGGCATTGCATTGTGCGCGAGAATATGGCTAACACTGGACTGGGGCACTTGGCTGAGAACCAGTATGAGGAACTGGCAGTTTCAGAACTCACTTGGCTAGCAAGGGTCACTTACATTCAAATATGGGTTGAATTTCAAATTGAATCAGAACTTTCTCTACCTTTTCATCTTCTGTCTCTTATTTATTTATTTAAAGTTTTTCTACACTGTCCATTCCTAAAAAAATGTCTCTGGACAGCTTATAAGAAACAAAAAAACAGGGAACAAACACCATCACAACAACAACACAACACACAAAGCAACATCAGCAACGCACAGTGTCTTGGCTGCCCCTGGTCTTGAGAAATGGTATGTCATAAGAATTTACTCTATTGCTTTAGGGATTGCTTTACTCTAGTTCAAACCAAGCTGGATCAAACCTAGTTCAAACACACCATGTGATCCTTTGCCCCTCTTTGCCTATTTACCTGCCATTCCCTACTTTCCAGCTAGATACTCACAGAGCACCCCACAATAGAGAACAATGTGGCTGCCCAAATTTTGACTTTGATCATGGACATGTTAGATGAGCCTTGAGGTACCAAACCCAGGGCTGTTAAGCTTCATGGCCTGGTTCCCACAGGAGTCAGTCTCTGCCTCCGGGAAGCCTACAAGTAGAACCAACTGCGTATTTTATGGCTGTTGCCTCCACTTTGGCAGATGCTGGTTTGTTTCCAGGCTCAATCCATAATGCCTTCTTTGACCTTTAAAAGCCCTAAATGGCCAAGAACCAGAATATCCCAAGAGATGTTTTCTTCTATATCCTCCCAGCAACTTAATTCATTTCCTGACACCCTGCTGTGGGTGACACAACTGTCAGAAATATGGCTGGTTGGTACCCAAGATAGGGGTCATTTCATTATGACCACCAAAGTCTGGAACAGTCCAGCAAGTTAAATTTCACTGGGTTCCACTGCTGCTCACCTTCCACTAGGTGGGGCAGGTAGCCTTATTCCAGTGAGCTGTTGCAGTGGACCATCTTTAATCTTTCTTAGAATCACAGAACTGGGACAGATCTTAAAGGTGATCTATTCCAACCCACTTTCAGTGCAGGAGATCTGATGCCACAGCATCCCCATTAAGTCCAGTCTCTGTTTTAAAGCTCCTGCAAAGGAGGGTCCACCATGTTCCTAGGCAGCCCATTCCACCATGGCGCAGCTCCTACCCACAGGAAGTTCTTCCAAAGGTTTAGTTGAAATTTTTTGTCTTACGAATCAGAAAATATATGTGATCCATCATGTCTATGACACTGCTCTTCCAGTAATTGAATGTGACAAGGATGGGATCTTTTTAAAAATGTTCCAGGAGGAGATGAGACAAGGGCTCAGACCTAGACTTTAGCAGAAGCAGAAAGGAACACAATCAAACCTAGACATAAATAGCAGGAAACACAACTCCATTTTGGTGGTGGTGGTCCAGCATTTTTGCTCTCTGCAGTGCACTGAAATTCTGTTAGGTTGTTACAAGCACAGCAAGAACATGACTGCCTTTTGTATTGGGTGTGTCAGAAACTGCTTTCTGAGCTTCCTAGAAAATGGTTCTCAGTGGCCCATTGGTTCTGTCCACAGAAGCTCCACTGAGCTGTTATAGCTAATTGCCTTGGAAAGATGCCGATGCTCCAGACTCCATCTCTGCCTATTTCCTCACGGGTGACCAGAACTGGCTGATCTGCAGGGTGGTAGAAACAGGGAGGTGCTAGCTGCACCCTGGAGAGGTTGCCTGTAGTCCACCATATTCAAAGGCTTTCAGACTTTCCGCTGGCTCATTCTATTAGTCATTTGTAGTTAAAAGCACATATAGTCAAACATATCTGCGATGAGTTCCTTATGCATTGCATGAGAATCAGTTCCTTTTGTCAATGCAAAAACTACCAGCTGATTGGGTGACTTGAATTACATGAGAAAAGGATGATTCTCCCCTGCAACACACACACACACACACACATTTCCGCATGTCTTTGCTGGGCATCAAGTTCCTGATGAGGATGACATTTCTACAGTGGGCACAACAGCAAAGACTGCACCTATCTCAGTTGTTGGCTCAACGGAGGGATGGAGTCAGGCAAGGTGGTTCCATTAGAGTAAGTGGCCAAGTGGGACAAGCTTTCCTGCATCAGTCCATTAGTTCCGTTGTACTCTTGTTTCATGCCATATATAATTTTCAGGTTGCTTTTGCACCATCTCGTGTTCATTACTCCATTGGCTCAAACGGTTGTTATATTTTTGTGTAAGCATGTCTGTAGTAGATTAATTTTTAGAGCCGATTAAAGCATTAGCCACCTAATGGTTTAAAATCCGCTAAATCTTTCATAAATGCCAAGTCATGAGGGCTGTCATAGGCATTTGTGGTGATGGATGATGGGAAAAGGGTGATATAGTGGGAGAGAGAGTACGTTCCAGCTTTTTTCCCATTTTGGAAGATTTGATGTATGTATGTGAAGAGTAGCAATGTAAAAGTAAACCATCCAGAATTCACAGCTCAACACAAAAAGCATGGGCCCTCCTTCAGGGTGAGTTTGTGGTTAGCATGCAGCATGGCAATCCAGAATTCGAGAAGCCCTACCATGGATTCACTTTATGCTTATGCAGAACCAGTAGCCAGCATGAGATCAGGCTGCTTCATGAAGGAGGCAGGAGGAGCTGAGCTTGAGGCTGGACAAAACCATTTTCTGCCTGAGGCAAAGGACGAGACGGCGCCCTCCTCAGCTCATGAACAAAAGCTGGCTGGACTGACAGGTGAATCCTGCTTCAGCACCAATGATGGGACAGCCCTGCTGCCCTGCGCCCAGCAAGCTTCCTTGGAGGGCACAGGGCAGGCAGCCTGCATGACCCTCACAAGTTTCCCTGCCTGTATCTTGCTGCAGCGTCCAGCATCTGCTGCCTCACTCCACTTTATGGTAGGGCTGGCCCTGGCCAAGGTTGTCACCTGTCCGCAGGACCACGTGTTTGCCATGATGATTTGGTTTTGGAAACTGAGCCAGAGGTGTCATGGTTCCAGATTCGGCCAGAAAATGTTGCTGATGTGCATCTCCTCCCGGGCCAGGTCTGAAGCAGCATCCTAGCCATGGGAACAGTGGGTCGAGAGGGGGCCAGAGCTCTGTGTTAGAGGATGGGCTTGGTGTGAGCAGGCCCAGGTCCGACCTCCAGCATCTGCTGGCAGGACAGGGAGAAACCCCTGGCCCTGGAGAGCCACCGCTGCTGGGCTCACTGGACTGGCAGGGCCGGTCTGGGCAGGGCACTGTTCTGACTCAGCAAAAGGGGCTTTCTGTGTTCCTGTGATCAGTGAGACGCTGTGCGGGTGGCGATGATTGAATCCCAGAAGAGAGTGAATTTAATCCCACTGAACAGATCAAACCCATCATGGGGCAGAGGGGGATATTTAGGAGGAAGGGATGCAAATCCCTGAATTTAGGTCATTGAATCCAGCCTGTAGAGGGACAAAATTGCATTTTTTAAGTCCTTGTCCTGCACACTTCTCATCTTTCTCTTTGCGTAACTGGAGCATGCCTACAATCAACGATCACAGGACTTGATGGAGTCAAGCTCTGTTTCTGCTTCCTTGGCAGAGGTTGATTAAATGCTGGGCAGGCCAAAGCAACACGAGGACGCAGCGATGGGACGACAGAGGGGGCTGCTGCGTGGCATGACCTGCTTGAGTTGCGCCACTGTTGGAGGTGTTGTGGCCATTGTGTATTTCTCCATGCTCTCTCCATAATAGCGGGGAGAAATGAGGGAGGGCACACTGCCTTTTGTGATTGCTGCTTTCTTTTCAATTATACAAATTTGAAAGTAAACGCTTAAGTAGAAGTACTCCTACAAGGCAGAAGATTCCCAGGAGAGCAACTTGGAGAACCTCCCCCGCTAGACTGTACTGTCATGTCCAGCTAAATTTAGCTGCTTCTCTCCCTCTCCCTCTCCCTCTCCCTCTCCCTCACACACACACCTGGAGAGGTGTCTCCTTCTTCAGGCTCTGATGGGTATCTCATGAAGCACACGGAGAGATCCACAGCCATCAGGCACTCCATCGGCGCCTGCTCTGGGGGCTGGGTTGGAGGAGCACACAGGAAGGAGAACCTTGGTTCCCCCTTGGTCCCCACTGTGACCAGCCTCTGCTCTTTGACCATGTTGCGAATGAACAGGAAGTGGAGCTGCCACTTCTGACCTCTGCTATGTCTTTCTCACTCCCCTGGGGCCAAAGCTAGAGGTGAGTGAATAAGCCAATAAGGTCATCATGGTGAACAGGAGGAGGGAGCCCTTTCCACTGGGCCCCTTGGTCAGGTACGGACCCTCGGCAGGTGTCCAGCATCCTCAGTCACCCAGCCTATCATGTTCCGAGGAAAGGAATATTCTGCCAGTCTAATGTTCTTCAAGGTTTGCTGCACTACATTTGCCTGGGACTTCAGCGTTGTGCAAATATGCAGCATAACCTAATGGCCCACAAATGATGGCTAGTAACTGCCAATTAACTGCATCTTCCGCAAGGTTTATTTGATGGGAGGCAGCATCAAGTGCCCACTTACAGGGATGGAGTGGCGTATCTGGATGCAGACGTCACAGGGGGAGGTCTGCGTCACCTCGGTCTAGGACAGATCTTCCTCTTCCTGGTGGCCAGCCCCAGCTAGCTAAGGGTCAGGAATCCTGGGGGTTGTAGTTGGGGAAGGCTCATTTTCAGTGGGCCCAGTCTCAGACATGCTGTTACAAACCATCCCTTAGCTATCTCTATGACAGTAATGTCTCCTGCATCAAGAAGGCCTTGCCTGTGATGAAAGCCGGAAGTGAGTTGTCACCCAACCAGGGACACCTTTCGGGTGGAGATGGCACTGGAAGTTCTTGCTGCTGCCTCTGCCATGAATCTTAGAATGACCAACTGGGGCAGGCGTGTACCGACGGGAAATTCCTGCACTGCTTGTCTTGGGACAAGTGTGGGAAAACTTGTCTACACCTTGTGTTGTGTGGGCTTTCGGCAGTTGTGTGGGCTTTCGGCATTTCTGTAGCACTGGCCCACTGCAAATGAAACACCACCAGCAACTTAGCTCTTGGGGTCTTGACTGGAGGATAGAGAGGGCAGAGTTGTCACCAATTAACTGTCAGGAAAGAGTAAACAAATATTTCAGGTTTGGTCTGTGGGGGGTGATGGGGTTACCCCACAGTTACTCCTAAATAGAAAGGAAGTATCCTTGGAACCTGGACTTCAAGACGGGCCATAATTCCATGTGGGGTAGGCAACTGAGTGCCCTCCAAAAGTTTTGGTCTACAGCTCCCATCAACCCCAGTCAGTATGGTTTTTGGTCATGGAATATGGACCTCCTACTGAGAAATATCCTGGTCGCCTGACCTTGTCTCAAAGGCAGGACACATACTTCGCATTTGGGAGATCTCAAGCTGAATGCCAGGCATCACCAGTGTAAGAAAAGGGCTGCAGCCCAACTGAAAATGACCTTTCTTCTAATTGCCGCCTCTTCCACTTCCTTGAAATCCTGCCTCAGAAGGCAGCTTTTCCACCATGTCTTTGGCATTGCTCCCTGTTTCCTGCAGCAGCTGACTCTGCAGCCAGAGCTGAAAGGACGGAGTGTTCTTGTCCTGCTTTCTGCTGCTCTTCCCTTGTTTCAAAGTTAAAATGTAAGCTGCTCGGGGCAAGGACCTGCTCTCCTGCACTCTGCAAAGCAGCGTGCCTGCAGATGGCACCAATGCAGGAAACTGGTGTCCAGGGCCCCACTCAGCAGATGAGCAGGAGGTCCCCCAGGTGAACTTACCTCAATTTGAGGTGAGCAAAATAATGTGCGGTGCCTAGAAATCCACAAAAGCTGGAGCCTCGACTCGCCTAACTGCACCATCATTCAGGCCCCTGGCTTGCCTTCATACCTTTCATGAGGACTTGAAATGCATCTTCCAGTTAGGCAGATACGCTGTAAAAGAGTACGCAGCCTTTCTCGCTCCACTTCCACTCTCCTTTCTGCAGCCTGGGGGATGCAGGAGAACCTGCTTTGGGATTTTAGTGACGTGGGTAGCTTCAGGCACATCTCACTGCAAGGTGCCATCTAAGCAACAGGAAGTGCCACGGCCCAAGAAAGAATGCTTCTGGGCAAGGAGCTGCACTTCGGGTATTTGGGGTGCAGGCAGAGCCTGCTGGGCTGGTTTTCACATATAACTTTGGAAGGAAACAATACACCCTACATTAAATGGGCATTAAATGTAAGGAGAGTTCCACGGATTTCCCTTAGAGGAAAGGAAAAGCAAATGCCGCACAATGTCCTTCCACCCACCACCCTTCAAATCCCCTTAATGGGATTGGGAAATGCATAGACAAACACCAATCACACCTCGGGGTGTAAATAAGATTAGGTGATTAACCCTCAGTTAGTGGTCAGGACTCCTCTGAGCTCAGCTGATCTCCAGAACCAGGCTGAGCTCTGGTTTCTCTTCCTCACCCCTAAATGTAAGCAAAGCAGCAGACACTGTTGTGCTTGGCTGAGTCTGCCAGTTTGTACAGGAAAAAAACCACTCATTCACCACCCCGCACCCTGCCACCTTCTCCCTGAATGTGTTTCAGACAACGCCAAGCCAAACCGTCAACTGGAGCAGAAGTGCACAAGCTCTTTGGCCACCGAAGGCCACGTTTGATGTGTTTCAGAGGTTAGGGTTGTGCGCGCACACACACACAGACACATGTACACATGCACAGAAGATGCACACAAGTGCAATCCAGATAACTCCTTCCCATTGATAGTGTGATAAGTGCTAAATTTGTAAGTCCCCATAGTCATGCCCATTTTGGAGAGTGTATAATGCAGGCAATCATGTTGCGCTATATCTATGTATAGGTACTGTATGTATTTCCCTTTTAGAGCTGTTTAGGGACATATACATCTCCCAGCCCCTCAAGGGGTAGCAGTGCATGGCATAATGCCAAATACATTAGGATGGTCTTGCTTGCAGGTAAAGCAACTTGGCCTAATTAGCCAGTGATTTGAAGGCATAAACAGAAGTGTCTGCCTCGCTTCTGCTTTCTAGAAGCATCCTACAGTTGCCTGCCCATTTGCTGTGAATGTGATGTCTGAATCTGGATATCCTGGGTTGTTTAGGAGTTAAACAACCCAGAGTTAAACTGCTATTTGTTCTTGAGTTAACTCTGGATTATTTAACCCCTGAATAATACAGAATGCCATGCTCACATTGTAGGAATGGGGTGATTGTAGGTTCACAGAAAGTTGGAATAGGAAGCAATGCTATAGGCTGCTCCCTTATTTACTGCTATCAAAGAATGTGCTGATTAATTTTGCATCCCATGTGAACCAGGTTAACATGTCCCCAGAAGTCATAAGATCCAGGTCAAGGTGCCCCAGGAGTTTCCTTTCCCAAGTTGGTCTCAAAGTTAACAAACCAGTTTTAACATGTTTGGCTTAGACAAATGAGCTAAACACGCATGGGACTGGCCTGAAATCTCCTCGTAAATTCTTTCCTGCCTTTTCTAAACCTGAATGCTTCCGGATGGGGCAACGGATTAACAAGGCCTGGTGTACAGCTTAAGAGCCTTGCCTCTTGTTTTTCTGGCAACCGATCCCAAAGGAAAGCCGATTTCTACACACGCACACAGTGACTGGGTTCGCACAACACGCGAAAGCAAGCGTGGCTTCGAAGCCACATGGCTTATTGTGCCATCTGAATCCGGATAGTTTTTTTCAGAGTGGCTTCCATTTGGTTTCTAAGCCATCCTGATGAGCCACATCCTGCTGCAGGCTTTGTTCGCCTGCGGTGGCTTGTTGTGTCATCCAGACCGGGCAACATGACCCAGCGGGGTTGCGGGGGACAGACTTCTGCAGAGCTTTAGGGGAAGGTGGCCAGAAAGGGTGCTACCCTAGTCAAGCCACTCTGGGCAAGTGCTGATCAAGTGCTCAAGTGGCCTTCCAGGTGGCTGTCAGAGGCTACTCCATGGGCAAGTTGCGCTCTGCTTGGCCTTCTCCAGAGGCGGCTCAGCAGAACACCGTTTGGTGCCTACTCCATGCTCATTATGGCAGCTGCCCTGCCAGACAAGGGGAGCATGTTCCCCTGGAATATATGGCTCTCCTGCTACTATGCTGGGTGAGGATGAACTGTGCCCTGCTTGGCCTCTCCTTTGTCTTTTGTTTTGTACTTTGGAGGTTTTGGATGGAGAAGGCAACAGCTGGCATCCAAGAGAGGTTGCAAAGTGCATTTTCGTATCTAGAGAGCTAGGATGACTAACCCTAAAATGCTTGCTTGGCAAACCGGGTTAGCTGCAAGACAAAAACAACGCGGAACAGAGAAAGAAAGGCAAGCCTGGAGCTGCTTCCAAATTGGGAAGTTTCCTCTTGCGAATGAAAAGCCTAACAAAGCCCCATGCTGCATTTCCACTGACATTTCCTCCAGAGGCAGCCCTAAAATTTAGCAAATTATCTGTGAATAAACATTAGAACAAAGCAAAGAGGATCCAAGCATTATTTCACTTGAAACACTGTCAGGCTCAGTGTTTTTGTTTTGTTTGCTGTTTTAATGAACCGGCAAAACAGAAAGACTTAAGCCAAAGCACAACAGAAGATGCTATTTTACTTGAGAGTCTGATGTGACTGAAGGCACAGAAAAGCAAACCAGAGAGAAGAAAGCAGATCATGGATAATGTCAGTGCTCATGGGGAGCAGGACTAGCATCGAGAGTGAGGATGGCTGGGCCCTTTTCCTGCTCACCGCTGCAACCTGCTTGCTCACCTCTCTGTTGTTCTGCTCAGACAATGTTCTACTCTGATAACTCTGCTCCACCCTGCAAATGTAAGCCAGCAGTTCGTATTAAAATCCAGTGAAGGCAAGAAGCATCTGCTCAAGTCACTTTGACCTTCTCATTTAAAAAGGGATCTATAAACCTTCAGTGACAACGAAATGAGAAACTCATGTAACACAAGAAGTGTGCTTTCAAAACAGTGTGTGTCACCAGCAAAATAATTCCTCATCAGTGTTACCTGCGCTGCTTTGAGACCTAGTTCGGGAGCAGAGACCTCTCCTCCTTCCTATGAGAAAGGAATGACTTTCCACAATGCTGTGGATGCTGGTATCTGCCAGCGTGTTTCATGGGTTTGGCAGCGTACTCTGACTTGGGACTGGCAAGCTGGATTAATCATGCAGGTTACATTGCTTGTAGATGTTGTAAGTTTCTAGAATTGCTCCCATGATTCCTTCTCTTCTTCCTCTAGTGAATTTGTGTCACTCTGTATTTTAACTTCATGGGCTAAGAGAGGAGGAATGAATGCGCCCCCACTGCAAAACGTCTCAAATGGCTTTGAGTTGGGGTTTGGAGCAAGCAGCAAATTCTTTCTATGTGAAGAAACAGCTGAGTTCAGCACCCACGTCCAGTCACCATTTGCTTTGCACATGCGTTGAAATGAACCAACATGGAAGTTTGCTGTAGCCATTGATGTGTCTGTGTGCTAAGCCAAAAGGTGGCAGGCCTCACGTGTCCCGGTTTCCCAAGATCTCACAACTGGAAATAGGGATGCTGTTGTAACACCCGATTTAGTACACCAGGGGTCAACTCTTTGAAGTCTCCCATGGGCACATATGCTGCTATCCATTTCTGAAAGTTCACTTCCACTTCCTGTGTTTAATTTAATAATGAATAGCATCACTGACTCTTCCAGCCTTCCTCTTCCATGTGACACAGATCCCTCTATAATGTTTTTTCATAAGTAAGTCTTGTTCAGCAAAGGACCCTAGAAAGTTAATGCACAGATTCCTTACTGCAAGTTCTGTACTACTTACTGTAGTTCTGTACTTTTGATTACCTCCTGTTCAGTGTTACTGGGAAGAATAGTAATTGATATTGCCTCTTATTTATTTATTTATTTTCGTATTTCTATTTCCTGTAGATGGCTTTAATCACTAGTTTTTTCCCCCTGCCCCATATAGTGAAATAGCACTATTTGGCCACAAAAACTAAAAATGATGCTGACTAATTAAGTACCAGCCCATCACTAAATCCCAGTCACACTGAACGGGAAGCAATAACAGGGGCAGACCCTACAAACAGAAGGTTTTAAATAAAAGGGACAGTAGCCCTTAAAACATTCCATTGTACCTGCCACCAACAATCAGAGTGAAAGAAAAAAAGAGGAAGGCAATGCTTAAGAAAAGAAGTGGCGTAGAGAAAACAAACAAACTGGAGCTTTACGATGAATGCACATGCTTTAGGATCATATGTACAAATCGTGAGTTTGTATTGAGTTATGATGGCTATGAAGCCAGAGCAAGGTTAAAAAGAAACAAAACAGAGGTATCTGGATTATGAAGGGGATGCAAGTTTCATTAAGTTTTATTTGTTTATTTATTTAAGATATTTATATGCTGTCCTGTCGCAAAAGCCTCAGGACTGCTTACATAAAATATAACTTCTCAGTATCATGAGTTCATGATAAAGATGAGTTCTCAGTATCATGCTGACTTAACTAATTCTTCACTTTTGAACTAACTTATGAATCAGAATTCAGTTGTCCCTTGATATCTGGATTCTCCAAATTTTGCAATAGTGTTCTCTACTTCTTTAATATTAATATATTAATAAAAATGCTCACAAAGTTGCATATATTATTATTACTTTTATTATTATTGCATTACATTTATACCCAAGCTTTGTCCTCTTTGCAAGGAACCAAAGACGATTCTACTCCTCTCCATTTTATCAACCCTGTGAAGGTCAGGCTGAACATCATGTCTGGACAGGGACTGGAACCCAGATCTCCCGAGTTCCAGTTCAACACTCAAACCACTGGCTCTTTTAGTTAACTAAGATACATTCTGAGCTTTGCAAAAGCAGGACTGGGCTGGGGAATCACTAGGAAGTAAAAACCAGGTAGGGAAAAACCGAAACAGTCCAGTGGGCACTGCATGTGTTCAGAGGTTGCAGAATGCCTAGCACTGGAGTGAGGTGGAGTGAGGTTGGAAAAGCTAGTGGAAGGCAGGAATGGAGTAGGACGTCCTTTTTGTCTGGCTGGTTGACTTGCCAGAACACTGAAATGGAGCACTCTGCACTTCACAGTTTGTTCCAGATTCTCTTCACTGTTGAACATCGTATCAGGGCAAAGAACTGATAGGAAAGTTATATTCCAATTTACCAGGGAAATTTATCTTTCCTGATCTAGCCAGGGTGGTGTTATATCAGGAAGACACCCCACTTCCCATCACTTCTAGCCAAGGAAAGAAGAAGGGGAGGCTTCTACTGCTGTGACATGAATAGTCTTTCTGAATTAGTCTGGCAAATGTTATCACTTTAAAAAGTTGTGTTCCGGATGCTTTTTTGCTCACAGTGTGCACCAGCCCTGGCTGCAGTTAATCACATTGCATCAAATTGCACATTTAGACTGTTGGATAATGTTAAGCTTAATCTTCTCTCCCGGAAAGAAGCATGAACTCGCAGAGGCGTGCTGTCATCTGCATAAACAGGCAGTAGCATCAAGCAGATGCAGGGTGGAAGCGGGCATCTACCTGCATTGCTCAGGTGCTTTGCCGTACCCAAAGGTGGGAGCAGCTGCCCAGAAAAAACATGGACCAGGCCATGCTGAGTATCTTCCGAGAGGCTGCTTTTTGCTTTGCCAGAGGGTGCCAAGCCTCTTTTAGCCCAAGGCCCAAATTATATTCCAGAGAAGCTTGCATATTCCAGTGTGGGGTGGAATGACAGGCAAAAGGAGGGGTGGGGGCAAACATGCCAGTATAATTTCGCTTACATGTCTTATTGTGAGCAACTAAGCTATAGAAGAGGTGTTTCAGACTGTTAAAATGGAAAAAGCAGCACAAAATCCAGGAAGCCACCCAATGAGTGTTTCAGGGAGAGGGAAGGGGCTAGGAGAAGGGTGTGTGGCCATCTGGGGGTCCCATGTGGGCCAGACTGGGCCCCCAAGACTGATCCACTTTAGCAAGCACATGGGATTATTTTCTGGTCCCATATAATGTTCCTTCTAACCTAATGGACCCTACAAGCCACGAGTGCAATGAGAAAGGCTGACATGCAGGTAAGGTAAGAGTTCCTGCACTGTCAGGGAACTCCCCGAGTGGACACAAAAATTTCCTTCTGCAGGGCTGGCCAAGGGATTTTTCTGCATGAAACAAAGGAGGAGCTTGCACCCACCTCCGCACTCCATGCATGGAAGTTTCCTGGACTGGCAGTTTCATTCAATTTCAGCACTGGCAATAGGATAGGAGCCTCCACTGCCCTTGAGTATGGGGGCCACAGGGGACCAATTCCCAGAGTGCTAGTGCACACTAATCTATATACAAAAGGGCCAATTTAGGAAGACTCACTCTGCTCTAAATAAAATTGCAATACCTCTCACCGGGGACCCTGCTGATAAAGCTCATTTGCCTCCTTTAACTTTTCCAGGTCAGCAACCTTGGCTTCCATGGAACAAACTGTTCCCTGAGCGCTAGGCGAGTGTTACACCAAGCACACACCCACAATGCCTGTCCAACTAGGAGACAGTCACACCTGTGGCACCCAGAGTAGTACCCTGGTTAGCTGCCATACCTCTGCTGGCTTCCTGCCTTCATGACCATATTGTTACTTGGGTTGACTTGGGTTTCTTCGTTTCGTTTTGTTTCGTCTCGTCTCGTCTTACTATTTATTGACTGACTAGCAGAAGATGGGGAATTTGCATTCATTAATTTGCCATTTATACTTTCTCAAGCTTGCACACTTGCAGGTTGCTTAACTCAAGTGGGGGCTGGCCCTTTCTCCCTGAGTCTCCTTGCCTTTGGAGAGGTGGCACCATCATGTGACCTCCTGCTGGTATAGCTCTAGGTGGATTCTTGGCACAGGATGTATGACTGCTGCACTGTGTTCCATTTCTAAGACATTTTTGACATGAAACGGAAATGAATATTTAGACATATTTAGACTATTTAGAAATGGATAGGACAAAACAAGTTGGGCATGCATTTCCACGGCAAACTTTGTTGAATTTTTAATTCACTGGATCTCTTTTTGTGTGGCCTTTGGGACCACGGAAGCTCTGACAATGACTAGTTGAGCAGATATGATGTTACAGCATGTTGATCAACATTCTAGCTGCTCAGAAAACAAAGCTGTTGTCCATAAAATATTCAAAGTCCAGCTTCTGTGAGAAGGAGTAGTTGCCAATCTGGCTGGGAGAAAACCTCACAGAAGTCATACACAGAAGCTGGGTGGGAGGAAGTCCCAGGAGGCAGGGAACCAAAAGGGGCAGACTGCCTAGAAGCAAAGATGGCTGAAGGAAGGGGGATCTGTAAGTAGTAGAGGTAAGATTCAGGTGTCTGAAGGAGGTGCAAGTGGAAGGAAGGGAAGCTGATGAAAATGCTGTATGAAGGTGTGGTTTCAGGAAGTGGCTGATTAAACACTAAAAGACTTGTCTGATTCAAGTGTCAGTCCTGTCCTTCAGTGTACCACCACATCTAAAAAACTATTTATGTCTCCAATGCCATGTTAAACATTGCCAAGACTATGGGAGTGTTCCTAAAATGGGCGTTTCCTCCTTTTGATGTTTTCCCCCCATCATGTCTGTGAAGGGGGCCCCAGTTGTACAAACCAGATCTCAAAAGGCATTGCTACTGGCTGTGCGGATGCCCACTGGTTCCTGACTCATATGGGCGTGGGGAACCACTAGCAACTAGCAACTCAAAAATGAGATTTTAAAATCCTGGAGACTGTAATAGGTAAGGAAGAAGTAAAATGTATTGAGCATAAAAACATGACAAGAGAGCAATCCTGTGGACCCCTTGCAGTGCGTGAGCAGCCAAAGCCTGCTGGGGAACCTTCTCTGAGAGCAGAGAAAGTGCTCCGTCCTCTGAAGGGGCAGTGGGGTGTCAGTTGCCCTCCCCTGCCCTCTTCTTGTCTTCAGGCCTGTGTATATGCTATGATTTTGCACAAGTGAAGAAAGCATAGGTATTTCTAAGAATATTTGCTTGAATTAAAATGGAAAAAAAATCCTAGTCATTATGGCTGCAAGAGAGTGTGCGTGAGAGAGAGAGAGTGTGTGTGCTTGCATGAGTGCATGCTCATGTGCATGCGTGTGTGCGTGTGCTTGTTTGTGTGAACAGTATCTGAGGGAGACACTTCTGAAACCAAACAGAGAATGCAAAAATTCCAGGATTAAGAGAACAGGACAGTATTACCTTATTTACTTGCTTATCCCTTTCCATGACAAAGAGAAAAAAGATTATTTAAGCAAGATAAGCAAATATATTCAAAGGTGCATAATTTATACTGGTCATAGAAATGAGCTTTTCTTAGCAACTTGGAGTTACCTTGCTGCAGTTTTTTTTTTTAAATAATGCATGGAATAAACACAGACCTAGATGAACTGTCGCATCCAAAGCTCTTGTACCGTGCGCATGGTCTGACCTTTTGCAAGTGGTTCATACCGTCTGTGTGTGGGGTAAACACCGAGGTGGTGAGAAGAGGGAATGACAGCCTCTTTGCTCCACATCATCTGGGACTTGCCCATCCCTTTGCATTAACTTCCATTGAGAGGCAACCAAGTCGGGCATTTTTAATAACTCTAGCTGATGCCCTATCATCCCATGATGAGTTGCAAATCAATAAATCATGTGCGAAGTGCTGCTATCTAGGCCAGCTCCAATCCGCGTCCATGCCCAATGAAAATTTCCAAGCTGGGTGCTGGAGCTTGCCATGTCCTCAGTGCCAGTTTTTCCAAGTGATGTTTTTGGCTGATACTTGCTGTGAGAAAAATCAGATTACGACTTCTTGCAGCAATAGAAGGAAATGGAATGAAGGCTGTAGCCTGAAGAGCTTCTTCCCACCCGTTCCAACTCCTCCACCATGTTTACTGCTATCTACAGCTTTAGGGAGTAGATCTGGGTTCACACCATTTGCAAAACAAGCTGCCTAGAAAACGACTAAAATAAAAAGAGCACCCAAATGGGGAACATTCCAGTGTGCTGAAATTCACCATTCTTCTTTCTTCTACAGTGTGTCCATTCGGTATCATTATCCATCCTTTAGTCCTCAGGGGTATGTGATTAAGCAGGGAAGGGGGTGCCTCGCCCATGTGGTCACAGTCACTCTGTCCCATCCAGCCACCTTGAGCAGTTTTTTGACAGCTGTCAGGGAGCTGCAAAAAGACCTTCAGAACATCCCTTCCTGGAACAGCTGGATGGGGCAAGTGCCTCACTGGTGGGGGGCATTGAGAAGTGTCAGTGCAACACCCAAAACTCAGAGGATTACCTTACAAGGGAGAGATCTACAGCCCGGCACTTTTAGGTGCATCCATCTTCACAGCTGTTCTTCCCCCTTTGGCAATGTGTTCCACCTGACAGCTAGGCGCTTGACAACTGTCTGTTCTTTGCAGTGTAGCCCATGCTCCCTCTTGCCTCATTATTCTTTTACGGTTTTGCAGTTGTAACTGACAGGGGAATAGGCCAGGCAAGATAGCATGCCTCAGGAAGGCAAAAGAGAGTACTTGTGCAACTCTAAAAAGCCAACAACCTAAAGAAGTTACAAAAGTATTTGCATAGATTTGTCCTGCCCCCTGCCCACACAAAGGGAAGGGAAATGAGCCAATGATAGTCACCCAAAGTGCTGTTTGGGCATTGGTGGAGCAGCTGTGACTGAAAAGCAACAAACCCGTGGCTTCAAATAGGGTCATAATAGGAGCAGGGTGGGGGGTGGGGGGGGGACAGGACAGATTCTGCTGTATGAGACCCTGACATTCCAGCTGGAGGACATTGGGGGAAGGAGTGGAAGAACAAGAAATAGTAGACCTGGTTGTCTGCCAGGTTTCCTGTCCCATGAACAGCTCACGGCGTGTCGCTTATGAGTATTCGCAGGCTGGGTTGCCGTGCTTTGTGAACTCAGCCAAGGTGATGGGTGCCTCCATCTGTCTGAACGCAGGCTAGCTGGGCTTGGCCACAACACCATTCTCGAGGCTGGAGATACTGGGACTGTCTGTGATATCACACCAACCTTCAGAAGCGACGCCGCCCCAATACACACAATCTCATCAGAGAAACAGGAATGCACACATACTTCTTCCTGGCTGCCAAGTCCATACAGAATGTATGGACTTGAAGCTTGATGGCAGGCGAGTCGAATTGCATTGGCTCTCAATAACATGGAAGCCACTATAGTTCAGAGAACTGGGGGTGGGGGAGGGAGGGAGGGAGGGAGAGATGAAATCGAACAATTAAACCGAGGTTATGCTTTTTACTACAGCCTTGTATGATTTAGTCAACCCACACTGAGAGTGAGGCGAAAGGTGGAAATCTCGCTTTCTTAAATAAGCAGACCCTGTGTAGCTTGCAGTGACTCACCCCCTTTGGTTAAAGGCAGGCTTTCTCTTTCTGGTGCCCCCCCCTCCGTGTCTGGAGCACTTGCAGGGGGCGCATTTGGCAAGGCTGGGTTCATGCGCCTCTTTCAGCAGGCAGAGCCCATACTGTGCTTGCCAGAGTTCAGGAGGAAAGCTGAGGAGCACGGAGACTTTAATTTAGGGATACAGTCATAACTAAGGGTCACATTTGGTGTTACTGAACCAGCTAGAGGAATTTTAAATATGCTCAGCAGTATATCCATCTGGGTGGTGGTGGTGGTGGTGGTGGTGATAGCTCTCAGCTTTTAAAGGCCTCTTCACATATATGTATGCACACAAAGGCACAGATACTTTGCATGAAGGCCCAAACTGCCCTTTGCAAAAGCACACCTCTGGTCAGGTTGCAGCGTGTCAGTAGCACATCACTGTAGGAAGGGAGGGGAAGTGATGTGATGTGGCCACATTGGCCCTCTCTTGTACACACCCAGGCAGGTGAAGGGATGGGGCTCAGCGGCAGAGCCTGGACTTGCAAGCAGAAGGTCCCAGGTTCAGCCCTTTACATCTCTAGACAGGGCTCCGGGGAGACACTCCTGCCTGAAGCCCTGAAGAGCCCCTGCTGCCAGCCAGTGTCAGCAGTGCTGGGCCAGGTGGCAGGACGGACGGATTCCGTATAAAGCAGCTTCCTGTGTTCCCAGGTCGCCAGTGCAGAGACAAGCAAGATGAAGAAGCCCACGTGCAATGCCTCGCGCTTTCCCTCCTGGGGCAGAGAGGCAGGCCGGCAGCATCCACACAGGTCTTCTCCCACCTCCACCTGCCCAGGTGTTATTTGGGCTCCAGTGCCACAAGTGTGTCTTATTCCGCAGAGCTCTCCTTCAGGGGACCGAGCCCGGCTGCAGGTCTATATGAGTGAATGCCCAAGAGCGAACCCAAGCTGGCCGTGCTGCATCCCACGTGAACCGGCCCTGGCGTGGAGGTTTTGGCAGCCCCGTCCTCCAAGCTGTGTGCATGTGGGCGACTCCTTGCCAGACTTGCATTTCTCCTCTGGTGAGACTGCAAAAGTAGTCGGCCGTCTCTCTCTGCACGTCCCTGCACATGGCCAGAGACAGTCCCCCAAAGGAGCCACTTCGGAGCTGGATGGCTTCACTGTCTCTCTGCTGTCTGTGTACAGAGTGATCTGTCACTGCAGCCTCAAGCTGCTCGGGAGTTTCAATATTTAACTTGAAACCCAGCCAGTAATCTGGAAGCTGCTTTCTTTCAGTTCCTGGGGGAACAAATAAATAAAAACGAGCTGGGAAACAGTAACGGGGAAAGAGTCTCTTCCCAGGCCGCTTGGTTGCTGTAACGTGGTAGGGCCTACTTGCAGCTTTATTTATGAAACCGTTCTTAAGATGGTCTTTCTCCTCCGCGGTCCACATTCTCTTTCGTTTCTGCCTGCAGCTGAGAACACACACGATTCACAGCCTCAGTTCAGCATCCATGGGATTGTTTTGGGAGCAGCATGCGAGAACAAATCCCTTCGTGAGACAGTGTTTCGTGGGAACTGGAGCTGGGCTGGGGAACTGAGTTTGGCGCCTCATCTTCTGTGCAGTGAGTGGCAGCCCGGGAAGCCCAAAGTGACCAGCCAGGGAAAGGCAGGCGATGTGGCTCACTTTCTCTCTTTTCCTCGGCCAAACCGACCCCACAGGGTTCTTGTGAGGATTAAATGGAAAGGAGAAGGAAGACTAGAAAAGCCAGATTGGGTGCCTGGAGAGAGGGAAAAGGTGGGGCATAAATGTAAGAATAAGAGTGATTTCAAGAGTGAAATGAGAATTGTGCTGTGGGTTCCTTGTGGGAAAAAAGGCAGGATATGTTCAATGTAATAAAATAAATAGTAAAATAATAAATGCTCTCCACCTCCATGAGCCCATTAAGACTGAGGAGTAAAATGCCCCAGCTGTCCCACAGAGTATGCCAGGTCCATGAGATCCGGGATTTGTGCATTGTGCAGAGAGACCAGCTATCCCAAGAGAAGATCCTGGCCTTACTCCTCAAGTTCTCCACAGCTCTCATAGCCTGAATTAATTAATTTCCTTTCTTTGAAAAAGGAAGGAAAGGGCTGGTGGGGGCGGGGGGGGGAACCAACAGCGATTGTTGCCAATGAGATTGTCCTTTTTCAGATATAAGATGCCCCCCGTCTGTTCTTCCCCACCCATATTTCCTGCCTTCTCCTAGTCTCTGAACTATTAGCCCACTGGCTTTCCCGCCTCGCTGGGGTTTCTTAACTTCTTATGTTCTTATCATGGAGTTAGCTATTATTAGGCACCGAGTCTGTGTCCAGTGAGGTTAGGCTAATCTAATTTCTTGCCGCTGCAAGCAGAGAGAGGGCGAACTGTGGCTCTCCTTCCCATCAGGGAGAGCCCAAATGCTTAATGGCACTTCAGGAAACTGAAACTGGTCTATGGTTTTATAATATCTAAATTCCTTGCACCAGTTAGGTGGAGTCAGTTCTCCACCATTGTTCAAATTGCCTTATGGGGTACTCAGCACCTGGTGCCTTCCTGAAAGCTTGCCTTATCACCTCTCCCCAGAACTTCCTGCCCAGAAGCTGCAAGACATTGTCAGGAAATGGCCGGGAATGTCTGGGCGTGGCAAGGAACAGATAGCTATCCACGCAACATGTACGGCATTTAAAAATATCCATGAAAGGCCAATGCCCACCCTCTTGCAACGTGGTGAACCTTGCATCATAATACAACTGCCACTGTAGGATGTTAAGTTATACAATGGTGCATACAATTTGGGGAGGTAGCCTTTCGGTTGCCCATTTCATTCATCTGCTGTTTTGCCAGCATTTCAGGGAGGCTGTTAATCAGGAAAGGCCAGAGTTTGTGCTTTTTGGCTCCCAGCGGGCAGCTGCCTTTGGCTCAACCTTCTTAACACAGATGTTGGGCTCGGTTGCTACAGCACAATGCAGGTTCTTTGGCATTGGCAAGTTTAGCAAAGCTATGCAAGGAACCGCAGCAGGGCCCAGTTGAATACAAGGTCTGATCTGAGTGGGTGTGACTCAGTCCCAACCAGATGTCAATGGTGGTACATTCGCAGGGCAGGAAAAATGGTAGTATTTCCTCACTTTCTAGTGTTTTGGTTTTGAAAACTGAAATTGCTCCACTCACACACAGGCAGGGAGCTAATAGCGGGTATGAAAAAAATGCAAGATTTTCAGCATTGCAAATAAGCATTGGGAAAAAGAAAATGAAAGGACCAGGAAAAATCCCAGAACTGTCCCATGAGGACTGTATATTCTCAGAGCTGAATGGAAATCTGAGGGGCAGAGATGGAATGAGGCAGCAGGGATTCCAAGCCACACAACTCCACCTTGCGGTTCCCACTTGTGAACACCTGAAGTGGGGCTTCTTCCCCCAGTAGGTAGAGAGCTATTGCCAGTGATGGCTGAATCCAGGGTCTACCTTTTACCTTGCCAATGTATCCCAACTCAAGGTTTGCTTTGCTTCGCTTCGCTTTTTGTGGAGCCACCCCCTCAAACTGCATATTCTGCCACAGAATCCTTGGAATCTGGAATCCTCTCTCGCCACCTGCTTCCCCAGACAGCTGGATCAGCTCTGTGCTGCTCACGCACTGGATTCCTTTTGCAATGCATTTCCACTTGCCTTCCTATATTCAGTTGTCTACCTTGAGGGAGGCCCATGGGCCAGAGGGAGAGAATGCTGCATGGAAAGCATTTGGGGCTGATGTATTGCTAAGCTAAGTAGTGGGAGGCTAATGCAAGCAATGGAGGACCAGCCTGCTTGGCTCCTGAGGGCACAGAGTTGGTGTGGACAAACAATGGGGTGCAGAAGTGGAAAATGCACAGCAATACACAGATGTTGTGCATCTGGTGAAAGAGCCGATGCTGTGCTCTCTGATCTATGAAGTAAATGGAACTGTCATTTTGTTGTCCCGCTCGCTGCAGTCATTAGAGATGTTATCTTGGCAGTGACAGGTAATCAATGCTGGCTTTCGAAAACTGTGATAGGAGAGGAGTTGAGCCTTTTCAGTGATGTGGATGCTGCTCTCTACCAAGTCAGCCCATTGATCCATCTGGATCCGTATTGTCTACACTCAACTGGCAGCAGCTCCTGAAGGCCTGAGATCGATGCCCTGCAATCTGAGAAGCTCCTTGAACAGCTATGCAAATGATTGAATCAGAGACTGCTTTTGTGAAGAGCAAAACACATGTTCTTGCCACGGAGATGTTGTTCTGGAAAGAATCATGGCTGGTCCATGAGAAGCTTGTACGTTTAAAGGCCGGCATTGAAGTGTCCGTCACACTTTGCTATAACCGAGAAGCAGAATCCAGGATTGGTGTATGAAGACAGGAGCATGATTCTCAGTGGCTGAGGCCATTAGGGTGGGCAGGGAGGTGAGATTACCCCCATTCCAATAGATTCCCAAAGTAACCTTCCTCTTTCTCCCATATCAATGAATGGCAGCCATTCACAGCTTTGTGGAGAAGCCTAGCAATGCACTATGCTTGGAACCACTGCAAGGAAGGGACAACCTCTCACCTGCCCTTCATACAAGCCTGCCTCTGCCTGGCACACCCCCCCCCCCCAAAATAAGTTGGATTGCTACTCAATGCCATTGATCGTGCTGGCTGGGAATAATGGGGATGCATTTGGATGGCACTAGGCTGGGGAAGGCTCTCTAGGGAGAAAGTGAATCGGCAGCTTCCTTGGGAGGAGTCCCTTGCCTTGCCCCTTGCAGCCATGCCCCGTTGACCTCTCGTCAGGAGATAGTTTCCACAGCTGACCTTCCCTTCACTGCCACCAAATATTCTCCACCGTGCTGACTTCAGCAATTAAAGCAGCTTGCCCTGCTGGCTGCAGATCAGCACCCTCTTCTCATCCTCCAGGAGAGCCGACCAGGAGTCCGCGAGGCCACAGCTCCAGCATTCCGCATTCCAACCTGTTAATGTTCTCTGACACGTTGCTTATGGCTCGTGTCATCAGATTTGCCTGAAGAAAGTGGTGGCCATGTTTGCATGTTGTTGCGGGCTGTGAATATCACATTGACAGGTGGCCTTTTGGCTTTGGGCTATCTCCAAGGAAACAAGCTTGGATCTCACTCTTCACTGGAGTTAAAATACCACTTAAAGATGTGAATTCTGTGCGTAAGAAGGGGCCGTCTTGCCAATCGCCTGACAGTGATCAGCGGCAATAAGAACCAGGAGAAAGAAGTGCTTTTATCTTTGCTCTTATTCAAGACTGAAATTCTTTCTGGCTTTTCCCCCTCTACATCACTTATAAAAGCTATACCAGGCATTTTGGAAGTTTAGAGACTGAGCACATGTAGGGAAGGCTTGGGAACCTGGAGACGGCTTTCTGACTGCTCTGGAACGGTGGAGAGGTTGTTCAGTGAGCAGCAATCTTTGGGGGCTTAGCATATTCCAGGTGGATGAGCCCAGAGCCTGAAAATCAACGAGCCCCCTCTTCTATCCCCTTCTTCTGCTACTCCTTCTTCTTCCCTCTCCCTCTGCACCCCCTTTTCTCTCCCCTTTCTCCCTCCCAGCCAGGAGGGCTACCCAGGGGACAAATATATCCTGGTAGAGCTATGAAATGATCTCTTGCAGAGGACATTTGAAATTACACCCCCGATTCATGCTTGTACGTTGTAGTCAGCTCAGCTCTCTCCATGTGATCCAAGACCTACATAATGCAGGATGCTGGATTGCCCACACAGCTTGCAAACATGCAGGCTCTGGGTACGAAGAGCTGAGCAGTGAGGCTGGGAATGGGGAAGGCTGCCGTGATTCTACTCTCTGAGCTGTATGACTAGCCGGCATGTTTTTCAAATGTCTCAAAAGAGTTGCAGTGTCTTCTCACCATATATATGATCCTGAGTTGATACCCTCTGCCCTGAGTTCTTCCTATAGACTCATTCCATAGTAATAGCATTTCCAGATTTGGTTTTGGTATATACAATATATGAGCAGGTGACGCTTGTCTGCCATAGGACCCCAAAGACTTTCTTCACACACACCAAAAGAAATCTATAAAAAATTGCTGTTGGACCCATAACTCAGTGGGGAGAGCACTTGCTTTGCATGAAGAAGATCTCATGTTCCAGTTTGAAAGAGCAGGAAAGGCTTTCTGCCCAGGGCCTCCAACGCTCCCTTTGCTGCAGGAAATACGTGGACAAATAGACTGGCCCAATATTGGGCATCTTCCAATAATCATTAACAATGCCTGGGTCAAGATGCCACAACAATCCACACGCACAGGCTGAAGATGGGCTGGGTATAGATTGTCACTGAACCATGGGTGGGTGTTGAAATGTGATCTATTGTGTTGTCTGAACTGAGCTGAGCTGTGCTAAGAAGCTAACAAACCAAGATGTCTCAACAACCACCACCCATGGTTCGACGACCCGCATGCAGCCTATGTGCAACCCTTCCACGTGGGTTGTTCTGTTGTCCAAACTCAGCCAGTGTCCGTCTGTGTGGCTCTCCCAACCTGAGTGCAGCAGAGAAGTCAAGCAAGGCTCACAACCTGACCATGAGGCATTATAGTGGTCACTGGTGCTAAACCTGCTTAGGGCAGGAGAAGTCAACTCATGGCCTACTGGCCACATGGGTCCCCTTTGGCCTCTCCTGTAGCTTCTCACTGCCACTGTATTGGCTACAGAAATTCTTCAGTGCAGCAGCCCTGGAAGACTAGCTTTTTGTTGTGTCCAAAGGAAACCAGCTGCAGTTTGCTGCCAGTATTCAGTGGTGTGGCAGCAAAACAGGGCAGTCGGCCTTTTTCACCCCTTTTTGCTTCCCTCCCAGCAGCAAATTCAGCAGTGGAGGAATCAGGCTGTTGCTCTGGCTGAGTTCTGAAAGGGGAATTGGCTTCGCAAACCCTCATGAGCTTGCCCACTTGGAGCTCTGGGCCTGGGCCCTCGTGACAGAAAGAGCAAGAAGGAGCCAGCTCTGGAAGGTATGAAGGTGTCGTGCTCTGAATCTGTGAGGAGCTGATAGGAAGGAGTGAGACGCAACAGACAAACAGCCTTATCAAACAAGACGTTAAGCGGAACTTCCTGTTGTTGTCCCAGGCATTTCCAGGGTTTTGTTCCACCGAAACGTTCTGTGGAAACGGCCAAGCCTGACGTCAGAGAGCAGTTCCTGTGAGGCGGGAGGGGGTCCATCTTGCTGCCATTGTCTTGCATCCTCCCTCCAAACGCTTGACCTTGGAGGCAGGAAATCCCTTCCATGAGAAGGCAGATGGCACGTCCTTTAAGGAGCAAGAGGGCCAAAGCAGCAGAACCTGGCTGTCTTGAATGCTTGGCGCCGTCTTAGTCACAGCGTTAGGCTGGGCCGTGCCTTCACTCGCTGTAAGAGCCACTGTCAAGGATCCTGCATTAGGACTGGAGAGACTCACATTCAGATCTCCACTTGGAAAAGACTAACTATAAAGTGCCATGCTGGAGGAAAAAAAGAGTCAAAGAAGGCTCCAGGCGTACAGAAATCTGTTTCTTGAGATTTATTGGGCTCAAAGATATATTTTGGAGTGCCTAGCAATGTCTTTCTTTCCTTTAAAAAAACCTCATTCAGATCATAAAGCTGGCAGGTAACCTTTAGGCCAGGGGTGTCCAAACTTTTTGCAAGGAGGGCCAGATTTGGTGAGGTGAAAATGTGTGGGGGCCGACCATTCAGCCTGACATTCTTTGAACTATTAACATTAAATGCAAATGAACTATTTTATGAAAGACTAAACAAATAACTTAACTGCACTAATGTGAAGGGTGATATTGAGATCTTGATTGCATTATATAGGCCAGGTCTGGCTCAAAAACAGTGGTTTTGATGCGCAAGATGTCACGCAGGTGAAAGTCACTTAGTCTCGTCCTCACGTGGTTCCTGTTAATGTTCATAACCGAGAATGTCTTCTCGCACAAGTATGTCGAACCAAACAAGCTCAGCATTTTCTTAGCAAATGTTCGAATCTCTTGGAACCTGTCTTTATCCAGCTGGCGGTAAAAGTTGACAAGAGGGAGCTGTTGGTGCCGACTGCGACACTCGGCGTCACACTGCAGCTCAATGAGCTCCAGCTGCAGGTGGTCTGCAGCGTCATCAGGGTCCACAGAGAAAGGAGATGAAAAAAGTGGGATCTCCTTTTCAATAGCTGCAAAATCCCGAAAGCGCTGTTGAAACTCCTCAGCCAGAGATGAGATGTCTGCTTCATACCTCCTTATTTGCGCACTCATATTGTTCTGTGGGAAACTGGTCATTATTTCCTGCAGCGATGAGAAATGTGTGGTATTGGGCTGCATTTGTGACAGGTGCCTTTGGAAAAGTAGCAGCTTGGTCCCAAAGGCTCTGATATGTGAATACAGTTGGCTTAGCACTGCATTTTGCCCCTGAAGGCTTGTGTTCAGCACGTTCAGATGTCGTGTTATGTCAACTAAAAATCCAAAATCAGCCAGCCAAACAGGATCAGATAGCTCTGGCATCGGTTGTCCCTTTTTTGCCAAGAATTGTCCGATTTCCTCCCTAAGAGAGTAGAAGCACTGCAGTGCAGACCCCCGACTGAGCCATCTTACCTCTTTGTGATACACAACATCTCCGTATTCAGCCTGGATGTCGGGTAGAAACTGTTGAAACTGGCGGTGGCACAGGGCTTTGGAGCGAATATAATTAATAGCCTTCATCACCGGTTTCATAACATGATCATATTTCAGATGTCTGGCACAGAGAACTTGTTGGTGAATAATACAGTGGAGTTTTATAGCTTTGCCTCCTTCTTTGCTGACTTTGTTATAGACTAGGGTTGATAATCCACTTTGCTCACCAGCCATGGCAGGTGCACCATCCATAATAATCCCAGTGACTTTATTCCACGGTAGTGTCATGTCATCTATGGCGGAACAAACAGAAACAAATAAATCTGTTCCTCTTGTTTGGTCCTTAAGGCTCTGGAGGTCAAGTAGCTCTTCACTCACGTTCATGTCATTGTCCACTCCTCTCAAAAAAATCAATAACTGAGCAGTGTCAGATGCATCCATGCTTTCGTCGCAGGCTAACGAAAAAAAGTCAAACTCCACTCCTTTTGCCTCTGTCTCTTAATATCAGATGAAACATCTTCAATTCTCCGTACCATAGTGTTACAAGCCAGGCAAACATTGGCAAACTCTTGCTTCTTCTCAGGACAAATTTTCTCCACCATTTTCATCACGCAGTCTTTAATAAATTCACCCTCAGTAAAAGGTTTGCAGTGCTTGGCAATCAGCATTGCCACCTCATAGCTCACCTTTGTGGCATTTTCATTTGACTCACGGGCTCTTGTGAAAAAGCGCTGCTGTGCCGTTAAAGCAGCTTCCAGTTCCTTCAATTTTTCACCACGTTTGTTCCCAGTTAGCTTGTTGTAGTTAGCATGTTTCATCTGGTAGTGCATCTTGATACTGAATTCCTTGAATTCAGTCTCTTGGCAAATTAGGCAGACACAGCTGTTTCGTATTTCAGTGAAAAAATACTCCAATTTCCACTTGTCCTGGAAGCGGCGGCCCTCGCTGTCAACTTTCCTTTTTTTAGTTACAGTCGCCATTTTAGAAATGGTCACACAAGCCTTGTGTCACAAGGGTCATGCGGCGAGAGTGCTGACTCAGGTCTACTGCCATCTTCTGGTGAAATATAACCACCAGCCTTGAAGGAGCAGGAGGCAGCAGGGGACAGCTTCGAGAACCTCTGTGTGGTAAGGGAAAAACGCCGGCCGGCGGGGATGAGTGACAGGCTGAGCCGGCTGGAAGAAGAGGCTGCAGGCCACTCGAAATTTGAAAACGGGCCGCAATTAGCCCCCCGGCCAGACTTTGGACATGCCTGCTTTAGGCAGTCACACACTCTCTCAGCCTAACCTACCCTACAAGGTTGCTGTGAAAATAACACCATCTATGCCAATTTGAGTTCCTTGATGAAAGGACAAAGAATGACTGGGTTAGATCCAGACTTAGGTGTACATGTAAGAGACCTATTGAAATGAATAGGACTTCAGTCAGTGCTGACTAACTTAGAGTAAACCTGTTGACATTGGTGAAATTGAATTGACTTGTGATTAACACAAATTCCTTTAATTTTAATGTGTCTCCCCTAAGGATCAGTCCTTGAAAATAGCACTGGGAGCTGAGATGGACATATGGGGAGGGGCTGCCATTTCCTCCGCACTGAGGATTGTGGAGACAGCTTAGCATTCCCTGGGGGAACAGCCTGTTGCATCCTAATTTTATGTGTTTGGGTGCCTGTGACACCCTCATTTGCACGCAGCAATTAAACAGTGGCCTGCTGCCAGCACAGCTTGTGTGCTTGTGTGGGAACCAATGCATCGAACAGCTCGTGCCACAGGTAGCAAAAGCTGGAAGCAGTGCTGGGGGGAAATTTAACTCCAGAGCTCTTCGGCTGGCAAATCCATGTTGCTGTTCCTCGGAACCCCACTTACCTGTGGGCATCTTGGTCGTAGTAAATTCTGCATCCTGCAGTCCCTATAGACACAAACCCAAGGAGAATACAGCAGCTGTGGGCAGCTGTTCCAATCTTTGTCTGCAAACTAGTTCTGTTAGAACTGGCTTGCATCTCCCTCAGGAGCAGATCTTTACATCAAGCTAATGACCCTTAATTGCCCATTCAAGACCAGCATGCTCAGAAATGCTTTCCACTGCAGCAGGGAGAGCTCACTTTGTTACTGGAAAAATCCCTGACTGCCCCTCACCCTGTGAAGATGGATGCGAATCTCAGAGGGGATAGGGAATCCTGAACAAGATGGCAGGTGATGTCTTCAGCCCTCGAAAATGGCCCTGGTACCTCACCCCTGCAAGCCCTGGTTCCAGTACACCACTGCACCAGGTGTGTCCATGTCCAGCAGGCAAGTCTAATATATCTTGGGAACGTAGCTAAGTTGCTTCTCTCCCACTCCTACCAGGTTGGATTGGAAAGCCCCCACCCAACATACGCGAAAACCCAGCCATCCTGCTTCAACCATACTGTTGCAAAGAAAAAAACGCACATGGCCGCTATTTTTCAAAGGCATTCCATGCCTGGTGCATGAAAATTCATCAGACAACCGGTTTCTGGTCACTAGCTCTTGTCCACAAGGCTTCCTGTTTAATAGACTGCATCGCTGATGCTAACCAACATTGCCGTCATATTATTTCTGGGATTCAGGCAAGGAGCAGGCAATGGGCGAAGTCTGAAGGATGTATGATAATTCTCCCAAGCTCATGGGCAAGTCTCTCATCCTGTTGACATCTTCCGCAGGATCGCAGTGTCAGGAAGATTCAAAGCATTTGCAGAGTGCACCCGATTTCAGCTGAAGTTTTGCCCTGCAGGTCCCGCATACCGATTCGAACAGTCAGAATCCAGCCCATCACTTTCAAGAGCCATCAGCCACCCTCTCAAAAGCTGGGTTGGGGCTTCTGCAATTAAAGCATTAAAAGCTCCTCCCAGAAGAGGCGATCAGCTCATTTCATACCTGGCAGGAATGTCATGCTCACAGATCTCTCAAGCACAGCCTGCCTCTCCGCATTCGTTGCTCAGCCATCACTGCTCGCACGACTTCTTTCCCTAACCTGGCACCCTCCCAACGTGTTGCAGTTCAACTCCCAGCATCCCCAGCTGGCTGGAGGATGCAGGGAACGGACTGACACTTCTGGAGGGGGACATGCTGGAAAGGCTGTCTCAAGAGCAGCACAGAACATGTGCTGTGCGAGAAGATCAAAGGGGAGGCAGCAGCACCATTTCTGCTATGTGCCCGTGTCTAGAGGAATGTGGTTCTTCCTGCAGCCAAAGTGACGACATCCATGCCAAAGAGGGAGGCTTGCAGACATTCAAAGATCTTTGGTTTGTTTTATTTTTTAATCCCAAGGAGGGAGAGAAGGCAGCCCGGTGAGGGTCGACAAGCTTGGTGGGCCTGGAATGTTGATGGAGTACTAAGGCGAACGGAATGGAGTACCTTGGAAAAGGGCATGGCTGGCCGGCCATGAATGCTTTATACTCTGACAGTGAGTGGCAGGTCCGCTTGTTTTATCTATACAGGCTGATCTTTGAAAGTTCAGCCTGACTTGGAAGGGAGTCCGCCATGAAAGAGGGAAATAAACAATCCTCTATGTAGAGCAGGTGCTGTTAGATTGCAGTTCCCATCATGCTGCACCACTGGCTATGCTGACTGGGGTTGGTGGGAGTTGTAGTCCAGCAACATCTGCAGGGCCAAATCGAGTATCCTCTGACCATCCTTCAAAGAAAGGGCTCTCCTTTGAGAGTAGGCTGCATGGACACCTCACAGTTGGAAGGAAGGGGCTAGTTTATGGGGTATTTTTTGACTGGATGAGAAGAGCCACTGTTTTGTATCTTGCTCCACAAGCCACGTATTCCTCTGTTCGTCTCTCTCCCTCGGGGCTTTTCTGCCATTGAGTGGGCTAGCTGTATTTGTTTCCAGCACTGCTGACATAAAATGTGTTGGCATAAAGAATGTTCAGTGTTCAGAGTTCAGAGAACAGTTTGCCCTCTTCTGACATGTGTTTTTTAATTAATCAGCTTTCGTCGTCCCAAAATAGAAATACTAATGAGCAAGGGTAGCAGATTTCGTGCATTTCTTGGTTTTTTAGAAAGCGTGTCTCTCGCAATCCTGGGTGACTGAAGGCGACGGCAGCACACAAATTAATTGCACAGATCGAATTCTCTCTACCTGTCATTTTTGCAGATTGGCATACACAAACCTGCACAGAACTCCTGAGGCTTGCAAAATGTTTCAGCCATGGCATTTCTATCGTAAATGGGTGAGATCCCTCAGAAAGAATTCGCTGGTAACTTTCCAGAAATGGGGAATGTGTGTATGTTTAATCTAAAAGTACTGCTATCGTTTGGATTATAGGGAGGTTTGTTCTGGAGATCTGGCAGGAAGTTAAAAGGTCACTTGAAGTGGAGGAGAGGTGGATAAGAGTTGGCATTAGAACCTATAGCAACAAGATCGCTAGATAAAACTCGCCCTCAACCTGCATCTCCCTTGGCACAAAGCTCTTTAATGATCCAAAGCATCATTCCCCAACCAGGTCGACTTCAGATATAGAATCATAGAATAGTAGAGTTGGAAGGGGCCATGAAGGCCATCGGGTCCATCTCTTGCTGTTGTGGACCCCAAGTTACATCATCCCACTGAGATGGCTGTCCAGTTTCTCTTTGAATGTCTCTAGTGTGGGAGAGCCCACCACCTCTCTAGGCAGCTGGAGAACTGCCTAGGAATGCCTCTCTAGGCATTCCACAGTCGTATTGCTCTAACAGTGAGGAAGCTTTTCCTGATGTCCAGCCTGAATCTGGGTTGTTGCAACTTGACTTGATTTACTCTGTGTCCTACACTCTGGCATCAGCAAGAAAAGATCTTGACCGTCCTCTTGGTGACAGCCTTTGAGGGACTTATAGAGGGATATCATGTCCCCCCTCAGTCTTCTCTTCTCTTCTCTTCTCTTCTCTTCTCTTCTCTTCTCTTCTCTTCTCAAGGCTGAACATGCCCAGTTCTCCCAGTCTCTCCTTATGGGGCAGTGTTTCCAAACCCTGGATCATTTTTGTTGCCCTTCGCTGGACCCTTTATGTTGAACTACAGATCCCATAATTATGGAAGTTGTGGGCCAACACATCTTGAAGGCAACAGGATGAGGAGCAATGCCTTGGTTCTCTGAGCAAAGATCCTCTATCTACTGTGCATTCATCGTCTCCTCTTTACCTTTAGGCCCAGGATCAACATACTGGGAAGCTGGTTCCACATGATGTGGGCCAGCCTGCATTAGTCTCAGGCTCCTGACTGCATATGCCAGAGAATGAGCTGCTGAGAGGGGAGGGGGGGATGCTAGGCATGTACCACCTCAGGGTGAAGGCAAGTAGTGCCATTCTTTAAACTTCCCCCAAAGGAAAACAAGTGGAGCAGTCCAGGCTGAGGAAAGAATTGCATCTCCCAGTAGCAATATGTTCTTTCTCTGGCTGGAGGGTGACCCAGGGAGGAGGCATCTGGATCCGCCGTAGCACTTCTTCCATCGCCTGCTTTGGTCTGAGAACTTTCTGTAGCCTCCCGAACCAGGCGGCCAGCCCAGGCCTGCCCCTGCTGCTAACCGTGCCACAGAGTTTCTGGGTACTATGGCTGTGGGGCCCAGCCCGTTGGACCCACATCCTTGGACGTGGGACTCAGCTGACCCTTCTCTTCCACCCTGCTTCTTTCCGCAGGTTTTTCTTCCGCTGTGCTGCAAGTTGAGGTTGCGCGCTCTTCAGTGGTGGTGATCCAAGGGCAGCAGGCCATACTGCCAGTCTGGTACACAACCCACAGCCACAGCGTGCCGTATCTCACATGGCACTTCGCAAGACTGGGAAGCAGCAATCATGTTCAGGTAAAGTCACAGCCAACGTTTACGCGAAGACCCCTCTCCCCTGGAGGCACTCCGAACAGACACCCAGCAGGTTCAGAGGCTGGAATACGAGGCTAGGACACAAGGGGGCCATGTCCGACTATCACTCATCCCTGGAGCTTCCTGGCTGAGCTCTGCCATCCCTGTCTCCCAACTCACATGACCTCCAGGGCTGGCAGCAGGGTCGTCAAAGCTGGGCATTGACCAGGGTCCATTCCACCCCAGGGGTTCCAGAGCCCTTTGCCAGGGCGTTGCCCCTCCAAGCGTGTCAGTGCGGCAGGTGAGGCCCAGAGAAAAAAGAGGGGGCGACCCAACACGCACATTCAACAAGGGTGTGACAGAGTACAGGGCCATATCAGCTTGACCCACCAGCAGGGCATGCGCCTGGTGACCATGTCCCCTTCAGCCACACCTTTGGCTCTAGTCATGAGCCTTGCCTCCCTGCTTCCATATTCTTTCAACGCTGGGGGGCGAGGCATTGCAGCCCCTCCTCAGCTGAAAACAAATTGAAATACAATGTTCATTCCTTACAGGAAAAGTGAGATATAAATCTACTAAATAAATTTAGGAAAGGCCATCCATGTTGCTTCTCGCTACTTTTCAAAAAGTGAGCCCTAGATGATACCTTCTTATTGCGCAGAAGGGGAGAGGGAAGCCTAAGAAGATTAAAAGTACTTCTACATGTTTAGCCATCAAAAGGTCCTACAACTGCCAGCATTTCCCAGACAGCAAGCAATGCAACAGCCTGTTTTGCATTTCGCAATGCTGCAGCCAGGAATCTGGTCTGGAACAGCTCTGTAATTATACCAGAGTTTGCAAACTCCAGCATTGCTCTCCAAGCCACAACTGATCCTGCTGTAGACCTGTGTCTCTTTAGACAGCATGCATGTAATTGTACCTATGGCTCCCTGTATGTGCCTGCTAGCTGAAGAATCCTGGGGGTTGGAAAACGCTTTCATCCACCTCTAAACGTGCTGTCCTCAAAGACTGAAAATGCCAAAATGATGCCCCTCCCTGGTCCATGGATAGAAGCTGACTGGACTAGCAATAGGGTCATGCACTAGCAATTGGGGAGCATCCAGCACTGCACCTGAGCATGGGGAGAAGCTCTAAGCTATGGGCATGGCTCAGTATACTCACGGGACCACATCTCATACTTGCTGAAGTGGCCACTAGGGCGCATGGCCCATGCTGCCAGCTCACATGGCCCTCCTGTGCCCAGACCCATGCTTTAAAAGACGTGAGGTCATTCGAATCCACTCTACCCAGGGTGGTTCTCATGCATCATCAAAACGGAAGACCAGGAAAGAAGACATAGATTTGCATAAGAATTCCATAGGCTGATTTCATGCTTAGATGCAACATTTAGAATAATCTAATTTTAATAGAAGTGCCAGACATCTCACCATTGTGGAGAGAATGGACTGTTCTTTCTTCCTTTGCTGCTCACTATTTAGGCATGCCTTTGCTGGGGCAGCTCTTCAGAGAGAGGCTCCTTCAAGTCTTCTGACAGTCCTTCCAGCAGTGATTTCTGCTCTGTAAACTAGGGCACAGGTCCCATTCACATAATGCCCCCATCCCACCGTCTAATCTAATCATGGCTTTATGTCTGTGAAGTACTGATTTACTTGATGGTGTCTTTTATACCTGCATTTTTGAAAGCCTTCCCGCAAACTGCTTTTGCAAACAAGATGGGCAGAGTTTTAGAGTGCCACAAACTTCAACAGTGGCATTCCAAGGTGGGACTTAATTGCTACCAAATCCGCTTGCCTTTGCCATTTGCTTCTTTTGACTCTGTATAGAAGAGTCTCCCACTCATACAAAGAAGGCTTCTGTTCAGAGGACAGGTCAGTGGCGAGGTGTGTAAAAAGAACTGAGAAGCCAACAATAGCGTCTCCTGTTACCAGAAGGGGCCAGGAAGGAGGCCAAGATGGAGCTCTGGAGAGGGAGAGACAGGGCTTTTGTGCTGGGAGGCAGTAACTTCGCATGGGCATCTGCGGCACCCATTATTCAAGGCCTCGTTCTCACAGCAAGGCAGCCCACCTGTGTGGAGGCCAAGCGTTACAGCATTTTCTTCAGCGATAGTGATGATTAATCTATTCAAACATTTTTTAGGATGAAACTGCCCCAAAGCAGCATTCAGGATAAAAAACCAAAACAACATGAACATTAACATTCAATTAAAAAATAGCAATGAAGTGTTTTATTTATTGGATCTGCAGTGTGTCCTTCAAACCTCACCGATGTTTCGTTATGGCATATGATGTAGCCATGACTGTGGTCACCTTTTTTTTTCTGGTTGGAAGTTTCTGGCTACATCTGTTTTGTTCTTGAAACACCTGTGAAAGTTGTGGGTGCTCATGAACTTCTGAATTATATTCTTGTGACGTGAGAATGAACAGATGGGTGGGGAAAATGGGCGCTCCAAGTCCTGGTGAACAGAAATGCATGGTCCAAGCACTCACCACCGATTCCTAATGGTCCTCCTGCAGCTGAGCTTGCCCTCGAACCTCGTCCGTATTTCTCAGGTGCTTATTTCCATCTGTGGCCCACTATTATTATTATTATTATTATTATTATTATTATTATTATTATTATTATTAAACATGCTTATATTTGAAATGGAAGAGGCAACCCCCTTTTTGCCCCTCTTTTGTTCAACCCCGTGGTGCTTTGAGAAGTGATTGGGAATGGATATGCCTTTGGTCTCTGCTGCTGATACATTCCTGCTACTGGTCTTGCTGTTTAGAGTACACATATTCAGGGTACCCACGTGTTTAGTTTTGTTACAATTTCAAGTAAAAAGAAAAAAGAAAAAAAGACACAGCATCCGGGGGTGGGGGGGATTAGGAATTCCCGACTTAACCTAATCCACCCGCTAGAGAGGGAGGGGTGTATAAGTGTTAGTTTCTTCTACGTCCAGGTACTTCAGATCTCAACTTCTTTTCCCTTCCAAATATGAAGAAATTTACAGAGTTCCATAAACAATGATCAAAACCAAATGGAAACAAAGTTCTCACCCACCTGCATCATACACAAATTCAACAAGTACAGCATGGCAAAGACTTTCTTATTCCTTCCTATAAAAGATAGAAAGCTATTAAAGGTGAAAGTTCTGTCACAGGTGCAGATTAAAAACAAGAAACAAAACTCAGGGTCATTCCCTCCTAAATATGAAGATATTAAATTTGGAAAACTTTATCGAAAATGAACTGGAACAAATGTGTCCCTTAATCTCTAGCCCCCACTTCTTCTGTTAGAGACAAAATGTGGACTGGGCCATTGCTGCAGCCTCTGAGAAGCCCCATTTGTACATGGGATTCACAGGTGACTTCAGCAGATGTCTGTCCCTGCTGCGTTGTTTTGTTTCGTTTTTTGCCTCCAGAACAGCTGGCCCACTGCTTTCCTCCCTGCAAAAGCCCTGATCCATTTGTTGCTGTTGCTGTGGCAACCAAGCATCATCTGTGTGACGATGTGCTAGACTTGCCACTGCGCTGTGTTGGGAATGGGCTGGCAAAAGGGGAAGCTGCTAGGTGACACCAGCTCCTGCATGTCTCTTACAAAAGAAGGGGAAGAGCAAAGGCTGAGGATCCAGGCCAAGGTACAAAGCCTGTGCATGCAGCATCCTGGCCAGGTGAGAGGCTTGGGCAATGGTGGGGGATATCAGGTCTTCCAGATGTTGCGGGGCTGGCTCAGCCCCTGCCAGCATCGCCAGTGGAAAGGAACTGCAGCCTATCCATGTCTGAAGGCCACATGTGCCCCATCCTGTGCTTCCATGATCCTGAGCTAGAGGTTGCGTGGCTTTTCCACTGTAGTCACAGAATCATAGAATGGTGGAGTTGAAAGGGGCCCAAAAGGCCCTCAGGTCCAACCCCTCCTCAGTGCAGGACTCAAAGTTACACCATCCCTCTTAGATGACTGTCCATGAAAAGAAGGAAATGGATGGCAAATGTTGAAACTTTAGGCATGGGTTATTTCAGCTTCCTCTTCCTCTTCCTCCTCCTGCTCTTCCTCCCTCAGTAAGCAATTATATTTCTATACCAAGCCAAACTGATTTTGGAGACTCATGACAAACCACAGCAACCTTTTCCTCCTGGCTATTTCCATCACCGCCCTTTCGCTTGCCTGCCTCCTCTGGGCTTGGTGTGTGCAGGGTGGGGGAGGGCCAGGCAAAAAGAACAGTTGCAGCTTTTTCTGCCACCTCCTTCAAGTTCAGGAACTGGCAAGCTGGTAAGGTTTCTTGGACTACTGTGCCCATCAGCATGGCTAATAGTCAGGAAATATGTCTGAGACTGAAAAATTCAGCACCACCCTAATACTTTGATTTTCTGATGAATATGCGCAGCTCTCCTGTATGTTTGCTTTGGGAATGTACAATTTTTGCATCCCGTGTAGGGTCCTTCCAGCAGGGGGAATTTAAATTCTTTCATCTGTCTTGCAGATCATGGCATATATGAGCGGAACAACACAAGTGTCAGATCAGAATCTCAAGGGGCGTCTTGGCTTTTTGTACTCCATGCCTTCTCACAACGTCTCGCTTGCCATTAATAACACCAAAGAAACAGACGCTGGCCAGTACATGTGCACAGTTAACATTCCAGATGACAGCATGGGGAGAAATATCGGACTAGTCAACCTTACTGTTCATGGTAAATTGAGCTTTGGTTTCCTCCTGGTTTGAAGAGCCGTGGGCTTTGTGCGGGGGCTTGAACACCTGAAGTGATGCAGGAAGTAACTCTTTACAAGCCTGCTTTCAGCTCAACAGGACGACTTCCCAGATTTCCCACATCACAAGCATGTACCATAAATATGCACAAGAGCTGGGCCCGTGTTTTCTCTGCTCTGTAAGGAAAATTGTGGTGCTTCATGGTAATTTCCTCTAACTTGAGTTAAAACCAAACCCTCCCAACACCTTTGCCTTCATCCTAATTAGTGTAGAATCATCAGACTGAATGCACAAACATGTCGGTCATTTCCAGGCGGAGAACCTGAACGCCAATAGCTCTTGCCGCTTGTCTTTGCTCCAAGGGTTTCTTTAGAGCCCTGGTTGTATTCTGTGATGGAGAAGAACTCCTCACTGAAAACACCCACTTCCCCTGCTCAGAAACTTTCCTGGTAGCAGGGCAAACATAAGAGTGCTGCCCGCAAGGTGTCTCCCAGAAGGCTTCTGCTTTCCTTCATGTGGCCCATGCCCCTGCTGCCGTGTCTAGACATCTGTAAGGGCAGAAACCAAAATGCAAGCAGAAAATGTAGTGTTTCATTCCAGAGACTTGGGCATGTGGTCCTGTGGCCAGGAGAGGGACATCTGGCTGCTCACAGCAGTGCTTCTCCCATGCCTGTCCAGGGAGTGAAGCATGGTCTACAGCACAGATGGACAACCTCTTTCTGATTGAGGCCAAATTCCATCTGGGAAAGCTCTTGAGAGCCACATTGCAGTGGGAGGTAAGACCAGAAGTAGGGGCAAGGCCAGAATACCAAAACCTACCTTCATATATTATCTTGAAGCTACGAACCGCCAGGAACTAAGCCTCAGGTCAGACTTTTGTCCTTTGTCCAAAGATTGGGAAGACGCCAAATGATGGGTGGTTTGGAGAAAGAGGAACACCTGGAAAACTGCTCTGAGCCAGAACTGGATGTGGTTCTGTACCCCTGGTCTAGGGTCTAATGCAATATGGCATGACAGCTCAAAACCATTCAGGATTTCCAGGGTTGGTGCTGATGTGGGCTGGAGATGGGAGAAATGGGTTTCTTGAGCTCTTCAAAATTCTCCCATCCTCACTTCAAAGCTTCTCATTTGCAACTCCTGTGCCCCCCCCCCCCCACACACACACATTGTTTGAATTGGGACAACTGCAGTTTCAATGAGGAAAGTGTGCATCTCCCCCACTGAATAGTGTGAAAATGGGATTTTTTTAAAAGAGTGCATTTATAATTTGCCAACCTTTTGGAGAACATGCACTGGATTTGTTTCTGGCCACAAGATGGCACTGCTATTTTTGAAAATTACTTTGTAATGTGCTCCAACGGGAACTATGAGTCATTTGATTTAGTAGTTTTCTTTGTTTCACTCTTTCTTTACTCTTTGTTTTGCAGTCCCGCCATCACCACCAAAGTGTCAAGTACAGGGAAGCCCCCTTGTTGGGGGAAATATCACCATGACCTGCCGTTCAGCTTTGGGCAAGCCCAGCCCAATGTACCACTGGCAACGCACGGGACCCAGCTCTGAGTTCTTCTTCCCACCTGCGCAAGGTAGGCAAGGTTAGCAGGCAAGGAAACTGCTACCACTGCTGGGCAGTCGCTTCGGCCTCAGTCGGTGGCAGGGAGGTTAGTGTTAGCCTGGGACCTGAGATCCTAGGAAGTCGGCCAGTGAGCTTTGTGGACAAGTAGGACCTTGAACCTCCATCGCCTGGATCCCAGTCCAACGTCTGCACCATGCTTGCTCTCAGTTTAGATGTAACAGAAATCCCTGGTTCCTCACTGCAAGAACAATTATGGGGCAGAAAAAGGTAAGGAGATCTAATGGGCCACCAGTGGATCTCAAACTGATTAAAACCATGGCATGGCACTATTTGCACAAACAAGAAGAAGCCACGGGAACCCTGTCCTCTCCTCCTTAACCACAGTCTGTTGTAACATAAGGCATTTCACAATGGATGCCTTCAAGCAAGCCAACTTCAAACCATGGCTTCTGAAGCTGGCTTGTCGAAAGGAATCACAGGTGGTATTACCACTGATCCCAGTTCAAAGGACAGAGGAATCTGTGGTTAACTGGAAGCAGAACTGGAGGCTTCCAAGCTTGTTCTCTCAGCTGCGCAGCATGAAGACATTAACTAGGCAAGGAAGCTTATCTAAGGCTCACTGCAGCTCACTCATGCCAGACTAAACCATGGCTGAGCAAACGTGCTCTGTGTTCCTGACAATGGCATAAGAGCATGAGAAGAGTCCTGCTGGATCGGCCAAGGTCCACCTAGACCAGGGTTCTGTCCACACAGCAGCCAACCAGCTGCCCAAGGGAACCCCTGCATGTGGGACCCAAGTGCTGCCCAGGTTCCCCACCCTCAGCATGCTGCCTCTGATGTTGAAAGTAGCATCGGAGCAAACAGCTGCTGAGAACTTTCTTCTCTTCTGCTTGGGTGAAAAGGCTGGATCCGAGCTGAGATGAGAGCCTTTGTTGTTCATGTATTTGCTCGTTTACAGATTTTGTGAAGGGGACCCTCAGGCTAACGAATCTCACCACAGGTATGTCTGGAACCTACTTCTGCAACGCCACCAGCAAAGCCGGCTATTCCAACTGCACCATCACCCTGGAGGTGAATCCACGTGAGTGCCCTCTTGGGACCACCAGGCGGTCCACTGCAGCCATAACTAAATCTAAATCCAGCCAAACCCCTGCCATACTGGGCAATAACTTGCCTGGAGGAATGAGCCATTGTAGCTTAATCATCGGTCGCCACCCATTGCCAACTTAGATGCAGTGCTTTTCAGTGGAGCCAGGTCACATAGGTTAACATAACAAGAGACTGCTCTGCTTCTAGCTCTGGTGCTGCTTTCTGAGAAGCAGTTCAGAAATTTAAGCAGGCTTTGGAGCACAAAACTAAGACAATAACTGCATATATTTAACAAATTTGGAGGCTTCTTCCTTTTCTGGACAGATCAGACTTTGCTACAGTGCTTCAGTATCTCCTAGGCTTGATTGCTACCGTGCTCTCTACCTGGGGCTGTACTTGAAGACAAAAAGGAAGCTTCAGCTGAGCACTGCCATGCACCTTCCGTTGGATGGTGCGGCTGTATGTGGCCAGCATTGCACTTGTCACAGTGGCTCCCAATTTGCTTTCCAGTCCAGTTTGGGGGTCTGGGCATCCCATACCTGAAGAGCCATCTGTGCCCATCGGAACCCATTCAGCAGGTGAGGTCAAGGTAGCAGGCAATTTTGCCTCTGCCATCTTTCCGCCCAGTAAGAAGAACAGTATCACCTCTGAATCAAGCTTTTACCAGTGGCCACTCTGATGCTGCGGAGCATCCTACCTACCCAGGGTTACAAAAGTGGCTGTTTTGTCTCATTTCCATAAAACTTGGAACACTCTTTTCTTTTTAAGTTGACTTTTGGTTAAGCCTTTCTCTAGTTTGATAGTTAGATGTTACTGACGTTGTTTTTTTCTGAATGTTTTAATTTATTATTGGCTTGATAACTGCTTTGACAACCGGAAAAAGCTGTATATTTTAATATGATGCACAAATAAATACCTATTCAGCTCTTGGTTACTGTGGGTCTCTGGATGAGCGTGGCCCCTCTGAGTGGGCAGTGCTGGGACAGGGCGATTGAATGACTGCTCTGGTTGCAGGATCCCACGGCACACACTCAACATTGTTTTCTCCCTGTTTTGGCTCCTTTTGCAGCATTCAATGCAGCAGTGGTGGCTGGTGCTGTGGTAGGAACCCTCATTGGAATTGGCCTGGTCATCTTGTTTGCGCTTCAGATGTTGGTCTACAGAAAGAAAAAGAAAGACAGCCAAGAGGAAATGGCCAACGAGATCAAGTGAGAATCACTATTCACCCTGAACAACTGGGCCCCGATCTTCCAGGTGTTTCTGGACTTCCCATTCCCATCTGCCCCCGTTAGTGTGGCAATCAGTCAAAGGCGATGGGTGGATGAGAACCTGACAACATCCAGACAGGGCCCCCCATTCCACTCTAAGACAGGGCCAGGCAACCTGGCAGCCTCCAGATGTTTTGCTTACAACTCCCAGAATCCCTCACCACAGGTCATGCTGGATGTGGAATGACAGGTGACGGGATCCAATGACATCTGGATGGCATTTGTTTGCCTCTAATCTAAGGGAAAGTGTTAGGCTGAGGTATCCAAGGAATTGGGCAAGAGGATTATTTTCAACGTGAGGGGAGGGGATCTTTCAAAAAATCAGGGATGGTGGTCCAGTTCCCAGGTCTGAATGCTCAGTCCTGAAGTGTATACAAATAGCAAAGCCCTGAAGTATATAAAAATAACAAAGGCTTTTGAGTATGTGTGAAGTGTCTTTCCATCATCAAAATAGCTATGAATAATCTTGGCATCTTCAAGGTTAGAAGATGATCTTCCATAACGGGCCAAAACTGGAGGACATGATAGTGTTGTGTGTTTTTACCTCATGCCTCGTGGGATAATTAAATGTGACGTTGGATCTAGGCGTACCCATAAATTTTGCATCTACATGAGAACCGAAGTTTGGTTCCAATGCAGGTTTACATCTGGGGAGAAAGCCTTCTTTCCCCGCTCTTCTCCAGACACATGAGCAGAGAAAGTGGATGAAAACCCTGTTTTCAAGCTCTGTTTTCCTCTATGGCTGCTTGAGATTTTTGCTTTTTGGGAAGTCCCATATGCAGGCTAATCTGTGGGTCAGAGCTCTTAGGATGCCTTCTGCAATTCTGCTCACGCCACTCCCGAAAGGATCTGGTACTTCTGCAGAACAAGACTACTGAAATGGTCCAGAGACTGAAGTAACTCCCATGAGGAAAGGCTACAGTGTTTGGGGCTTATTAGATTAGAAATAGTTGTGTGCAAAGGATAGGATAGAGGTGCATCAAGCTGTGCATGGTGTGAAGTACCTTCAAAAGTGAACAAGACACATCTCTCCCTCTGCCTCATGGCACAACAGTCATCCAAGGAAGCTGCCGAGTGCTTCTCCACACAGGCCTTCTTCAGACCGTGGAGCTCACTACCACCAGATGTAGTGCCGGCTTGAAAGGGGACTAAAGGAAAGGGATTTAGATGTCCCAACCCATACAATATTCAAAGGTGCCTGAAAAAGCTTGCTATTATGCCCAGAGCATGGAACATTTTAAGGCAGAAGCAGCACTGGGGAGACAGCTTGCAATGAATTCTAGGAAGGCAAGTGACCTTTAAGCATTTACAGGGGAGCAGACAAATCCAAGGATGAAAGGGCTATTGTGGCTACTAGTCATGATGGCTACCTGCTGTGTCTCGGAACAGCAGCAGTATTCCTCAGAGAAACAGTTCTTGGAGCGGATGAGCAGGATTATGCTCTTCTCCTAATGCCTGGCTAGTGGTCTTCCCAGGGTCATCTGCTGGGCCATATACACCTTTGCTCTGATCCTGCAGGGCTCTCTTTAGAGTAACCTAGTATTCACTCCTTTCTCTTCCAAAGGAGTTTTGGGCAATTTAACCACACTCCAAAATGTACTTAGGGGGCTATTTTGTGCAAGCATGAACCTTTTAAATGCAGATTTTAAAAGGAAATAAAAATGTAAATATATTTAAATGTGCATTTTGAAAGGAGATCTCCACCACCACCACCTCTCTACATCTCTGTCTCACATGGGCTAGTGGAACGAAATGGAGGGTCAGAACACCAGGGTGTGTCAGGCTGGGAATCAATGGATTTGTCCATCCGGACTCATCCTCTCCCTCTTCCTTATCGCCTCCTGCAGGGAAGATGCTGTGGCTCCAAAGACACTCTCCTGGGCAAAAGGTCCTGCTTCAGATGCAGTCTCCAAGAATGGCACTTTGTCGTCGATGAACACGACCCAAGACCACAAACTGTACCTGGCCAAGCCCGCCTCGGACACGGCTTCCATCACCACTGCCACCGGCAGCACGGTGGGCTTCAAGCCCCCCTTCAACAACCCCCGGAGTGGAACGCTCACTCCCACCCCCAGCCTCTCCAGCCAGTCTTTGCCCCTCTACTTCCCACCCGTGGTCAATGGGGTCTATTGCCACCATGCCAACGTGCCAGCCCATAGGAACACCCTCCACAGGACAAATGGGGCTCAGCCCCAGGCCCCCCGGCAGCCAGACCCCCCCGCCCCTCAAGGGCTCACCTCCTCCACTCTTGCCCGGATGGGGGCAGTGCCTGTCATGGTGCCCGCCCAGAGCCAAGCTGGATCGTTGGTGTAAAAGTGTGCTGGTTCTCATGACTCTCCATGGGGCAAGTTGTTCTCCCAAACCTGAGTGAAGCAGAGCCTGGAAAGCCTTGTTCAGCGCTGCCTGCCTGCTTGCCTGCCTTCAGAGTGCCAGCGTGCGTTTTGTGGTATGCCGACAAAGGAACCCTTCCCATTGCATTGCCATAAACGGGACTCCACGGGGGCTTCAGAGACGTTTGTAACCGGAGAAGCTTGTTCGGGATTTGCTCTTCCGCGCAGTGCACAAGTCCAGCCCGTGGACTTGGGAAGCCTCAGAGGCGGAGTTTCATTGAACAAATACCAGCAGATCTCTCTTCTGTCCTTTTCTTTTTCGGAGGTGTCATTTGTCCCGCTTCCCTGACCTTTTTATTTAGTTTTAGAAAAAGCTGGGCTGGGAGTGGCTATCTTTGCTTAGTAGAATGTGTGAGGGGGGAGATCCGAGACCTGCTGGCAGAGTAGGATGGACCCCTGACGCCCCCTGTCCAAGATGACTCCAGGTGCTCAGGAGGAGAAGGCAAAGGCAGGGCACTCCATGGATCTGTACAACTGCAAAGCAGCTGCCATTTCTCAACACTCATTTAAAAACAAACAAACAAATGGATTTCTAGACCACGGGATGGAAGCATTCCCTTGGGAGTGACTTGCCAGAGACTTTCCCTCTCTTTCCCACTTTCCACCCCCTTTTCTTGATCTTCCTCTCTCTCTGCCCCCATCTTCCACTTTCTGCCCCCATCCAGAGGGCGCCAGGGGCTCCAGCTTCCACTGGGCTGCAGTCTAAACTTCTCAGGAGCTATCCATGGTGCTGACCCGCAGGCCAAAAAAATAAAGCTTCAGTGCCATGGATTGCTCCTTTAATATTCAGAGGGAAATCCAGAGTGGAGACACTGGCCTCGAAGGACACTGGAGGCACCAGCCATTGTTGCTGGCACCCTCATCTCTCATCTCTCCCCAGCCCTGCTTGTCTCTCTTTCTACCCAGCAGGCTGCCAGGGGAGAAAGAAAGGTCTGAACTGATTGCTTATAGAGGAGTTTTGAACTTAGGCTAAGGGCTCCATGGAATTAGTCTGAGGGTAGCCTGCAGCTCCTGGACCACAGGTTGGTCAGTCCTGGTCTAGGCCATTAAACCAAGTGAGCGCTGCCTGTGGAATTTGCAAAGGTCAGAGAAGGTTCAGTAGAATTTCCAGAGAGGAGCAGATGGCGCTTCAGTGCCCTCCTTGACTTACTGTCCCTTGCCCACGACTGGCAGGAGCAAAGTGAATGACGTAGAATGAAGGGAATAGATGCAGATCAGCCTAATTGGCATAATGTATGCTGCTCTTTCTTGACTGCAAAATTGGGATTACCCTTGGTGCAGAGATTCTGCAGTGCCGCTTCTGTTCTTAAATAGCTTTTGCAGGAGCAAAACTGTCTGTATCCTGGGACAACATAACTCAGGGGTAGGCACAGCTCAGTACAGTCTGCTATGTAGGATCAGATGGAGAGAAGTCAGCCAGCTACCAGATGAGAGCACAACAGACTCATATGCTGAGTTTTTCCATGAGATGTTAAGAAACAGTTTTTCATCGGGACAGCTCAAATTCATCATGGGAAAGAGACGCTAAATCAAGGAATGCTAATTCTCATTTTTGAACTCCAACTCTGTTTCATACACACAGGTTTAGCTTACATGAAGCAGTGGTGGGAAAGAGTCTACTTTTGCAAGCCCATCAAAATGAAGGGTTTGGACACTCGTCTGTAACTGGAAGGTTTCTTGCCCCACAGGTTAGCACAAACCCTACTGAGCAACCTTCCTCAACTTGGCAGCTTCCAGATATGTTGGACTGCCTGCCTCAAGATTTGGCTGGGGAGAATCGCAGGGGTATCCAACACAACTGGACGCATTTAGTTTGTGGTTGTTGAACAGAGAACAACCATCTGGCAGCCACCCATTCTGCTATTACTACACTGAAAGCTCAGGAGCAGCACCCATATTCCCCACCGTGCCTGGGTGAAACACCAGTTCCTGTTCGGCTGGTATTGGTCATGCACCACTAGAAAGCAATGGCAGGGTGTTCTGTTCCAGGCTGTGCTCACAGTCAGGAGTGAAGGCTCAAACTGAGGGTTAGCTTTACAAGACCTCCAAGTAGAACTCAGGCAAGCCCTTCGCAGAGGCAGACTTAACAGATGCTTCCACAGCAGATGAACCCAGCTAGTCCTAGACTTCGGTAAGGATGCAGCTCAGTCTGCGAACCATTGCCACTTTCTTGGAGAGAAACTTCTTGCATTAAAGGGGCCCTGGCCGTGTTGGCATCTAACAGCATTGTGGAGAGCAAGCGCCATCCAGTCCAGCCTGGAGCCTGAGGATGGCCGTGCAACTTCCCAGATGGGGAGATGATGGCAGAGGGCCGCTTGTGTGCTGGGGCTCCTGGGAAAGGAGGTTGTCCAGGCTCAGTGCTGAGGGGAATTTCCCCCCTGACTGCACCACCTCCGGAGAGTCCGTGGTGTCAACCCCTGAAAGTGGAGAGATTTACCTGGGGGCAGGGCGCAGCGCGGCCGGGGGGTCGGCCAAAGTTGCTATGATTATGTACGCCCTGTGCAAGCACCTGGCCTTTGTCAAAGGCCACTAGTTGCTCAGGAACATGGGGGAGGGGGTGTGGCTGCTACATTCATGTCCCTTGGTGGGCTTCCCATGGCAGCTGCTTGGCCACCAGATGCTGGACTGGATGCACCCTTGGTCTGAAGTCTGATGAGAAGGGACCATGGCTCGTTAGAGGAGTGCGGGGTTTGTGTGTCAAAGGTCTCAGATTCAGTCTTTAGTGCTATCTCCAGGTGGGTGGACAGTGCTCTTGTTTCACCAATGGCAGCATTTAGGGCTTCGAGGTAGACAGGACTGCACTAGATGGACAACTTGTCCCTTCTAGTACAAGGCAGCTTCCTATGTTTCAAGAAAAGTCTTCAATATCTCTGCACCTTTGGTGACCAAAGACCACAATCCTCTCAGTCCTTGGTGGAAAGACAATGGGACTTGCTTTTGAGTAGACTTGTCCCGGAATGCACTGCAAGTAGACCGCTAGGTCCAGTGTCCAAACCGCTGGCAACAGCCGGGTCGTGTCCATGACTGTTCAATAATTGCAAAGATTGTTAAAGCGATTTCTAGCTGGGTTTGAAGATGCATGGGGCCCACACGGCAACCTTTCTTGTTTTGTTGTGAAGACTTTGTCCAAGGCCCCTTGTGCCACTGAGCCTTTTCTGCCTCCCACTCCCCTTAAAAAATCCCACCATGATTTAAACCTTTATGCTCCGGTTTCAAATCCTGCACCTGATTTGGGCTCTGAGAATGGAGATGTTTTGTCTGGCTTGTGTCTTCTGCCCCTTTGTGACCTGCGCAGGAACGGCACCCAAACAGCTTTCCAAGATCCAGGGGTTAAGGCTGGATGCTGCCATGGTGCTTAACCAAATCTTTGCATCTTAACAAGATAGCCCCAGCTTGTGCATCTAACTTGTATGTAACATTGTAGAGTAACCTTTTATCAGAATATCCTAACCATGGATTCTTTCATGGCGCCTTCAGCATTTTAATACATATTGTGCAATTATTATGTTTATTCAATGAACAATTTTCAATATTTTGTTTCTTTTTTCTTTTTGATACACACACACACACACACACACACACACGCACTACATAATTTATACATATAGGTATTAACAGGTCTGTGAATCTGGACTAGAGTCCTTCAACCATTTTCATGCTGGCTATTTTTTTTATTGGCAATCAGATCCTTCTGTTGCATAAGAAGGTAGGAAGACACTGAAATATTTTATGTACAGTTTCAAACTGTATTATTTTTCATAAATGTTCATTAAAATATTTGTTTTTATATTTAAAAAGCCATAGAAAAATGTGTGCTTTTCTTGGGTGCAGCAACTTTATCTTGCCTTTCCATTGAACTGGAATTCAAATGACTTGCAAAAATTAAAGACCATTTCTAAATGAAGATCAAAACCAGATTAAAATATGATATGGATTTTTAAAAAAAAAATGCAGTACTGAACAGATAAAAACCAATTCAATGAACGAAGAAGCATCTGCCTGCAAGTGGCAAATTGTGTATATTGTCAGATGTATTCCAAGCCATTGCTGTTTGACAGGGTGGGTTTCTACAGCCACCTTTTCCTGAAATTACTAGCCTCAGATGTTAAAGGCATTCAGAAAGAAGAGTGTAGTTAAACCCATTGAAGGATTTCTTTAAAGCAAATTTCACCTAGTCCCTGAGAGAAACTAAAGATGGCACAAACAAATGTGTTGGAGGAGGACTTATCACAGCCTGAGTGCCACTACAAAAGCCCCTTGTTTCTGGTCACTTCCCATCCTCGTGCCTAAAGGGGTAGAATACAGAGACAGCTCACAGTACGTCAATATCAGCATTTTTGTTGTTCGGTGGCATCGCTTCATCTCCAACTGATGGCGACTCTGTGTATGAAAGCTCTCAAGATGCCCTCTGTATGAAAGCCTTGCTCATCTCTTGTAAATTCGGAGCCTTCAACTTTCCCTAGCATAATTGTCTTCTCCAAGGAATTTTGCCTCCTCATCATGTGCCAAAGCCTCATTTTTACTTCTGGGGCAAGTTCTGGTTTGACTTTCTGTCAGTCCAGATTATTCACAAAGCTCTCCTCCACACCAAGTTTCGAATGCATCCATTTCCTTCCTATCAGCCTTAGCTGTCCACACCACACGTGGTGATCTGGAGGATCACAGTATCCCAGTGCATGTGTTTTATAAGCTTTCTTCCAGGATAGAATGGCAGTCAGGCCATGCCAAAGTGGTGTCCGTGGTGCCCCAGGACTCTGGCTTGGAGAGCCTGGTCTTTCTTGCTTTCCTTTCCATGTACTGACTGAGCCTTTCCAGCAACTTCTGCCTCTGTGCTGGATCTCTCAGCAGTGTTCTGCAGCCTAGGTCCACCTTCCTCAACCTGGTACCAGCCAACCTTTTGCACTACATCCCATCATCCTTGACCCTTTGGGCAGGGACCATCCACCCAGCGCAGCGGCTGGGACCAAGTGACATCCGGTGGAGTGTGGCCCTGCTGCTCGACATGTGGCTACCTGGCCCCAGCCCCTGACATCATGCAGCCCGTGATTGGCTGGAGGGAGGATCATCCCCACAAATTTTGTTCATCCCCTTTGTTCTGATCCTGCATGTCTCAAATCGTAAGCACCAGAGAGGAGCCTGCAAGGTGTTTGTAAAACACAGTGAGGCTGAGCAAAAGGCCCCAGCCAGCTGAAGTGCAACCTTCCACTTTAATCAGGAATACGAGCTTGCCTACAAATACAAGGAATACTGATTAAATACATGCCATTTCAGCAGCTGGCATGCAATAAAACCCAGCCTATAATCGGTTCCCTCAGTCATTTTCTGACTTCTGCCATGATAATCTGCCACAAGCAACAGCAAACTTGAAAGCCTTGTTAGTGCCTCATTCATTTGTTAGATCAGGGAGGGACAAATCAATTAGTCCAAGGCTGGGGCAAATGGCACCATCACACCTGCAGTCCATGACAGCTTTGCCTTTACATCCGTTGCCCAAGTCATTTCTTGGGTTCTGGGTGGAAGAGCCTGGCTTCTCTCTAGACCAAGCTGATGGCGCTAGGTCCCCTTGAAGTCAGTGGAATAGCTTAATCATGGCTTTGCTTTCAATGAGAACTGTGCAGCTATAGATACAATCCTACACCCCCTGGGGGGAGAACATAGAATGATTTGGACTCCTACCTCTGAGGTCTTTTGCATCTAAAGCCAGGGGTCCCACTAAGCATGAAAAGACCTTGGAGAGAAGATAGAGGGGCACATGGGGAGGAGGGGCAGAAATCAGAAAAGCTGCCAAGATGGGACACCGACTGCCACCACTGCACCTCATTCCATGCATCAGATGTGTGGAAGCCTCTGGTATCAGAGGCATCAAGAATGAGGGGCTTTGGCTGGCCCCCTAATTTAGCCCCATGGGAACTGAGGCTAGAACCACTTAATAAAGGTGTTCTAAGCCGACACCTTAGTCACCTAAGTCGACTTATCACTGTTTGTTCTGGTGGGGATCCAGTTGGTGCTCCTTGCTTCTTTTGGCAGCCTAGTTAATAATTAATCACCCAGTAAGGTTTGATTTCCTTTGCAGTGGGAATAAACACAAGTCTTTTTCTTTAAAAGAAAAAAATCCTAGATACATATCTGTACAACCAGTCCAGAGATGTGCAAATCTGCCAGTTTCTTATCCACATTCAGACCTTTTAAAATTCAAGATTTCTCCATTCTGAATGCAAAGAACCTTGCTAATTTTGATACATTCTTATAAAAAATGAACTCAGTTGAAATTCTCACTCAGTTGCACCAGCCAGAGGCAATAGATGCAGCTACCTGGAGAAGAGCATGATGCACCTGCTTCCCATGTAGCAGGTAAAAATGAAGTTTCAGTCAGAAATAAGGAGGTGGAAGCTCTAATTCAGCACCACAAACATAGCTGAAAATCACAGAAATTCAGACACAGAGGTTTAAAAATAAGCACACTCAAAGATGTGTGCCCAGATGGACAAAACTGACAGTTTTGGATACTTCCACATTTCTTAATTTCTCTATATATCTCTCTCAAGTTATTTTTGTCCTGAACAGAAAACTTTGCAACTTTTTGTGACTTCTTATCAAAACTAGCTGAAGCAAAAGTCATCTCAGTCAATCCACTAAGCCTAAATATATTTGAAGGAGTTGAACACCTAGCTTTTTAAGATGAGTCCATGCAACTGAATTCTTCAGTTTAATAAATGAACACTAAAGAGGTTTGCACACAAGCCTTAAAGCATTTATGTATTTTGTTTTGCTTAACTCTGTATTGTGACTGTGAAAGCTAATTTCAGCCAGAATGCTCATTTGCATTATAAATTCTCCCCCCTCCCCCACGTTCTCCTCTATTGGCATGGATCCGTCACTGAGCTTAAGTTGACATGCCAGCAATATGTAGATGGCACTCAGTGCTGCCTCCAATGAGCCAATGCACGCTGCTTGGACCGGTGTCTGGGAGCAGTCTTGGAACACAGCATCCTGACAAGCTAGCTGGAAGCAAGGTCCCCAACAGATGGAGGCCCTGTGCATTGGGCACCGGAAAACCTCTGCTCTTGGATGCTTTGCGTTTCCTCTCAGGGACCAAGTGCAGAGCTGGGGACACACCTGGGCTCTGTCTCTCTGAGGAAGCTGAGGCGGCAGCAGCGCTTTTTACCAGCTCAGGGTGGCATGCCGGACCTCACCATGCCTGGAGAGGGCAGACTGTCCCAGAGTCCTTCATACTCCAAGCTGGCAGCATGTGGAGTGCCATTGTGTGGTGTGAATGACCACCGGGACAGCAGCGGGGGCTGGATGGTCAGATCATGAGATGCCCACTGGACTGGTTGTCAGTGTTTCTAAGCCCTGTTTTAAGTGTGGTTGTGACCTTCTCACCCTTAAACAGGAGGGCCACAAGTTATCTGAAGGGCTGCCTTTGCCTGTATCGGTGCCCCCACCCTCTGAGGCCACTTGCAGAGGCCCTTCTCACTTGCCCACAGCCCAGGCTGGTGAGTATTAGGGAGATGGCCTCTTTGGTGGTGGCCCCGCAGCTCTGGAATGAGCTTTCATTGGGGTTTTCAGCCCCCTTCTTTGCGAGTTTTTAATAACACAGTTGCACTCTAAAGACCTGTGTGTTTTCACTGGCCTGTTCTTTGTCTCGGGGGCATTGTTTTTATTTCCAAATAGTTTTTTTAGTGAACTTTTCCATACACCTTTGAGGAACTACTTGGACTGCAGGTAGGAGCAAAGATGTCTAAAATAAATCCTTCTGTCTCCTTCTACCCCCTAGTCCTCACACATACCTAGTCAAGTCTCAGCCTTTTATTTTTATCTATAGTTCAAAGGTATATTTTCATGCATGTGGAATTCAGCAGAAATATTGAGGGTAGTTGAGTAATAGCAGGATTTCTCTTTCTTCAAAAGGAAAGAGAAGGAGAAGAAGAAGGAGAAGGAAAAGGAGAAAGGAAACATTATTTGCCCTTCTTTTCCACCTACACCTTTGCAGGACAATTTTCTATTTAAAAAATAATAATTAAAGAATCCACATAAAATGCACCCAAACAACAATTATCCTAAACACGTGCACATGCATACTGCAAATTAAATTCCAAAGACATGCACTATTGGCAATCAAATGTAACAAGGCTGCATTTCAAAAAAAGGCTTGGAAAACAGCACTGTTTGTATTAGGTCCTTAAAAGAAGAGCAAGAAATGAGTGGTTGGCAGATAAGAACATAACAGCACGAGAAGCGCTGTGCCAGGCCAGACCCGGGTCTGCCAGGTCCAGCGTCCTCTTCACACAATGGCCAACTGCCTGCCCACAGGAAACCCACGAAGGGACAGGAGCGCCCCAGCGTCCTCCCGCCCAAGGCCAGGGGCTGGCGTGCGTGCCGCATCGCCTCTGCCACACATGGCCATCAGGACTAGCGGCCATTAATCGCCTTCTCCAAGCCTCTTTGAAAGCCCTCCAAACTGGTGGCCGTTGCTACATCTTGTGGAAGTGAATTTCATAGTTTAACAATGCATTTTACAAAGAAGTCCTGCCTTTTATCTGGCATGAATCGCTCATCAATCAGCTTCAGTGAATGGGCCCAGGTGCTAATACTACGGGGGTGGAGGAGCAAAATGTTTCTTTCTCCCCATTGTCCACACCATGCTGTGCTCCTCTATCACACCTTTCCTTGCTCACCTTTTCTCCAACCAAAACCATCCCAGATGCCAGAACCCTTCCTCACAGGGGAGTTGTTCCAACCCTTTGCTCATGTTCATTGAGCATTTCTGGTTTTAAGAAGGGATGACCTGCTTGAACAGGAGCTTGCAGGAAGTACTGGGTTGTCCCTTCACATCAAAGGAGGCTTCTGCTACCATGTGACTGAGAGCTGCTGTACAACTGTTTGCTTTGGCTCATGTAAAAGATAAAGAACAGCCCTGCTGGGTTTCAGCCGTGTTTCCGCTCTTGCAGTAGACACAACACCTTCCCTCTACAACAATGACCTTCAAGGTGGTCCTTCTGATCTTTCCACTCCCCGGTTTGCCGCTGTTCATCTCACTTTTTGGTGAGTATTTTTGATTTGCAAAATTATGATTCACAAGGGTTAAATCATGATCGTGAATGCAACATGCCAGGTCTTTTCTGTGCCTGTGCCTGTGCTAAAAATTAGGCAGTCCCTGCCCAGCATAGACCTGGTTGGGCACATTGCAGGGACCCAGACCTCAGCAGCGTCCCACTAGCAGGAGCTCTCTGGAGGCCCACCTCTGGGCCACTACAACCCGCCTCTTGTTCTGACCCAGGTCTTGGCAGTGATCAAAACAGAGAGTCATGAACACCACTTCCTTCTTGCTCCCTGGCAATCTCTGTCTGGCAAGCCTGTGAGCAGGCAAGAAGAGGAAGAGGAGTGAGAGCAGGTGTGCCAAGGGAAGTGAGAAAGCAGAGGACAGGGCCCAGGGAGGTTGTCTTGCCCAAGGGCCTCCTCAGACCTAGAGCCAGCACTGTCCTTGTCCCGGGCTCACCATCTGAAAACCGCACGGTAAATTCAGAAGTGAAGGGAAGAGGAAGCAAGTGGGTGAGAAGCATCTCTTTCTGCAGCTGAGGGATGGTAGCCCTCGCCATGCCGGTCTTCCTGAGAGGCAGCCTCCACATAGCCTTGCTCTCTCCTGGCTGGTGGCAGAGAACAGGTGTGTGTCTCTTCAGCTCTTCACTCCAGGGAAAATGTTGAAATGGTAATGAAATCCATATAGCTAGTTTATACATGAATAGAGAATCAAATTACCGTACGCTGGTGGTACACTAAACACAATGTAATAGGCCATGCACCACCCAAAAAAGCTCAGCTGGATGGCACTGTGAGGATGCCATGGAAGTGGAGAAGAATTCCTTCTTTGTCACCCTTACTGCCACAGCATGGGCTCGATAATGAGCTCTAGGTTGCGACTGGTAAGATTCAGCCTGGAATTTCCTCCACTTACACTCTAGTCGTCTCCCAGTCTGCTTCATTGCCTGCAGCTCGGGCGTATACCATGATGCTGAGCAGGCTCCCCATGACAGGAGAGGATGCTTAGGAGTGATCGTGACAATTGCCCTGGTCATTTCCCTATTTCTGCAAATCAACCAGGGTATGAATAGAAGCACCAGCTTTATCAATCAGAAATCTCCCAGAGTCCTTGGGAAACCATCTGGATCCATAAGACTTCAGGGGTGGACCATTTTAATAGGGTCTGTACCCTTGCAGAGGGAGAAACTGACCCAAATTTCAACCCTCACAAGGAAGTGATCTGACCATGACAAAGGGATTAGAGTCAAATTCCTCATTTCTAGATCACCATCTTCTTGTCTCGTTGAGAAAACCAGGTCTAGAGTGTGGCCTCTCTCATGCGTTGGGCCAGTGATATGTTGAGACACCCCCATGGCTGTCATGGCAGCCATGAAGTCCTGAGCCGCCCCAGTCAGAACAGTCTCAGTGTGGAAATTGAATCCCCAGGACCAACATCCTGGGAGTCTTCAACACCAGTCTGAGACAACCTCCGTCAACTCAGGCAGGGAGTCTGATGGGCAGAAGGGTGCACGGTACACCAGCAGACTCGATCTGACTCGATCACTGAGCGCCAGGTGCAAACACTCCAGACCTGGTCTTGAAGGGACAGGGAGCCCTGTGAGGGGGGTTGAATCTTGACAAATTAGGGCCACACCCCCTCCCCTTCCCTTAAGACAGGGTTGGTCCTCACCAGATACCCTGGCAAGCACAACTGGGTGAGGGACTTGCCCTTCCCTTCTCTCACCCAGATGTCTGTAGTGTGTGCCAGGTCAGCCCCCTCATTCATGATTAAATTGTGAATGAGTGATGTTTTATTTTGGACCGACCTGGCATTCAACAGCAGTAGCACCAAGCCTGAGGGCCAGTTGTGATTACTGCCAGGAACCTTCTGGTTGGAAGAGAAACCAGAAGATACCAGCCATCTGTCCCTCCTTCTTCTGTAAGGATGTGTTAGACCCCCAACTTCATACCTGCTCTTGCCCATAACCACCTCAATGCGGGCACCGACGTGCTCCCCAGGAACTCCCATGACAATTTAAAACTGACAAGTAAAAACTAAGAAAACGCGGATGCTGTGTGATAAAAATAGAGCCTACTTGCAAAAGCCTCTGGCTCAAAAAACGCATAACAACCACACTTCTTACAGTAAGCCAACAGAGCCCCCAGCCTGGCCCCAACCAGCCCCGAATGGGCCCAAATGGCATACACCCTTAGGCCACTGGCCTTAGGCCATGACTGGCAAGATGAAGGCTCCAGCCCCACCCCACCTCACCCTCACAAGCGCCACGCAGCTGCCCCGGCATCCTCTCACAGGTGCCCGGAGGTGCGCAGGTGCTCCCAGGAGATGGAGCAGTGAACAGAGGGACCGGTGTGGGGCTGTCTCAATGGCAGCAGCGGTGGCAGTGTCCCTGGGGGCTTGCAGTGTGGTGTGGAGTTGACAACGAGCGGCAGGTGGTGGTGGTGAGGCCAGAAGACCTAAGAAGGTTGAAGGCCTACTGCTCACAAGTCTTTGAGCTGCAGTTAAGCTTTAATAATTTCATTGTGAAATCAAACAGATCCATTATGAAATTCAACAGTCTAAAGCAACTTTGGGTTAGCTTACTAGAGGTTGAGCCACAAGGTTGCAGGCCAACTCTAGCCCACCTTGGATCCCAGCACAGTTTTCTGGGGTTCCCCAGATGGTCACACCCCTTCCCTGAAATCCACACTCTTTCTCCTGATCGGCAGTCATTTGGTGGGGCAACTGGCCTGACGAGAAGACTCCTTGGCCTCTCCTAAGGGCTGGCAGTAAGAGCCTTGAGGCACAACCAGATGCTATTTTGGTTCTGCTTCCTTTGCATGATCCATAGGATACCAGCCAACTGGGCTGGGTATTTCTGCAAAGGTGTGGGAAGTTGCAGATCTTTGGCCATGGTGGGAGAATCCAGAAGGGAGCATGCAGGGGCAGGGAAACTGGAAGAGCCATGGAAATGGCGCATCAGCAGCAGGGTGGCCATTTCCAGACTGCCGAAGTGGAAGCAATGAAGTGCCAGGAAAAGTGTGGAAAGAGAGGCAAAGATTTGCATCAGGCCTTCCTAGTCAGATGTGCTTGTGTGGAAGCAGATTTTGAAGGATTCCCTTAATTCGACGGGAAGGCAGTGCATCTCACCTCAGTGGAGGTGACTGAGACCAGATGGTCTGTGTGCCTCCTCAGTCTCCAGTCCAGGTGTGGACACTGGGTGCGCAACTGCAAAGCCCCCAGGCCATCCCTTCTGGTGGTTTGATATCTTTAAACTAGACTTAGCCTGGGTGGCCTTGCAAATGCAGAATGTCAAAGGAAGACCTTTCAGCTGCACTGGAGGACACATGCCCAACATGGGAACCAAGCAGGGTGGTTTTGGTACCTGATGCAAGAAACAGGAAGGCAGCAATGATTCAAGGCAATCTCCTGTTCTTCATTCCTTGGCAGGCCTTGGGGCATGTGTGGACGTGACTGTACCTCATGGCCAGGTGATGCAGAAGAAGGGGTTAAATGTGACCCTGCCATGTAATTACCAAACATCCGTTGACAAAGCTTTTATGCTGGAATGGAAGTTTTCCCCTGGCTCAACATCTCCCGACGGTGGGAAGCAGGTGAGGGGTCTGTGTGGGAGGCGTGTGGTCCCCAAGGAAGGCCAATGAGAGAGAATGTCTTGGTTCATTATCTCAGACTTTTAGATCTGAAGAGGAAAATGTGTGTGGGAGGGAAAAGGAACAACTCTCCTCTTGACGTTTGTCTGAAATTACTCCAGACTGCAATCCTAAACATACTTACTAGGGCACACTGCTTGATCCACTGCTTCAACTGCAGTGGGCACTCCACAGAAAGGTTCTCATGGAGGTTGTGACCTGTCACACAGTAGCTGTTATGAGGTCCTGGCTAGTTAAGAGACAGGGGGCATAGACAGGGCAAGCTGGTGGCTAGGAAGGAGGGGGAGATGGAGGAAGAGGCTTCTTCTGGCCACACAGACCTTTGCCCTTTGTGCTCTCTCTTTCCACTCCAGGCCTTTAGAATACGCTCTCCTGCAAACCCATTCCCTGCCCTGCCCTTCTCCATTGCTAACATTCATCTCTCTTCCCCCTTCTAGTCTCTAGGCTTGCTCTTTCTCTCCCCTCTGCCCCTTTACCTTGCTTTTTCTTCCTGATCACTAAAGAACTGGCCAGCAGAAGGTTTGGGAGCAGGAGGATGAGCCCTAACATTTCTCAACTTTGGAGGTGCCTGTAAGCGCCCAGAGATGCCATGCTGGGGACCCCTCCGCTAGGGAGGAAGCACAGGTCAAAGCTACAGGGGAAGGTTTGTGATGGTGTGGCTGCTGGCTATGCCTTTGGCGTGAGGTCTGCTTTGGGGCAGCTGAAGAGCCGGTGCCAAGAGCTGCTGGTGGGCAGACCAGACTAGGAAGCTTCACCAGTTGGAGCCAGTGCTTCAAGCATAGGCAGATTGGTTAAGAAATGAAAGAAGGACGTTGTCCTGGTTTCACCAGGAAGTGGACACAGGTACCCAACCCATCAGTATCGGCCAAAGGAGGAAGACCCACCCTTATGGGCATATGTCCTGTTGAAACAAGATCCTCTGAGTTTAATGGGACATACCCACAGATTCACAGCCTTTAAATCAGGGCTGGCTTCAGATTAGTAATGTTTTTTCCGCATTTAATAAACCTGCGTAACGCGAATTAATGTGTTTGACTGGCATGTTTGAACTGGTATGTAATTGGGTGAACTGCACTCTGTGGTGAGGGTGTATGCCCGCTTAAACTCTTCCTGCTGGTCGGTAAAGACAGAATTTTGGGGAAAGGGGTTGGCTGGCTGTGATATTTGTGGCATGTATATTCTCTTCTGATCTTTTCCTGCAGGTGTGTGGCACATTTGATGAACACTTACTGTTTTTCATTGTGGCTGCATTCCAATGTACACTTACCAGGAGATAATTCCACTATATTATCCATCCTTCCCTCCATTCTCAATCCCTCTATTTCTCTGTGGGGTATGCAATGTGGGATAGACTCTTACCAGTGCAGCTGAGAGCATATTCTCACTTGCCTGTGAATACACCTCTGAACAGCATTTATAGAATATGCCTAGCAAGTTTTATGTTCATGGAAGATCACACAGCCAGTGAGCCGTGGGGGAACGAGGCATAATAAAGCGAAAGTAACACTGTTGATATTGCCATTCTCAAGGGAACACTTAAGGACATGCCCAGACGGGCTTGCTGGGGCCATCAAGGTATGTATTTATTTACTGGCTTGATTTGGAGTGTTTTTAATCTCACTCCACAGCTAAAAAGTCTCCTGGAGAAGCTCATGGGTAATCAGTAAAATAAAACATACTCTGCCCACAGGCTTACAATCAAAAAGGGGAAAAGAGAATAGGGAAGGAAGACACACCTGCAGTCTTATGGAACGGCCCCTTTTTTTCACTCACCTCTCCCAGCACCGCCTATAGCAATGGAATTGCCAGGCTGCCTTTAAGGCCAGAACTTCTGTGTAAGATTGAAAAAGTATACCAATAAGCAGATTTTGAAAAATTAAAAAAAAATCTCCCTCATTTTACAGAGAGTGTGAAAACCACTGGTTTAGCATGTAAATGGTTGCATGCACATCTTTTTCATTTCAACAATATTTAATACAATTTTTATTTACCCCTGTACTTCGTACCCAATATTTTTAAACTACTGCACAACCAAAAGGTTCCCTGGAGCAGCTTGCAAGTAATTAGTAAAAGAAGGCAGTCAATGCCTGGAGACTTACAGTCTAAACAGACCCATACCTAGGAAATAAGGTAAGATGAAGGAAAAGTTAAGGGTGCAGTCCTAGGATTTGCAAGGGAGAAGGTTGGCCTTTTTCCCGGGTCTGTGCTCTGTCAGTGGATTGCCCTCCTGGTACACATGGCAGGCAAGTCGTGAGCGGAGCTGGCTGGAGCCAGGGTCCGACTAGATGGTCCAGGAGGCCTCTTCTGACTCGCTCTGTTTCTATGTTTCTACAACTGCTTGGGTGACTAAGAGCAAGATGTGGATGGGATCGTTCCCCTTCATTTGTGACAAGGCCAGTGCGGGGTGTTCCAGAGCCTTGCTCCAGGCAAATACAAGAAACAGATCGTGCTCGTTTCTGTGGCTTTGCCTGTCCAGTAAGGCTGCTCGGGACTGCAGCCGCATCTTAATTTGCAGCTGCTGATTCAGTGATTCAACCCGCAAGGATCCTTCTCGGGTGCTCCTTGTGCCCAGACACCTGGGCAGGGCTGCATTTCTCTCACATGGCCCTCCTTTGCTCCACAGATCCTCTACTTCACAAGCAATACACTGTATAAACCAGGCGCTCAGGCAAAACGGCTCCACCTGCTTCAAGACCCCCCCACACTCGGTATCGCCACCATCCAGCTGACCGATCTGCGCTCCTCGGATGCCGGCATCTACACCTGCGAGGTGAACAACCCGCCAGATTTCTATGGAACCAGCTTTGGGCAAATCGAATTAATAGTTTTAAGTAAGTCCCATTTTAGTCATGGTTTTGCATTGGATAGAAGGGCTACTCTTTTGTAGCCACGGAGTTTTTACACATACTTGCATTTAAAAATTAAATCAATCAAAATAAATCTTACATCTGATTATACCAGGGAAATCATGGTCAATAAAAATCTACTAATGTTGGATAGATTTACAAAATCTACTAATGTTGAAGCCCTCGAAAAATGGTTGGATCTGAATTCCCAGGAACCTCAACCAATCTAATCAATGGTCAGGGAGAATGGGGATTGGAGTCCAGCAATGCTGGGAGTTGAAGGACATGCATAGAACTGTTCCTTAAATGTGGTACCTTGCTCTTTCTACTTCCTCCAAATCCGTAGCGGTAACAGCAGGCACAACCTGACCACCTTACAATGCAACATACCATATCCTTCTCTCTCTAATGAACTGTCTGTGTCTTCAGTGAGGACAGAATTGACGTTGGTGGCTATACCTTTGCTGCTCTGGGGAGGAAATAAAATAAAATAGCCCGCTCTCGCTCTCTCTCTCTCTCTCTCTCTCTCTCTCTCTCTCAAAATCCATGGCTCCATTTATCCATTCATTTATGAAACTGATAACTTACCTTTCCACAAAAAACAATGCTCAAGGTGGATGACAGCAAAAGACAGGTAGCATCACACAGTGACAGTTCAGATGTTAAGCTCACATCAACTGAAAATGCATCACATAAAAGCAGAAATACAAATGGATTGTGTGGTGGTTTGCTTTCTTTTACTAAATAGCAGCCCTGGAACTGAATCAGGGTCGTGCCCGTGCAGGGTCCTTTTTCCTCCACCATGTTCCTGGCAAAGAGGTGAATGTCACATCTAGCTTCCCCCAGGGTTTTCCCTTGTTATGCACACAGAGCAACAATACCCAACATATTTACCCAGAAGCCAGTCCAACTGTGTTCAGTGCATATACTCCCAGGTAAATATGTGCAAGAACCCAAGTATGCATGTGCACAGCACTGAAGTGTTGGCAGCATGGGAGCAAGGAAAACTTAGGCCAGGACATCTCCAATTATATTATATTGTTTTATATTGTTATTATTTATTTATTGTTGCAAGCCGCCCCGAGGCTTCGGCGAATGGGGTGGCATGAAAGTTTTCTAAATAAAATAAAATAAATGAATAGGAGTGGAAAATAAGAGTGAAGCATCAGTAACTGTGAGGTTCTGAGGCAGGACCAGGGCTCCCTCTTCTGGCCAGAGACCAGAATAGCAGCCCGGTGGTTGCAGGACTGGGCCTACAGGCAATCGCTGCCACCAGGGCTGTCATGAGCACCACCTGGGAGCCCTGAGGGAAGAGCTACAGAAGAACCGGCTCTTCCCTTCAGATGTGGTCTCAGCAATCAAAGGTCTTGATGTTGTTGGAGCTTCCCATGCCTTCTGGAACCCACTTCTGGAAACACTGCCCGTTGCCTTGCTCCGGCCTCTGCTTCTGGACCGTGCCTGGCTTCACCTGCTCCAGCTTCTGCTCCAGTCCCAGGAATCCGCTTCTCCTCAGCTTGTCTCCCTGGCTTTCATCTCCTGACTGGCATGACCTGCTCTGCTCTATTTGGATTGGCCTGCCTTGCATTTCTGTTACCCACCTTGATCTCTCTGGACTGCCTGACTACAATTTGGAATGGGCCTGAATATTGTGCTGGTTGTCTGGGTCCTGGTGCCCTGACCTGATACCCAGCCACCCATGTCCCAGATGCTGATAGTAACAAGAGGTCTTTTCTCATCAGTGGCACCATCCTCACCCGTGTGCAGAGGGACCACCTCTGTTTCAGTGGGGTCAAACACCACCCTGACCTGCAACTCCACAGAAGGTGTCCCTGCCCCGATCTACTCCTGGAAACGGCTGGATTCCAAGTCGCCGCTACCTGTGTCCAACACAGTGCAAAGTAGGTGGACCACTGCCTCTCTCAGAGGCATCATGGATTGAGAAGTATGTGTCATGTCAAAGTCATTAAAAACCCCAGCAGCACTGCCACAATTTCACTTCTCATCAGCAGGGTGTGTGGACTCCCTGCTGGTTGCTTTGGAAGACTGGACAAAGGCTGGTAGCAGATTTTGCATTCTTACACTGCCAGCTGCAAATCAGGAAGGAGATGTTACCATAGTTAGGAAATTCATCACAGAACTTCTTTCTCAGTAGATTCAGGGATGCAGGAAGTTTGAAAATCACATCCTTGAAAACTTATCCCACCCCAACCCCAAATTAACCCAGAAGCCAACCCTAATTATTGCCAAGCACTTTCGATCCAGGTTCCTGCACCTCCTTTTCCCAATGCTGATTGTTTGAAAGACTTGCTTTTCCCCAGATCAATGCCGTTTTCAGGGGTAGCCAGTCTCTCACTCCATTGGGCTTTCTCCATGCTTCCCTTTAGCAGGTGTTTCCCCTGCCGAGAACTCCTTTGCTACAGCAGGGGTCCAGGAGCTCAGTCCAGGGATCCCCAGAAGGCCATGCCCCCTTCCTTTGACACAACCTGCTTTCCCCTTTTGATGGTTTCCTAATTTTTGTACACCTCCCCCCCCCCACCATTCTAAAATATTAGAATGAGAACAAGGGCAGTTACTGACAGCAAGAACTTTTAGCTGAAATATGTGGGCATTTCTGGCCCCAGAAGCATGGAATGGTAGAGTTGAAAGGGGACTATAAGCCCCGCCTCCTTTTGCCTTTGGTTTCTCCCACCACAGAAATGTGTCATGAGCCAGACCTTTCTGCTTTTTTGCCCAAGGCTCCAAAACACCAGACAGTCCTTAACAATGTCAATCTCCATTAGCACTACACAGCTAGCAAGACAATGCAACGCTAAAAGCCCCCTAGCCAGCTGAACAATAAGCCTCTGCTCATGTCATGTCATGAGCAGAGCCAGCTAGAGCCAGGGGTCAGACTAGATGACCCAGGAGGCCCCTTCTGACTCACTCTGTTTCTATGTAAAGAGTGCGTGCTAAGCCCAAACTGGAAACTTCTTCCCAAACCTTCCCTCTCATTCACACTGAGGGCCGCTCCCAGTAGTGGAGAGCCAGTCAGCAAGACTTATACAAGCCTTCTAACTGGGTAGCTCTCCCTCTCTCCTGGGTCCCCTCATCTCTGCAAAATCACATCTGCTGTCATGGCCAGACCAGGAAACTGCAGTCAGGGACCTTGACAGAGCTTCCGAGTCTCCTGCCCGCCTTTGATCCTCCCATCCACCCATGGCATCTTCATGGGTGTCTCCTCAGAGTCTGATTGTACAGGCCCCCGGGAGGCAGCAAAGAGTGGGTGCCTCCACCATTCGGTGCAAAATGTAACCATGGAGATCTTCTCTGAAGTGGGAATGTGGTCCTTCAATTATAGAGCACTGAAGGAAGGGAGCAGCCAGGGTCCTCTGCAATGATGAGATGTTTTGTAATTCTGTTTAAAGAGAATTTCAGATGCTGCATCAACTATACATCAGATTAGTTCATGTAATTTGATTGCAAATCAGTGCTCTCTTTTCCTTCCTTTTGGTGATGCTTTAGAGGCTACCATTGGTGGGGTGGATTCAGACAACTGCCTTGCATCTTTTAAACCACAGGTGTGTGGGCACAGCTAAGCTGTGCCCCTGTGGCCATTTGTCCAGCAAGAGTGAGAAGGGGTCCTACACTGTGTAGCACAGAGCTCCTCCCATGCTCGGGTGTGGTGCTGGATGCTTTCCCATCACCAGCACATGACTGTTCTGCTGGTCCTGTCAACTTCTGTGTGGAGGCCAGGAGGGGGCATCTTTCTGACATTCAGGCTGCAAAATGTCTTGGTTTGGCCCTGCTTAGATGAATTTTGTTTTTAAGTCACCTGCTTAAATGTGGCAGCTCCAGTCCTGGGAGACTAAATATGCACTGGATTGCACCATAAACCTGACTACTAACAGGGGTATTGTATTTCAGCTGAGCCTGATTACATGTAGCTCAGAACCTGCTTATTCTTCTTTCCTATTTAGACATGCACAGAATCTGATCTTTGCAGCTGCTGCCTGATTGTCCTAGGCAAAGCAGAGGTGTAGATCCAGTGCAGGGCAATTTTTCATGCATTGTCCTAAATCCATCCCATCCTACTTGCACATTAGTTTCAGGTTTATTTTAAAAATGCATTTTACTTTGTACACAAATTCCCCCACAATGCATATTTGGGGTTTCACCTTTGTATGCCATTTTCCCCAATGGACACCATTTTGGATGCCCCCCTGGCCAGAGAGCAGCAGCTGAGGCATGGCTGCTGCGGACAGCCCTCGTGGGCCCCCGGCGTCCTCATAATTCTTGAGCCAAAAGCTGCCTCACAAAAGCGGGCTCCATCTGAGGGCTGCATATTAGTCTCGGAAGGGAGAATGTTGTTCATTCACTGAAAAATATGGCCTAAACACAACTCTGCCAGCCCCTAAGAGAGAACAGGGGATATTTATCCAAACTTTGGCTTTTATTTTAATTCTGTTCTCCTCTCCTCCTCACAGATGAAAAAACGGGGACTCTGGAGCTGCTGAATGTCTCCCTCGCATTGGCTGGGATATATCAATGCACGTCATCCAATGAGTTTGGCCAGAAGACATGCCAAATAACCCTTCAAGTGACAGGTGGGGTTCTCGGAGTTTTGGCTGGAATGGCCGGATGCTTCCTATTCATCTTCTTGAGTCTGGCTGTCTGAGTCAGCCTAAATGGGACTGATCCTGCATCAGTGCTTGTAAAAAGTGTAGGATGCTGAGGGGCTTAAATGGTCGTTCCTGGCCTGGAATCTCTTTCTCTTTAGTCTTGGGAACATGACACCCATCAGAATTAAGGGGGCCGCAGAGCCAGCCGGAAGAGGAGTGGCCACTAGTTATTGTGAGCTGTTAAAAAGGGGAGTGACAGCAGAAACTTGGAATCAACACCAGGTTGGTACAGTTTGCATCAATCCCCAAGCAAGCATTTTAAGTTTAATCAGGAAAGGAATATCCAGTCATTGATGCTCAGTCCAAGTAGCAGTTACAGCACCAGCCACATGGCAGCCCACAAAGCAGCACGGAGCAGTGGCTTAAGAAGCTGGGCTACAGACCAAGAAGCCCATATCAGGAATTGCTCTCATGTCGTGCTGTGAATTGCCTCTCTGTCAACATCCTGTCTGCAAGGGGGGAGGTTGCTATACGACCTACCCTACAAGGTTGTTGCTGGATTCAAATAAGACTTTTTTTTTTTTTTTGGGTGGGGCACACTGAATGCCCTGGAAGGCACTGCATAAATGGCCATTAACATCAAGAAACCAGTGGACATGCTACGGGGAAGCCTTGCATGTTCTCTGGTGTGACTGGAGTGCTGGGGACCTGCGTGCTTAGCACAGCCCTGAGGCGCCAGTGAGAGACTTCCACGTGTTCTGCTTTACAGTTATAAACCCAGTTTGCCAAAGGGTCCACCTCTATTTTCAGCAAATCACCATGAGCCTGTGGTGCCATCTAGTGGCAAATATGTGTCTTGCTTAGCATGGCTGTTTTTCCATGTGAGTTTTTTAACGCTAGGGCATAGTTAGAATCTCAATGTGAGCCCCACCACGGGGTGAGGGGGGGGGGGTCCTGCCTCCATCCCAGCTCATCTCTTGTGATACTGTAGGCTGGGCTGGGTGTGTGTGTGTGGGGGGGGAGTTTCGGACAGCCCTGCAGTGTAGTCCAATGGAGTGCATATTCCCTAGTAATACTAGGGAAGAAGGGGCTGAGGCTGCTAGAAAGTAGGCCCTGAACCTTGCAGTGGGGGATATATTGCAAGAATGCATGGATCTGAGGAAGTGCTGGTTCCTGCTTCAGCACAAGCAATACATCATCTTGGGCCAGCATCGCAAAGATATCTGTCCTACTTCTGGCACCACATTTCTTCTGGGCTTCAGAAACCGGACCTCAGATCCTACGGAGCTTGCACTCCTATCTTTTGTGTGATTCAGCTGGCTCTTTCACTCCCTGCTCCCATCAGCTCAAGCAGTACTGACCGCAAGGGTGGGTATGATTGGGCAGATGCCAGGGATGCACATCTCCTTAGGACCCCTCTGAGAAGAATCAGAGAAGGAGAAGGAGGAGCCAGCACAGTTGGGGCAATGGAGGCAAGGAAGCAGGCTCCCAATGGAGGACTTGCACAAAGGCCTTCCAAAGCATGGAGCTGGCGCTGGTCTCAGAGAGGGTCGGTTCAGACAGCAGTATCAGCTGGCGGAGCTTTGTAGCGACTGGAGCAATTCCAGCTGCCCTGATGTGTGGGAAGGCTGCATTTTTAAAGTTCCTGGCAGGGGTGGGGAATGCCCTGGGAATAGAAGGAATAGTCTGACAGCGTGTAGGCTGCACTGTGCCAGCTTTCCATTGCCCTGGAAATCAATATTAAAGCAATAGCAAGCTTCCACCCACCCACATGAGAGATGGGGAGGACTGGGTGAGCAAGGCCCACAAAAAGTGGGTAGAAAGGCAGGAGTTTTTCATATTCCTGAAGGATTTTTGACAAGAAGCTGGATGGCAGGGGGTCTGTCCCTGAATTTGGGGGGGGGGGTCCCCCAAGCCTTCACACCTCTACTCTGACCTCAGTTTAGGAAAAAGTTTATGGGGTTATTCTGTTGAATGCATAAGCCGGCCCTTACAAACCATGCAGTGCAACTCAGAAGCTTGCTTGTGATGTCTCTGCTTGCTGGCATCATAACAGAGAGACTAAAGGAATAATTAAGCTGCATTGAGGAGCCCTGAGTAGGCAGCAAGAATCTTCAGGAGCTCCATGCAGTCAAGGTCATCTTTTAAATGAAGATTTACTCCAATAATATTTCCTCCATGCACCCACCTTTAAAAAAATGATTTGCATCCGTCACTTTGAGCTTTCAACAGTTCCTGCTGAATATACCCTTTGTTCCTGCTTTATCAGATTAGTCCCTGAGCAAAATCTCCTTCACCATGTCTCAGTTTTGACACCCAGATGACATTCCTGCTAATTCTGCAGGAGAATTCTGGGCCCACCGCCAGCTCTCATCAATGAGCTGGACATAATAGGTGTTTGATCCTACTTTGAGTGCCATGCATTATTGCAGCAGCCATGAAGGACGTCATTAGGGTTAATTTAGAAGACTGGAGAGATATTCTTGGAGGAGACCTTGCAAGCCTTCCTTCATTAGAAGAGGTTTTAAAACTGTGGAGTTAAGACCCCGTGGTTGCATAAGTTCCAGCTGCTTGAAGTGGTGCTTTTTATGAGGCATGTACTATATTGGGTGGGCGTCTTCTATCTTGCTTGAGGGAAAAAGTAGTCGTGGGAACCTTTATTGGCAGAACAGTGCAAATCTACATAAATCCACACAGTCCCGCAGAGATGCCCAAAACACAGCAGTGGTGATGTGCACTAGACCAACTTCTCAGAATCTCCCACAGAACAGCCGATATTCTCTCCACTGTGCCAGCCAACTCTGTGGATAGGCCAAATCGGACCTTTCCCTTGTCTGACCGAGTACCTTTCTAAGTGTTGCGTGTGTGTGATTGCAACATTAGGGCTTGTTCTCTCTGGCAGGGCATGTGAAACTCTGGCAAAAGATCCCAAACATTTTGAGGAAATCTGGCAGGTGAGCACCTCCTTTTGAGGTGCTCGATTTCCTGGCATTATAAAAGAAATGTAATGCTTCACTGACTGCAGAATCCCACACGGCAGCCATTCAACTGAGTAAGGTTGTGGACCCCTTGACTGGATGGTCCCCCGTTCAGCTTAAATTGATCCTTTCTTGAGAGCAGGCTGCACCTGGACTACCTGGGATCAGGTGCCTCTGAGCATTTGTGGGGTGTGCTGTTTCACTCTTGAGAAGTGATCACAACTGGTTCCATCAAGCGGGGAATAGCGGCAGTTGGCTCTGGAGCCGAGCATGTGATTCCCAGCCAGGCTTGAAGTCTGGGGCCTCCTATTTTTGAAATTAAGTGCTGCTGAAAACCGACTGGGACTTCCGGGGCCCTGGACTGTCTTCTGTCACACTCCCGCCCATCCATGCTCCATCGCCTGATTGCTGTTGAGCAACCTGTAGAATGTTCCAGGCGTTGATTCCTGCCTTGACAACTCATCTCTTCTTTTTCTGTCTTGCCTCCTACTCAGGTCAATTTCTCTCATTTAATTAGTTTTCATTTCTGTGGACAGCTCCCCCACTAATGGCTCTGCTTCTTGGCTGAACAGCAGCTGGGAGAGAAAACAGGGTGGCATCTGCAGACATTTGAGACAGAAAACACTCTTAGGGTGCTGGGGAGGAAGAAGAGGGTGCTCTGGAAATGAATGATTATTTAAGGCAAAGGACCCGTTAGATTTTAAACAGAAAGAGAAAGAGGAAAGCTTGGGACCTATTCAGACTTAGAAGACTCTTAAGGGGGTACAGCAGAAAAAGTCTCCAGTGATGAGATAGAATACAGTGATTTACATGGGAAAAAACAAACCTAGATCCTCCACTGACTGGATGGAAAAAAAATACCTGGCAGGTAGTATGTGAATGTGGGGGGAGGGGGCAAGGGGGATTCTGTTCTGGCTTCACAGGAGCAGTTTTGACTTGTGGGAATCAGACTATGCCACTGCCTTGCAAGCAAGCTCTAGTTCAAGTTGCATGCATCTTTGCCTCATTTTGCCTTTTCTGTGAAATGGGTATCTGTTGGAGCAGCAAACTTGCTGTGCCTAGAATTCTCCTCAGACTGAACCTTGGTTCCTTGAGCCTGGCTCCGCTGGATCGTGTCCTGCCTTCCTCTGCAGGGGAGAACAGCTCTCTACCCACCTCCATGTGCCACCCCATCATGTACCTATATGTCGCCAACAGATCCCCTCGGAGTCTCCTCTTCTCCAGGCTGAGGAGACCCAGTTCCCTCTGTCTTGCCTCATTCGGCTTCCCCTGCAATCTGGCCACCATCCTTGCGGCCCTGCACTGCACCGATACCAACCTGGCTGTAGCCTGGCCCCCACCTGGACCAACCCTTTTTTGTGTGGCCGTTTGCCTGCTTTGCAGCCTTGCCTTTCTGATTGCCCTGACATGCTCAAATGTGGGGGGTGGCGTAGCTGCAGCAGACAATACCGTAGGCTCAAAGGGCTGGGCTGTTTCCCCGGGACTTCAGCTCCTGCCTCCTCTGCCCAGGCTACTATTAGCCCTTCCTAGCATGGCGCCTGTTTCCAGCTTCCCCGGCTGTGCTTCTAGGGAGCTGCCCTGCAGGTGCCCAATTAGCCCCAGCAATTAGCCCCAGCAATTAGCCCCGAGTGCATTTGTGCCTCAGCCAGTCCAAGGAAGGACCCTTGAGTTGGCAGCTCACACGCTCATTTGTTTCTCCTGAATTTTGGAGGAACAGGATGTGACACGAAGCGGAGGAAGTTGGACCTTTCCCTCATATTCAGAGTACATTTTTCAGAACGAGCAGCTTATAAAGCCAAAGCAGTTTGGAAGGACTGTATGGTGTGAAACAGCATTTTCAGCATCTCTCCTGGTAGCTTGCAGTGCGGCATATTTGAGAAAAAGGCTGTAGTCGAAGTGGAACAGGGAGCAAAAGCAGCAGAAATAGAACGTGCGACATATTTTATGTGAAAGAAGGTTTAAAAATTCAGCTCTCTTTCTGTGATGGATGTGCCGGAATCTGTTGCAGGGTCTCTCATGAAATTAACTTGGGCTGGTCGAGTGGCAGAAGAAAATGTCTTTGACAGGTGGAATGCCAGAGACATAAACAGGGCCGGCTCTGCCATGAGGCAGAGCCAGACAACTGCCTGGGTGGTTGTGGGGAGAAGCAGCAGGGCAGCTCTGCGGCCATCACTGCTCCATGCCCTGTGGGTGCCCCATGGCCAGCCCTGCCCTCGCTGCCCTCTGGTGGAGTGCAGAGCATTGTTCTGTCACCAGCAAAGGAGCAAAATTCCACTGCCAGCCCAGTTTGGATTTGTCTGTAGACAGTGGGGGAAATCTTGCACGTCCCTTCAGGCAGCAAAATGTCTTGGGCTATCCCAGGACATAAGGAAGAAGAATACAGCTGACAATTCTGGAATGTGTGGCAGTAGCTGAATTATCAAGCCTTTTTTGCAGGAAAGTGAAGTCTTCCACCTGAGCATTTTGGGTAATTCTTATCACAAGGAAGTGAGGATTGAGGATGCACTACGGCCATGTCTAAAGCTATGTGACTTTATGAATATTAATAAAATTAGATGTCATGACACTTAAAAATCAGGGCTCTGTGCTTGTTGGAGCTTTCCAAGACAAGAATGTCACTGAAAAAATAGAGCAGTGTACAGGGAAATTGGGCAGAATATGCCTGCACAATTTATCCTTATGACTCTACATTGCAAAGGTAGGAGTCTAACTTGTATAAAAGAAAGCCGATATGTTAAGAAGGACACTGGCATATTCCTAGAGGGAAGCTGTGGCACTGAGCCAGCTGCTTCCATCCCTCAGTGCTTCCCACTGTCCTGGTGTGTCTTTGTTCTTTCAAGAATCAATTTTGAAATATGCACAACTGTCGAAGGCAGAAGAACAGCCCAAACAGGAGGTGCATCAATTCCACGAAGGAAGCCACATCCCTGAGCAAGGCTGACAAGGACAGAAAATTTTGCAGGGTGTTCATTCTTAGGGTTGCTTTAAGTTAAAGATGACTTGACAGCACATGACAGCAAAAAGTACACAACTATGTTGTTGCACTTTTGCACATTTACACTTTGCAGTGCCCTCTGGCTTCTTTCCCCTTTTGTCCTCCTTTCCTTTCCTTTCCTTTCCTTTCCTTTCCTTTCCTTTCCTTTCCTTTCCTGCTTTGTCTATGTGCAGATGTGCCAAACCAGCCACCACCAAGAACAAAATAAAGAGCTACCACCCAAAAAACTGAGGCAAGAAAAGGCTTAATCTGGGGCAGCATGCTTTGAAGGGTCCAATCGGTGGTGCGGCTTTAAGAGAGGCGCATGGTGGAGCTGCTGCAACAGTTGCTCATGGTACGTAGCTTAGATGACCCTGAAATTCTTTGTGAATCCCACAGCAAATAGGCAAGGGAAGCTGTTCATATTGTGGATACATCTATGGATGCAGAACATGCTCACACCAGGAGTTGAAAACAAACTTTGGATCCTGTGTTTTCTTTGTGTTTCAATACACAGCCATGGCACAAGCTGGAGTGATTGCGGGAGCTGTTATAGGGGTCCTCTTAGCTCTGCTCCTGCTTGTTGGAATAGCGTTTTATGTCCTGCACCGTAGAAAACAGAAGAGGAATAAGAAGGCTCAGTCCATCTACAGTGCGAATGAAATCAGGTTAGATCAATTGTCTCACATTTGCATGAGTTCTAATGTTTTCTGGCCCTTGGGCCAATATAGCAGAATATAAGTTTAATAATAAGTTAGTCAAAATAATCGATGGAAGGGCTGCAAAATGTGGTTTGGTTTGGTTTGTATTTTTCTGCCAGGAAGATGCACAGACCCACAGGCGCTTGCGAGACTGCCTGCTCCAGTGCCAAAAGAACGTAGGAAGCCAGGAAGCTGCCATGGAGCAAGCTAGTCCAGGTTTGCTAGCACTGACTGGCAGCAGTGATTCTTCAGGCACGGATTTGGCAGCCCTTCCTGAAGATGTGGGGGGTGACCCCTGGAATCTTTTGTATGCAGGAGGTGTGCTCTGTCCCTGAGCCATGGCCTCCACCCCATGGCCTCAGGACCAGCCCTGAACCTCACGGTCCGATTCCTTGAGATGGGGAGTTGTAGTTCTCATACCTGTGAGAAACTCTTTCCCAGCAGGAGCAGCAACTGGAGGAGCAAAAAGGATGGTGCCATTTTTAGCTTTGGAACATTTCTGTAAATTCTATTCTAAAATGCCTTGGATTATTTTTTTCTTTTTTAGAAAGGCATCAGATAAATATAGAACAGTGACTGCCATTTTCGCTTCGTTGGTGGCTCTGATTATCTTTGCATACGATAGAGTAGAAAAGGTTTGGAAATCAGATCCATTTGTATTTAAAGGCTAGCCCCCTCTCTTTAAGCAAACAAAAATGTAAATTGGACCAGCTACCTGGAAGTGTGTAATGCCAAGTGGTGTATGGCATCTGGTTCTAGCTGCCTGAACCATGTTCTTTTTCTTTCTCCGCTCATCCAAAGGGAGGATGCCACTGCTCCAGGAATCTCAGAGACCTCCTTGCAGAAAAAAGACAGCAAGTCAGAACTCCATCTTCTAGAAAGCGAGTCCTCCAGGCCTGGATCTGCAAGCACCACCAAATCCCAGCTCAAGCATCTTTTCATCTGAGTTATACTTTGTGACCAAATTTTCCTTATTTTATTTTCCAGTTTTCTGTTTTATTCCACAGAGTAAAACAGAAGACCTTGGATGGCACCACAGCATCCATTTTAGGACATCCATTACCTATTATTCCCAGTCTGCCTGCTACATTATCATGATATATATTACCTTTCTGATGCTTTATTTCAGAACTGGGCAACCTGCAGCCCTTGGCCTAATTTCAGAAGCCCTGTGTCTTTCCTTCAACATGCCCCAGGAGGAGAAGAAGAGCTGGGAGGATGCAAAACACACACACACACAGAAGGGTGTGGCAGAAATAGAGAGAAAATGGGTTGCAAGGCAGAGAGGGGGTGGCAGAAATATATTTATAGCAAAAGGGTTGTCAAAAGTAGGGAGAGGGAGAGAAGGGGGTGTGTGTCTGGCAGAAATAGAGAGAAAAGAGAGAAGGGGTGGTAGGAATAGAGAAAATGATCCATGTATATGACAGAGGTAGTCCAGGACCTGGTGGGCTTTGGTCCCTCGAATGTCTGGAATGTGGCTTCCGATGGCTTACTCCTGGTGGAGGTCAACCCTTAACAGATATTTCCTTCCCCGTTGGATTTATGATTTCCTGTGCAGCCAGCCCAGGCACTTTCACTGGCTTGTTTGTTAGTTCTACAAGCCTTGCCAATTTCCCCCCAGTTCTCTCTGCTTAGGTAACAACTGAAACCAGAACAGGAAGATATTCCCATCCTCCTGCCCCAGTTCGGAACTGATTCCTACTGAGCTAGACTCTTCTAGCATGCTCCACATGGTCTGCCCTTGAAGACTTGTTTGGAAATGGCCATCGGTTCACAATGTGGCAGCGAGATCTATTTCTAGTCTGACCTGTAGGGAGCGTAAACACTGACTGTGCATGAGTGCCATGGCTTGCTGGCTTGTTCCTGGGATAAATTCATGGAGCTGGAGGTTCCTCTAAGGATCTTTTTAGACCAAGACAGAAATTAATTCCCTTTCTTTATACCCACATACCAAAAATCCTCTGGCAATCCCACAATGTGTTACACTGATGGTCACTCCTGAAAGCCTCTTGCAGGGGTGGCCACTAAGTTCTGGAAACAGTCTCCATGGGAGGTGGCTGAGGCCCCATCAGTGAGGGTGTTCGAGGACAGGCTGGCCACGCACATGGTAGGCGAGCCATGAGCGGAGTCGGCTGGAGCCGGGGTCAGACTGGATGGCCCAGGAAGCCCCTTCTGACTCGCTCTCTTTCTATGCTCTGTGTCTCCTGCCACAGCCTCCCAGGTGATCAGAGGAGCAAGCCCTGCAAGCGAACTGTTAAGCTGTTTCTCTTCACACAGGCTTTTTGGGTGATTGGGCTTTTGTTCTAGTACGTTGGATGGATCCTGCTCTTTATTTCACTGCTATATACTGGGAGTTATACACTGGGAGTTATGTTTGTAAATCTCTTTCCCTTCTGTGAACACTTTTGCGTTGCAAAGTAAGTGACCAGATCACCTGGTGCCATCCCTTTATTCTTTTCAGCACCAGGCCAAAACCATTCTATTTTCCCAATGTTTTAAGAACTGACTGCTTCAAATGAGGTTTTATCATTGATAAATGTTAGGATGCTGTGTTTAAATATTTTAATATATATTTTTTTCTTTTCTTACATTTTGTATTGTTAAACCATCCCAAGACTTCGGTCATGGGATGGTCTACAAAAGTTTTAAATACAATAAATAAATAAATAAATAAATAAATAAATAAATAAATAAATAAATATCTCAGAGGAGTAGCAGATGCCCCGTTGTTATTAAGTCCCATCATCTAGGACTGAGCAATCCTAGATTTAGAGAACTGCCCACACTGCAGCCCTCTGCTATTCAGTGCATGCTTAAAAATCCATCTGATGCCCAGGTAATTCAAGCACAGAATAGACAAGAGCCACAAATCCGTGACCTGGTGGCACTGGGCCAATTAGGTTGCTTTCCATGTTGTTTCTGGATTTTTAGGGCTGTCATCTGATTATTTTATGTTACTACTTTGTGTATTATTCTAAGAAACTTTATCCCACTGCTTTGCTGACAAGATTCCCAGAGCAGTCTTTGTAAGATCAATCATAATAATAATATGTCATTAAAACACTAATTAAAGAAGTAGTAGTGATGACAGGTCACCAGGGAGAAAATTGTGTTTGGTTCATTATTCTGATAACTCAACAGATTTGCAAATTTCTTCATAAGCAGGGCAGAAAGAAGCCGAGATCTTTTTAAAAATATATTGTGAGCTACAACTGAGCAGATTCATGCATGTGGGAAGATGGGTTTGAGTATCTTCTTTTGCCCCATTCTCCCTGCTGTACTTTGAAATACACTGAGTGAATATGTATGCGCCCACATATCTGAAGTATTGTGTTCAGTTCTGGGCTCCACATTACAGGAAGGATATAGTCAGGTTAGAGTCAGTGCAGCGTAGGGCCACAAGGATGGTGGCCAGATTGCAGGGAAAACCGTATGAGGCAAGATTGAGGGAACTGGGTCTTTTCAGCCTGGAGAAGAGGAGACTCCGGGGGGATCTGTTGGCGACATATGGTACATGATGGGGGGTCACACGGAGGTGGGTAGAGACCTGTTCTCCCCTGCAGTGGAGGGCAGGATGCGCTCCAGTGGAGCTAAGCTCAGGGAACCAAGGCTGAATTTGGATGCCAGGAAGGACTTCCTGACAGTTAGGACCCCAAAGATATGGCATGGGCTTCCACGGAAGGAGGTTGAGGCCCCATCGGTGAGGGTGTTCAAGGATAGGCTAGACATGCACATGGTAGGCATGTCATGAGCGGAGCCGGCTGGAGCCAAGAGTCAGACTAGATGGCCTGAGAGACCCATTCTGACTCACTCTGTTCCTATGTTTCTGATATGTTGAGTCACCTTTCTAAGCGGGAAAGGTGTGGTTCTGCAGTCAGATGGGTGACCACACCTGGAAGGGAGCAAGGGGTCAGACCTGAAGGTGTTCTAGGCCCCTTCCAAACCTATTACTATTCTATTCTACTCTCCCCCAAGGCTTAGTTGATGGCAGGAAGAGTTTAAAGCGATAATAGGCCAGTATCTTTGGCAGTCTCTGTGCCTTCAGCCCTGTGCCCCACCAGAACGCAGCTCCCAAAAGCTTCTCCAAAATGGAAGGCAGACTGAAGGCCCCTGGAGGTCTTGCAGCACCTTACAAGGAGTGCCCTTCTCTCTCTTGTGCCCCCCTGCAAGCTTCTTCAGACTCGGCGCTGGCCACCAGTGGGTTTTATATGCACTCTTATTCAGAAGTTTGAACAACCCTGCTGCATCTGAACCATTTAAGCATGTCATTCGCCACAGAGAGAGGAATATCCAGGTGATCCTATTCTATCTGTATGCCTTCCTCTTTCATGGCTCATACCAGCCTAGTGGGTGGCCCAGCAGTCTTTCATTTGGCTCCCCAGATTTCTGGGAGAGATTTTCCGGTGCCTCGGCCACACGCACCGCCACTCAGGGGAACTTGCTGAAATGAACATGCACAGAGGGGCCCCGTGGCTTCTGATCACCTGAATTGGCTGGCTGCTCAGCGAATCGTAGGACAGCGGAGGTGCAAGGGACTCCATGTGCTTCCCCTCCTGTGCATCCCCCTAGAATCTCCCCCTTGAAAAGGGTAAATTGCATTGAAAAGCTGGGAGGAGCAGGGAGCGTTACCTCCCCCTCTGCCCCCACTGTGCTGTGGTCCTGATCCGCAGTGGTCCTGTGCTGTGGTCCTGATCCAAGTGGCCGCTGCTTCTCGGAAAAGGACAATCTGTCAGGAGATCTGATCATGGCCCTCCCGTATCACAGGTTGCTCTCCTCTTAACTTGGGTCTGAGCCGTTCATGCTCTTTCTGGTGCAGTGGCTTCATGATGCTGGAACTGTCGGTCACAAACACCTGGCACTCCAGCAGTTCAGGCCCAGCCTCCACCTGATGGAGTGATCCGCTGTCGTTCGCCCCTAGCTCCTAGACAGCCTAGCAATTCAAAAGCATGTAATGCAAGTAGACAAATAGGTACCACCTCGGTGTCTTGCTGGCCACATGACTGTGCGATCGTCTTCGGGCAGCGCTGGCTCATGGCCCCAGAAATGGAGATGAGCACCGCCCCCTGTTAGCCAGTGGCTAAATGGACTAAAATCCACAGGGACTCCTTTACCTGGTACCTTCAGGTGGGGAAAGAGGCATTTACATCTGAGTGAGCATTCTGGACTATGCCAGTTTTATGTAGTCATTCCAGACTTGAGGGAATCCTGGGTAAAGTGTCCTCTGGTGGGAGGGGGCTCTTCCGTAGGAGAGGGCCAGGGCTTCCCAGGGCCAGGGAGGATGGGACTTAGCCAGCTGCAATGGCAGGACTGCAAGCATGGTTCAGCTGCTTGTTGTAACCAGGCTTCCAATTTCCCACAATGCCTCAGAGGCAGGGAGCATTCTGGGAAACTAAGGAAGGGACTAAATTCAGCAGCCCTTGCTGCTTGGAGCCCCAGACTGGCTGGCTGGCTGTGGCCCGGAGGGCAGGCAGCAGCAATAGGCTCTTGCAGGGCTTTGGTGACTACCCAGTTATGCCACGTCCTGGTGCCAGGGCTATACCTCAGAAAAGCAGCCAAGAAGTGCCCCGGGATGGGGCGGCTGTGGGATCAGCTGAGCTCTGCTCTTTCGATTGGCCCGCAAGGGAGGAAGACACCTGCTGGAAGCAGGAAGGATCCACGCCCCATAGGTTTTCATATCAACATTCCTTTATTCATGTTCCATCTTAGCAGAAGAAATCACATGCAAAAGAAAGGTGGATGGGGGAATATTAAGAAAGGCAACTGCACCATCTCCTGCCAATAGGGTAGATGCAGAGAGAGAGAGAGAGAGAGGCGTGCTACAGGGCAGGCTGTGAAGTGGGAGAGGAGAGATGTGGAGTGTTCCCATGCCCAAGGAATGAACAGGACAAGCTTCAAATGTAGCTGAGTGACCAGAGGAAGCATCCCGTGTGTCTGCTAAATCTTACTGCTAGTGATCGGATTCCAGTGGTGTCGCGGTCACTTCGCAGGGTGGGCCTTGGTCGTGGCCGTTCCTGCAACCGTTTCCCCCAGGACAGCCCAAAGTCCAGGCAACCCTTCTCGATCCTTACCAGCAAGCCTATGTTAACAGCATTCATCCCCATCAGTGAGCGGCTCCTCGTTCTCTATCCGTGCCCAAGCCACGGCTGCAGGGAACGAGATCCTGTTGCAGGAAAACATCCTTGCCACCCGCCCTGCTCACTGGGAGGAAGCTTAGAGGGAAGAGGGAAGTGTGTGGGGCGGAGGGGGGCAATGGCATCAGCATCCCTGCTATTCAAAACGTGACGCTTTGCCCCGTGGACCCTGCGGCACTACACCACTGCTGAATTTCTGGGGAACCCTAATGCAGTAGAGAACCTGGCGCACTCTTTGGCCTGCTGGAGAACTACTCCATTCCTCCAGAGAGTGCAATCAGAGTGTACAGTGTATTTAGCAAAGCAAGGTTAAGAGTGGAGACTCGGTGCAACAGTTGCGGTGGAAAAAGTGGATTCATAGCTGGGCTGACAGGCCGGGCAGTTCGACAGGACGAGGCAGACCCTGGGGAGCACTTTGCCTGGAGGAGGGTACCTTGGACCTGGCTATTAGGGGCCTGCAGGCTGGTCATAACAGGGAGCAGCTGGTGGAGCTGGAGAGACTGAGAGCTTTCTCTGAGTGCCAAAGGAGCTGGGAATCGAGGACTGCCCGGCAGCTACTGTCTACATTTGCTTATAAAGAGCTTGCTACACCACATATTAAAAAAATCAGGACACACAAAGGATTAATATCTCCACTTTGAACCACTGGTGAATGGGAACTTCTCAAGGAGGTTTGTAGGAATGAAAGATCTTCCACACGACATCTCAAGGGGGATTTCTAAAGCTCTCAAGTGCAAAGGAATAAATTCATGCAACATGCAAGAAAAAGCTTATGGAAACACTGATCTGTGCCAAACAAGCAAGGGAATGTTACTTCACTAGCTGGGGACAGCAACAGAAGGTTTTCTTTTTCAGAGTGTCGAAGGCATTATGAGATTGGTCTCTGGTAAAACAGGCATTGTGAGGTTTTGCAGTGTTTTCAAAACTTGCCACTTCCTCAGGTGAAGACACACGCAAAATTTTAGGGGTGGTGTGCATGAGATGAATGCACTCTCATCAGCTTAACACAGTCTTCCCCAACCTGGTGCACTCCACATATGTTAGACTACAACTCCCACCATCCCCAGCCATTGGCCAGACTTGCTCAAATTGGTAAGGGTCGTACTCCAGTACATTCGGTGTGTATCAGGTTTAGGAAGACTGATTTAACTACTTTTATATACTTTTTTCTCAGCCAAAGTGAGTTCTGGGATGCTGAGGTGGATGCTTGCCACAATTTTCTGGCATAGCAGGGAGAAAAGCAAACCAAAACACGCCTTATTGGTTGGGAGCAGTAATACCACCAACATACCTCTCTTCCCCATGACTTTCTAAAAAAGTGAAAAGCACTTTTGTATCTGCTTTTTAAAACATGAATTAATTTGATTTTAGTAAGATGGATAAGAAGTCTTGTGTTTATGGAAAGATGGGAGATCAAGTTGAAGGCCACTGTTGATTGCATGATATCCGCCTTCAGCGCCATGTAGCCAGAGATAGCAAGCAAGACAAAAGCACGTGTACCTCGAAGGTCAACCATGTTTCCATCTTTTCTCTGTCTCCAGGTACTCTCAGCTAGTGGGGCTGCTAAGAAACCAGAAAGGCCAGGTGTATAATTTGCAGCCTCTTCTGCACTGCCCACCCTGCATAGAATTTGGGAGACAGAGTGAATAGCAGAGGACTCCAAAGGAGCTGGCAGCCAGCATTCTGGGAGCAATGTGAAAGATGAGCAGAGATTAACAGGGTACAGGCTCTGCAAAGGTGCTCATCATATCTATTTGCTCTTGCCCAGGCAGGCATGTGTGTGTGTTCATGTCAAAGACAGAGAGAAATCAAAAGAAAGAGAGGTATGTATCTACAGATGTACCAAACTAACCCCTGGGAGCACAGGAGTGGCTCATACGTGCAGAGAGGGGCTGAGACAAATTGCCATGGCGGGATCTGCACGGCATGATAAAGCGGGCAGTGCCAAAGGTAGCATTTTTAACCAAAGGGCCTGCAATGATGGTTCTGAAAACAAAGGCAGTCCATGAGAAGCAGGTAAGTGTTGCATCTTTTCTGTGATAAGACTCAGTGGGATGGTGGTAGTTCTTCTGGGGGTGGAAGGATGCTGTTCAGAGGACCGATTGGAAACCTGGCTGGATGCTGCTGTTCCGTTTTCTTTTTTCTGCTGCTGTAGGAAAAGAGAGACAGAGAAATGTGAACCCAGCATTTGCTGGCTTTGCTGAACAGCTTTCTTATCCTCTGGCTTCCAAACCTCTCCAAATGTTTGGAGGTGGACAGGATGGTGGACGGTGTGAGAGTTCAAAGCCATTTGCCAAGCTGTCGGGGAAGACGCTTTGTGTGTGCACATGTGCCCTTGTACATTTATTTATTTGTTTCACTTTTCTGCTGCCCAAGAGCAGAAGCTCTCTGGGTGGCTAACAAAGTTTTAAAAAGGGAGATTAAAAAAAAATAGAACACCTACACAAAAACACAGCCATTGAATCAGCATAGAAACATAGCAGTGGTACAGAATAAAATGCATTATTTTAAAAATGAAGTTAAAAGGTTAAGTTGTTTAAATTCTGGCAGAATTAAAAGAAGGCAAGGTAGACACACTTCTTTGAGGAGCTCATTCCCCAACCTGGGTGCCACAACCGAAAAGGGCGCCACTACTCCTTTGTGTGTGAGCCGCTTCGGCGAATGGGGCAGCATAGAAGCTTCCTAAATAAATAAATAAAATAAATACTCCTCCTGGTGGCCTCCTGCCTCACTTCCTTTGGAAGCAGCTCTGGGAAAAGGGCCCCAAACGATGGCCAGCGGGTCTGTGCCAGTGCTTATGGGAGGGGGCACATTGGCCTTTGATGGGTCCCAATTTTACTTTGAACCAGGCCTGGACTTCAGTGGACAAGAAGCTGAGTGTGGGTGCAGTGCCAGATGCTGTTTATCCAGAACTCTTGCTTTGCAGCTGGTGGCCAGGCAGATCAAAATGCTATCACAGGCAGGCTTCCTGGTTATGTGCGTTTCCATTACAATGCTTGTATTTCCTGTTTTTTTCCTTGTGGGGAACCCAAGGGGCTGCCATAGTTCTTCTCTGGTACATGTGTATGCTCACAACAACCCTGTGAGGTAGGTTAGGCTGAGTGTGAGTGACTAGCCCAAAGTCACCCAGTGAGCTTCGTGGCTAAGCGAGGACTAGAACCCAGAATTCCCATGTCCCAGTCCAGTCTCACTGGATTTTAGCACCATCATTATCACTATGGAAGGCTGAGCTGGCACACCCTTAACAACACAGCCAGGTGTGTTAATTTCCCCACAGCCACACTGTTTGCTGGCTGACATTTTAAAAATGCAAGCAGCAGGCAGAGAGGGGCACCACAACCTGTAGAAGCAAACCTGATTGGGGTGGGCTGTTGGGACAGCTAACAAACTACCTCCAACCAGGTGGGCTTCTCAGGACATGCAGGTCAGATCGACAAGTCCACCTTTTCATCCCCAGCCTCTCTTGCTCCTTCTGCTTCTTGTCATCAGTTGCGCTCCTTGCTTGAGAGACAGAGGGAGGTGCACACCCCGTCAGCCCCTGCTCCTCCTCCTCACCTGTGCCTCTTGGTCAGAGCAAGAGACAGGTAACAGGCAGGCTGCATGGAAGGAGGGGAGGTGCGTTCCCTGTGGCTTTTGTCCCAAGGCCCTGCTGAGATGCTGGCGAAGGCAGCTGGTCGCAAGGATGGAGCGTTAGAAGGGGGACTGGGGAGAAAAGGGGGGGGTGTTTGTCTACACCCGTGAGCGTGTGCATGGGTGCAGCCCCTCGCCTACAAGCTCAGACAAGAAGGTTCCCACCCCGAGTTTAAAGGTTAATGGTGCCACTTCAGTTCATCGTTTGGAAAGGAACCCGGCAGCTATGAAGTCATTTTAGAACTGGCAGCGTTCTAAAGATCCAGCCCTGTCGGTGCTCTCACAGCTATTTTGGGCTGGCTTGATTTTCCAGGTCTGATTCCAAGGCAGTTCTAGATATGCTCCTAGATATAAGGTGCTGCAGCAGCCTCGCTGGAATGTCATCCACATTTCCTTTCTTTGCATGCATTATTTCTGTCCAAAGCTTGTTTTGTACATCAATGTACTTAAGCATCTATACTAACAAAGCAATCACAGTATCTCTCATGCACACACGCACATAGGCACACATGCACAGAGAGACATATGCAACTCCTTGCAGAGATCTTCTTTCAAGTAGGCATTGTAAAAATTCACACGGATGCAAAATAAAATAAAATAAACCAATGCTCAAAAATAATCAATTGTAGCCATGTGAGCACTTCCTCTCCTGTCTCTAATTCTGCATTTCCTAAAGAAAGCAGCAGGACTCTTGCACTATTCATGGCACAGTCATGTATTCTGAAGGGAAAAGACCACGGCCTGAGATAATCTCCCCTAATTAGAGAACATAGAGGGAAGAAAGGAATGTTGAAAGAGAAACTGGTTCTTTGAGTTTATCTAGAGATGATCAGTTTAAAGAAGCCCTGGGACACATCTTAGACTTGGCTGAACAGCCCTGCAGCACCAGTATCCTACTGCATCAGCCGCACAGGCTGGATCGGGGGACTTTTCCTTAAAGGCCACTGCTTGGAAGACATCCGTGGTTCCTGGCTGCCAGCTTGCGCTGCATTTTTGCCAGAGAGATGCTGTTCTTGCCAGGCTGGAGGGGCCTTTCTTTGGCGTGGGACTGTGTTTGTGCCATGAGCATGAGGGGGTGGTGCCAGCAATGTCAGCGATGACATGGGACTCGCCTGCTCCAACGTGTTCCAGTGGTTGCACATGGCCATTTTGTTGGTGCTAACTTTGCTGAATGCAGCCGGGGAGCTTGCATATGCTTTCCCATGCAAGAGTGCGCAGCTGTCGAAATTCCTGAAGAAGTTTGCTTCAGAACAGCCGTGAGCGGGCCCTCTAGCCGGTTGCCACTGTTGTGTGCCATCCGGTCCTCTCGGACTTATGGTGACCCCCTAACCTTCCTGTCCTTGAGCCCGGCTAAGCCTGGTGAGCTCCGGGCCGCAGCTCCCTTCTAAGGAATCACGTGGCTGCTTCTTCCACTTTGGTTTTACAGGAAAACTGCATCCTTCGTGTGGGGTTTCGTCAGAGGGTCTGCAGTTCTCTGCCTTTATATCTTATTAACTAACTGCACTACAATGGATTTTTGTCTTTTCATGAGGCTTTTGTTCTACTTCATTGTGCTTTAAAATTTAATACCAGATCTTCACTTTAAAATCCCGGTGATATGAGCTGGAAAACTCAGAAAAGGCCCTGGAGGACATCCTAAAAATCCCTCACAAAGATAAAGAATCAAATGAGATTTAGTGAATTTCTATTCAAATTATGTGTTACTCAGTTTGCAGTTATACACAAACTTTCATATATACACATATTTGCAAAACTGTCATTATTATGCTCTTCTTTGGCCATATTTAAGTGGCTACCCTAGCCTAACTCAGCAGCAAATGGCATGATTTCTAATGCATCCGTAAAGGAAGAAGAGAAGAGATGGGGAAAGGAAGGCTTATTTGGGAATTAGACTTATCCCTGAGAAAACGTGCAGAGAGTTGGGTTGAATGTGGCTCGGAGAGATACATGGCCACATGATCCAAGCAACCAGAATACACCATCTCCTCTCCCTCCCTCCCTCCCTCCCTCCCTCCCTCCCTCCCTTTCTTTCTTTCCTTCCATCTGGACAGGCACTGTCATGGTCCAGGCCAGGATGTCCGTGTTCTCTGTGTTGTTTGGAAAGGACAGTGTGCTTAGGAAAGAGGAAGGAAAGAGATGGGTCCTGCAGGAAGCTTGGGAAAGCATTCAGAGGAGGACTTTCTGTCTCCATTCGGACAAGGAAGTGCGGGAGAGGGGGGCTTTCGGTCTGTCTTGGAAAACAGCGATTGCAGAGGGTGTGTGGGTGTTGATGATGCCAGATGGCTGCTGCTAACTACTCCCCTCTCTCTCGCTCTTGTTTGTGGCTCTTGTTTTCAGAGTGCTGCCACCATGGAAAGCCTGAGCACTTTGACCCAGACAGCTTTCTCACTTTTCTCAAGGGACTGTGACTAATCCCTGTGGATTTCTCATGCATGTTTGTTACATTGCTCAAGATGCTACCTGCAAAACTTGGCTGTAAAACAGGAGTGCTCTATGTACGTCTTTCCTTCTCTCTGTTGCTGTGATTGCAGTGCAGGGAAAATGCAGGATCCATCCAGTTCCCTCCACAGCTGCCCAGGTGCCTTTGAGCAGAGCAAGCCTTTGGTGTTGGAGGGCCCTTGGGGAAAAGATCCTCCTTGGGTCCCTTCCTTCTGTGAGTGGACCATCTCACCACCATGGCCACCAACTGCTCTTGCTCCTCACCTTCTTTCTCATCATTGCCAGCACTGGCTTGCTAGGTGGAGTGAACCAGCAGGTGGCAGCACCTCCTGCTTCTCCTCCTCCTCCTCATCAGCAGGCTGCAGCAAGAGGCAGTGAGCAAGCAGGCTGCAATGGTGAAGAGGAGCAAGTCCAGGGGGCTCATCCCAGAGGGCGCCTGCTGGGGTGTGGCCCCTTTACAAGTGCCCAGTCATGCCTACCAAGGAAGCCAGCCCAGCCTATTTGGGGAAGCTTATAAGCAAAGCAAGACGACAGCGGAATTTAGCAACATGCTGCCCCGGAGCAGAAGGGTCCACATGGCCATCATAACGAATAGCCATAGGCAGATCTGTCCTTCATGAATTGGTCTTATCATCTGCTAAATAAGAATGGATGCATCAGTCTGTTTCTGGTTCACTTTCACTTCAGTATGTACTCAGTCATAAGTCCATTCCATCCAACTTTGCATCAGCCTGCAAAAGCATTTTAGCAGAAAAATGTGCTTTTATTTTTGCACGCAATTCCCCTAATATGCACATTTTTGTCTGCAACTTTCCCCAGCGCCTGCATTTGGGGATTTTAAGTTTCTTCATTGCAAAATTCAGAAGCATCCAATCTAAAGAAGAACCATGTTTATTAATTCATCCAATGTGAATTCAGTTGATTTGTGTATAAAAGCAATGCACACAGAAATCCTCTGCCATTCCAACTTGTAGGGGACCCTGCTAGGTCAGTGACTATAATTATATCTGCAAAATAAGTTCAATCTGTGAATAAATTGCGGATAAAGAAGAACTTATTTTGTCTGGTCTTGAATCTAATACCAATTAATTTTGATTTGACATTTTGCTTGCCTTTTTATTCCTAGTAATGTTGTTCCTAATTAAACTGAACTTGAATGGATCAAAAGTTCAGATAGGAGACTGCAGACAAGAAATAGTCCTCAGTAAAAAAGGCATCTTAGATTGGGATGTGCATCGTCCTCGCATGCAGAATTGTGCTTAGATTCATGCTGTATCTTCAGATTTAGATTCCGTGAGCTGCATGGCTGGCATTTGTTGTGTGCTTGTCATTCCCTAGTCATGGCACTTTACAGGTTCTTTTGATGCAGCCATGACCCTCCAGCTGTGCTTCTATGAGTCTGTTTGTTTGTTTTTAAAGCGCAATTTATTCTTTCTGATGGCAAAAGAAAGTGCAATTTCCTCTTATGTATTTGCTTTGTGCGGCTGTGCCACAGTGCCACCTAGGGGTATATAGTAGAAAAGCAGCAAATAAAATACTCATTGAACTGCTTGGATTTCAATTCTATAATGATGCCAAAAGTAGGTATAGCAGATTAACAACCCCCTATAGAAAAGCCCCCACTCTTAGGGTTAAACTACAGGTTATGTTAATGACTTGGTATGTGGCTAAGAATCATCTTTTCTGTTTTAACTTTAGGGTGAGTACATGTGACTCTAATTCCACTGGGAAACACCATGCATGGGGACAGAAGAACATAGCCACTGCCCAGTTTTTCTTCCTCCCTCCTCCAGCTTTTACAAAGAAAAACATCTGGATTTGCACACATGGAGCTTTTTAAAACAAGACACATCCCAAGAGGGGGATTGCAAAGGTTCAGGAGGAAGGTTCTGTCCTTGCCTCCTGGCGCATGGTGGTCCCAATTTACATTGGAGTGACGCAACAACCCAGAAGAGATTCGTCACAGGTACACACTGTGCTATTAACATAACTTTCCATTATTTTCAGCCTCTTTTCCTCTTGTAATGAACCCAAGAAAAGTTTTGCTTACATGGTTCCCCTCCTCTGCATCCCCACAACCACCCTGTGAGACAAGTTAAGCTGAGAGTCCGTGACTAGCCCAAAGACATCCAGTGAGCTTCACGACTGAGAGGGGACTCCTGAGTCCCAAACCAATTCTATTTGCTTTATTCACTTTCCTTTCAGAGAGTTTAGTTTTACTTTAATCCTTCATTTTGAAATGTCCAAGGGGGAAGGGGTCACACTTTCTTCTTGTGTGTGTGTCTTACAGTGCTTAGCTGAAGATATGAATTACTTTTATCTGCAATATTTTCTAATTTCAGTGGTAGGAAAGTGGACTGGTATGAAGGACCTACACAACATTACAGAAGAATGAAGGGCAAACATCTAGCCCACGTCTGTCAACCAAGCTTCAAAAACTGTGGGTTTTTGTGAAAACTTATGATCCATTTCCTGATTCATTCACCAGAATCACATCTGGGAGACCTTAACCTCTATCCTTTATATATCAGCTCTGTCAAACCCACACATTTTAAGAACATTTTCTTTTTTGCACAGGAAAGCATCTTCCACGATAAACAACATTCATCATCAGTTTGATATTAGGTAACATTTGGTTTGCTGAGATGTCCCTTCCATTCCATAATGGTTTTCAGAATCCACATCCCATTGCTTTCTAGAGGCTTCTATTTAGAATAGGGCTGTTGTGATTTTCCATGATGACATTCTCCAATAGGAGTAATATTTTACAGGTGAGCATTAACCCGGCTTTGCTTAGCACAGAAGCAACTTCATATTTTAATTGGATTGAATTCTTGGGAAGTTCTCATCTTGTTTCATACCTGTGTACGTACATGCAGATGTCTTTCTGTTGGGTATGGTAAGTGGATTGCAATTTAAAACCAAATCTGATTTATATAAGTTTGATTCAATAGAAGCCTCTCAAAACCTATTTCTCACCACCTTCCACTGAGCCTCTTGTGGGCAAATTGGACACCTGCGTCTGTTGCTTAGTTGGGAATGGTATGGGAAGAAAGAATTAGCCCAGGCAGCAAATCAGGACCAGCATCTCTGCATCAGATCCCTTGCTTTACAGACCCAAGCTGCTGGATTCTCACCCATATGAGGCAGTGTTTCCACAAACAGTAAACCCAGGAGAGCCAATTTGGTGTCCTCCAGATGTTTTCACCCATGGACAGCATGCGGTTCAGCACAATCACCGACATAATTACACTGTGCTAAAGTAAGTGGCATCTAACACAAAGCCCAGAGCATTTGCAAGCATGACTGGTTTCCCTTGGAAACCTTGTGGCAGTATTGGTGGTGCTGCAGGAGGACCAGCTTCCTCTTTCCCAACATAATTTATGATAAGGGAAGTGTTGAATTCCAGAGCTTTGGAGCTGATGGGTGTTATACTGCCAAACATCCAGAGGACACAGCACAATCCCCATTTAGCCGGGACTCTAGTCCTGAACCAACACCTTCACCCCCATTGCGTGATGGTTTCTTTGCTCGTGGATGGACTTGTCTTTGCATGGGTCAGAATAGCCCTTCCTTTTCTATGGTGAAAGCTCATCCGTCGGAGCTGGACACAGTGCCCACCCTGTCTGAGTGAAGGGAGGCCCCCGGCACTCCCAGGTGCTGCCCTGCCGTGGTGCACCCTGCAGTTCCCCATTCTCTGGATGGGGCATGGGGGCTGCCACACAGCAGGCTGGAGAGTCACACCCGAAGCACGGCCCCTGGCCTGCTAGTCCTCCGTGGCTTCAAACTCTGAAGGCTGCAAAGCTGGAAGCTGTTTAGGGACAATTGCCCTAGCAGCTGAATGCTTCAGATTCCTGGATTAATGTGAATTATCATGCATGAATGCATTTGTAAAACAAAACAACAGGGAGATACACACTCCTTGGGTCCCCTTAGTGGGCTTGCCAGACTTCACGCAGCTAGGTTTCCCAGGCTTGTTGCTGTGGTGCTGATAAGCTGGCGGGCGGGCGGGCGGGCAGGTAGGCAGATGCCTTCTTCTGTTATTAGCATGAGAAGCCTGCTGTGCTAAGACAGATGCAGATTGTGGCTCGGGGTTGCTAAGGGGGTTGTCCCATACTCCCCATTTCCCAGTCAGCACGGCCTTTGCCTCAGCTAAGCAGCAAATGTGTCAATGAGCACAAGCATGATAAGATAGCATTAATAATCTCCCGATGACCTTCTTCCAAAGGCTGGTGGCTCCAATATCCACAGGGCAATGTATCCATTCTGAGTTTCTGCCTGAACTTTAAAGGAAGCTTGCCCATACTCGGCACCATGAGTGGCTATACTTCCGAGTGCAGGCTACCGTCCAGAGCGGATGCGCCGCCTCACAAATAGGGGGGCCACCAAGCTCCACTGAAAGGAGCGCAGCGCATCCTTGGCACTTCCTGTGCTCGGTGCATAATGGGATGGGTGTAAAAAGTATGAAATCGGGAGGCCAAAGTATATTTAATTGTTAGCATTACTTGGAATGGCAGGCTACACACCGCCTGGTGCCTTTGAGCTTTTCAGCACGAGGCTGTTAATGACTTCATCCACTTTTGGTTCTAATGCAGATTTGAGTTCCAAGCACTGTCATGCTTTACCACTATGTAACCACTAGGTGACACTGTGGTATAGCAGAATTGTGGAGTTGCACAAGTGGGGAAAGTATTTTCTTCCACTTTCACAAATAATTCTGCAATTTCCTTCTTTAAAAAAAAACAAACCTTGCTGAAAGCACCAATTAAAAGCAGAAACAAAATTGGAGGGTCACAATATCATCTAAAGAATCTGTATATAATTATGAGTGATACCTAATGGGTATATCATATACGTTCCATATACAAAAGCTCTTAGCATCCGTGAGCTCATATGTTGACATGCAGGTGCACAAAGGACAGGACGTGTGAAGCCTCATTCTCTTCCGCATGGCAGGGCCATGAAGCGCTGCTGCCACACTTGAGAGCAGTGAGCTCTCTGCACTGTATCCAGCTTTGATTTATTCCAATTTGTGTACCTATTCCTTGCCAGGAGATGGTTTTAAAAATAGCATGGGCTGATGGGAGGCATTCAGCCTGGTGTTGCTAAGGAAGAAATTAAATTCAAATCCAGGTCCTTCATCTCCTTTGGGGAGTTAGTATTGGTTTCCATGCTAACTAACTACCAGTGTGTAGGATTTGCCTGTCACATGAAAAATAGGACATACAGCTGTGACTCTTCGCTGTGTTTTACATTTGGGGAGCTTGCCAAAAGCTTGAGAAAAACCAAAGGCACAATTAAATGTGGAACTTGCTTTAAGGGTGTTTTAAGAGCTGGGTTTCCCCTTATTCATTTCAATCAAGAGACAGTCTCTTTGCAAAATAGCCCTATTTCCCATGCATGGCTAACAAGCGATAGCCACTGGAAGACAAACCTCTGTGCATGAGCAAAGCCATGTGCTGAGCACAAACCAGAAAGAACTTCTGAAAACCCTCCTTTCCAGTAGCCTGGGCTCCGCTTCTTGGGCAGTTCCCCCTGGAGAAGGGTGAGGCTCCAAGACCTGTGCAGGCCTCCAACTGGGAGGCCACCCTAACCTGATGCCTTGTAATGAGGCCGGGGACTGGACCAGCTTGTCTCTCGCCTCTCCCTTGCCCCCCCCCCCTTCACTGCTCAGCCGTCTGTCCCCTTGGCCTGGCTGGAGATGGTGGGCTGAGACAACCTCACTCCCCTCCACCATCTCAGGTCCCGTTTCCCAGCCATCACAGTCCTCATCGGAAGTCGGTGCAACCACGACTCTGGAAAGTCACCAAGAATACCTGCCTTGTTTGTTCCCAACAGGTTCGGGGACTGACTCAGAAGGATAGCAAGCCTCCCACCCAACCCCCAGAAGGATCAGGCACAATTTTGATTTGTTTAAGAAAACATTTAAAATGAGGAAAGTCAGACAAAGCCGGTCCTAAAATGAAGGAGACCAGGCACCAAGGTCTCTCTGCCTGAGACCCGGGAAAACGTGCAAGTCGCTGGGGGCATTTTGCCTTTCCTGGTGATGAGTGTCCTCTTGCAGGAGGTGACTCAAGGGCCACCCTATGGAGGACACCAGGTGCTGCTGCCAGGCAGCCCTGAGTGGCACCAGTGGAGCTGGAAGTCCTTGCAGAAGGTCCTTGCACCAAGTCTGTGCGGCACCCATTCAGGCGTCGTCAGCTGGCCAGGAGAGGTTTCTTCTGAAGCTCACACTCCACCGGGTATTAAGGGCATCCTATGCAGCTTTTACCCTCGCATGAGCTTGTGTTCCCCCATCTGGATTGGCTTATGGCACCAGTGGGGCGGCCAGGGGTTCTCTAGCCCCACACGAGGGAGGGCAAACAGCTAGGGGGAAATGCTTAATCCCCCTACCTGAGCATGCTAGTCAGAATCCAGACCAGAGGCTTACACTAAAGTTGTTGCTTTTTTAATGGCTAGAATCAGTTACCCGTTTAATGTAGCATCTAGCTTAGCCCTGAGATTGCCAAAGAAGCAGTCGTTTGGTCTGAATGATAAAACTGTTACTGCTTAAAAGAAGCTGGCTCTGTAACTCACCGCCACCCATCCTCCACAGGCACCCCATCACACACACTGAGTCGCAGTGGCGGTGAATCCCTGCCGATATTTTACAGGCCTCCTACAACAAGTGACAAACACCTTCTATCTACTCTGACTTCCACTTCTCCCTAGGATATGTGTAACAGCTAATTAGCAAATTTGTTTCTCAGAGAGATATATATATATATATATATATATATATATATATATGAACAAAAAAACACTCTGTTGCTTTTTTACATCAAATAATACCTTAATTTGTCAGAAGGCCAATTCCCCCACCCACCCCTTCAAATGCCTTTCCTCCCTCGCAAAGCTGTACTCATTATTTGGTGCCCAGTTGCTTCCAGGAGAAAGCTCTACATTTGCATATGCAAATGGTACTTGCATATAGACGGGGATAATGAAAGTTAATCAAAGCACTGAATATTGTGAGCTGCTAATATTTGCACAGGGTAAGGTGTGTGTGTACAAGATGCTGTCATCTCTGGCTTCTGGTGACTCTATGGATGAAAGCCCCTTTTTTTATTAGCTGAGAATGCACTGGGGGGGTGTTATTTATTGTATAATTTAGTACTTATTTATTTTATTACTTCTGTATTTATTTATGTGTTGTGAGCCACCCCGAGGCTTTGTTGCGATGGGGCAGCATAGAAATGTTTTAAATAAATAAATAAAATAAATAAAATTCTGTCCACAAAAGCACTGCTCAGCTCTTTTAAGTGTGCACAGAATAGAGAGGGCAAATTCAGGTGCCCTGAAAAGAGTTTTTTTTTTTCTTATTGCAAGCATTCAAGGTCCCTGTTTGTTAGATTTTTATACTGCCCAATAGACAAAGGTCTCTGGCAAGTTCATGACAATTTAAAACAGTTTACAAATAGAAATACAGCATTAAAAATATAAATTTTTAAATAGTTAAAATCGCAGTATAAAATACAAACAAGGTTTAGAGGAAGACCTAGCAGTTTCTACTTGGTTTATTGTGAACAGAAAGTAGTCCTGGACTCACTCATTCCAGTGTAAGGAGAAGGCACTGAGGCGAGCCCAAACCTTCTCTGGCTTTATGTGCATTTACTAGGCGAAGGGACTTGTCCCTGAGCCTTGTCAGTTGGCCTCCCCGAAACGGGCACTGGAGCAAAGCCCCAGGTTTTGGATCCCAGAGCAGTTTTGGATCCCAGAAGTCAGACGCGCCTTTGCCTTGCCCGTGGACAAACAACCTTTCTTTCAAGCTTCCCAGATGGCCCTTTGAAAAATGGCTGCTTGACAACAGTCCATGCCAACTGTGATAGCCAGGTTGGAAATGCCCCTTCCACAGCAGCCATTTTGTAAGAGTGCCCACAACACTTCCTCAAATGTGGCCACCAGCCCCATAAGTGAGGGGACCCCATTCTAAGACTCCGCACTCCGTGTTCCTATTCATTCAGTCTGTCCACCCACCTCAGTGGGAGCTGCTTGCTGTAGAGGCAGACCCAGCCTCTCCTCCTTCAGGAAGGGCCGTAAGAAGTGGCAACCTTCATAATAAGGGGTAAGGCAGATTACTCAACCACCACGTGTGCTCCTCCCCCCCCCCCCGCTCTTCCTAGCTTTCTGCAGGTGACACTATCAATGCAATTTAGGTGGGGGTGGTATAAATAGTAGACGTGTTAAAACAGATTTGTATTCATAATCATGATTTTATTAATAATCCCAGATTTGGAGATGCCTGAACCATTTACAAGCATTCAATATTATGATATTAGTAATAGCTAGTTAATTTCATTTATACATTCAAAAGGAATGAGTCAAAACTAGCTAATTTTCCCATGTTGAACACGCTGCTTGGGTGTCTAAAGAGAGCTCCGATTACTGAAGGAAAGGGGCTGTTAAAACAGAAAAGGGAGCCAATGAAAAGGCAGGCTCTGTGTTATCACAAATGAACAAACGCACCCTCTGTGTGCCCTCCCTCCCCGGTCGTTCATCGATTTTCTCCACCATTGCTGCTCATTGTGGCTGCCGCTTGCTGGCCTGCCAGGGGAGAGCCTGCTAGCCAGCCAGCCAGCAGGGCATCCGCGGCCCCTTCTCACCACCACCACCATTGCTGGGCCAGAGTTGGAGGCTGACCCACACGGCGTGCGGTTGAGGAGAAGCAACTCTGGAGGCTCTTCTCAGTGTGCCCCTGTGGGGGTGTGGGCCCTCGGCACATGCCCAGCCGCACCGAGCCCTGGTGCCAGTCCTGCTCCTACAGAGGCAGCATTTGCACTGTCCTAAACCATGCTCTGCTCTGCTCTGCTCTTCTACACTATGCAACCTCAAACTTCTGTGGTTTTATATTGGTGTATTGTCAGCTGCTGTGCCATTTTATTTCCTATTTTACTTGTTGCTTGTTGTGAACCGTCCTGAGACACCAGCAGATGGACAGTCTATGAAATCTTAAAACGAATAAACAAACTAACTTCTGGGGAGAAAAGTTATGAGGTCTAAGGATTTCCTGGTCAGCTTGAGCAATGCACTTTAATTTGCCCCAGTGCAGCTGCCCTCCTGAGCAATCCAGCTTCAGAGAAGCCCCTTGTCTCACACTGTGTTGCTCCCCAAGGGCCTCCAGCCTGGCTTTCTCAGGGGGGTGGGTAGGAGGGAAGTGGGACCCCGCAGGGTTAGTAAGCGTTCAAAATCGATGGCTCCCAATGCACGTGCACCTTATCACGAAGCACAGTTGCTTCCCACTATCAAGCTTGAGTGAACAGGCGCAAGAAACCATGCAGCTTTTCCTAAGAGTCTGCCAGATGGCGCCCAGAGGAGTGTATCTCTAGATGGGAGAGGCAGTGTCATGGTTCCGTACGGCCACTGCGTGGAAGAAAGTTTTACAAGAAGTGAGCAAAGAAGCTGCATCAAATGCAGCTTTTGATCAAACAAAAGCTTTGTTGTGTGGACTTTCAAGTCACTAGTCCCTATGTAATTTGGCTGAATTGGGGAGGCAGTCACTTAAAGGGCCGACCAAAACTTCATCCTGCCTTTCCATTTGTACATAATAAGCACGGCCTCTGAGATATTGCTATCTTGACGGCCAACTGACCAAAAAGAACACACACACGCCCCAGCTGAGAATGATTGGCTGTACAAACCCCTTCTCTGGAGGGCCAGAGAAGAAGGATAATAAGTAAGGATATTACTTGCTAGAAATCCATATACAAGTCTGCACAGCATCTGTTTTCCACTGAGTTGAGTAGGAAGGGTTGTCAAGAATCATCTAGTCTGACTGTACGGGCAGAATCTCTCAGGGGACACAAGTCTATGAAAAAACCCAACAAGTCAAAATCTGCATCTGGAATATATTATGCAGATTAAGCACATTTGGTATATTTTCATACATAATGTGAGTCTATTAGTCATGGGAAAGAGCAAGGAAAATTCCTTACCCCACGGCCACTGCTCTAGGACCCACACAAACCTGCTTCACAAAGCAACGCTCGTATGTTCTCTCGGTAGGCATATTGGCTAGGAACCGAGCCTGAAAAAAAAGACCTAGGAAATGGGATGATAATGATGATGTAATTTATTTGCATTTTGTTGCTGTTATTCAATGCTTCACTCCCACACTCCTATACAAATAAATCCCCAGAGTGCCTTTAAAAAGCCAAATGTGCAATAAACAACATCAATGTGGCAAACCATCAATAATAAACATCGGATTGGAGCCACCTTATAACCCACACGCAAAGCTTTAGTAGGGGTTCAGGGTGGGTCATGGCCACACCATGGGTCAGCATGCCATCTGAATCCAGCTGTGCTCACAATCCGTGCCTTGTTGACCATGAACAAGCCATGAAGAGAACCCATGGTTTGTTGTTGGTGTACGAACTGTGTGTCATCCTGCCTTGGCTGGGTTTGGACCATTCAGTAATCCCCATTCCAATGACAACCCATAGTTCACTGCCAATCTGCACTTAATCCTTGAGGACAGGTTCTCATGTGGTCTGAACGCGTTCACTATGTGAAGGAGCATAGCTCCGTTGCAAGGTACACACCTCCTTTGCACAGGAAAGTGCTCGGGGTCAGTCCTCGGCAAGTTCAGGGCAGGCTGAGAAAGAAATGTCCATCAGCATCTGCTTTCCATTTCAACAATCTGCGCATGCGAGGAAATTCAGGGAGGGGGGCTGGGTTCTCGAGGCAGTAAGCAGCAGCCTCGAAGAGGCATTCGCTCTCAAGGAATCTGTCAACCCAGTAAGGGTAAGTTGTTTCTCCAGAACGAAAGGCAGAACAGTGGCATTTTGTGCAATCGCAATCAGACTGAAATTGCCATGCAGAATAACGAGAGGTTACCACGGCCATTGGAACAACCAGCTTGAGTACGCCAGGACCTGCAGCATCTTCTAGCAGCTTAATTTCTGTCCCACCCCACCTCCTTTTTGATGTTTTGTAGGGCTCTGCGTTCATTTCCAAAACAAATGAAACAAATTCACTCCATGCACTTTCTGCTGAAGCCAGATGGGAGGAAACCCACCCAGGAACCCAGAGGAATTCCAGTTGTCCGATATTTTCCAAGGGCTTCCATGAATGCCACTTGTTTCACCCTCGATGCTCAATGTAGGCAGCACTGCTTTCTTGCCCCAGGAGGCATTCACAGCCTCCAGGACCGAGGTGCGGATCCCCTCCCTAGAGCAACAACCCGCCCAGAACATTTCAGCTGAAGAGGGTAATCCTATGCCCATTGACATGGAAAGAAGTTTGACAGCTCCCAACATGTTCCAGCCAGCCCTCCTGAGAGTGATAGGAATTTTTCTGTCCAGATAGGTATAGGATTGCCGACTTAGGCTCCTCCTGGCAATAATTAAATTTTAGGAAACGCAGTTCAGTCTTTTAGCATGGGAAAAATCACAGAAGCCAGAAGCATCTCACATTTTGGCGGAAAGGGTGGAGCCAGGAGAAGGGGGCTTCCAGAGGAAATGCTCGAAGGATAGACTGAAGGTCCCAAAGGGTTGGATTTGCCCCCTGGGCCCAAGACAGCCCTGGTCTTGAAAATACCCCAAACTGCATGCATGAAGACAATTCAAGAAGGCGCAGGCAAAGTAAGCACCCTCAAAGGGTCACCTGCCAGAAGCGAGCAGGATGGAGGTGGAGCGAGACGAGAGAAGGGTCCTTACCTGGCTGCTTAATCTCCATTGCGCAGGTCCCCCGTGCGAGTGCTGCTCGGGCACTCGGGGTCCTTGCTTTTGCGCTCTATTTCACCGCCCTTCATCTTCTTCCTAGTCATATGACCACGGAAGCTGGCCTGGATCTTGGCAGCTGCCGCGTTGGCATCGGGATCATCCAGGGGAATGTCCAGGATGTCTTCATCCAGCTTGGTGCAAGCCCCTTCCTGAGACAGAGTGAGAAGCCAGAATCAGCACAGGAGGCCACATACCTTCCAGCCTGGTCTACAGCTAGAGATGCTTCATTTGGAAAGCCCAGCGAGGAAGAACCAGAAGTGAGTTACATTGGGTGGCATGACCAGGGAGTGGGCAAGGAATGAGAACAGAGCGGAAGAGAGTGGGGTAGGCTGTGGTGCTACTAAGGCCAGACCTTGGGACCAAAACCCAGGCCCCACTGCCCAAGACCCCACAAATGGTCTCCAGAAGACAGCACGTGATCGAGGTAAAAGATGCGGATTCTATTTGATTCCTCTCGTCACAATGGTACCATCACACACCAGGCACCCTATCAGGCATCCTTACAGCCACAGTATAACTTGGTGTCTTCTCAAATCATCTTAGCTCTTTTAATGGTAAAATCCCAACACTGGGGAACATATCGCTGATGTGGCGATGCACTGGGAGGGGGCGTCTCGATTGATGCAGTCAAAACTGTGAAGTCATCCTCTGTGATTCATCCTTCCTATGCAATTTCCTACTTTCTACTGGGATTCCACTCTTATGAGAAATAATTTCTGGTAATAAAAACTGGAGGAAAGAATTAGCAGTGGAACAGAGCTGTTGAAAAAACTCGTGAGCCACAGAAATTGGGAAGAAGTGGCTTTGTTCACCTTACTACTGCTAGCATACCTGGCCCAAAAGTGAACTGTTCTTTTGACTATACTGTTTGTTTGGCTTGTCGCCTTGATTGTGTGTTCTTGGATGGCCTTGATTGCTTACTCTAGAATGGAACTAGTGACAGTCTGACTGAGTTGAGTTTGTTTGTAAAAATGCTAAATGGTTGGCCAGACTTTAGCAAATGTGGTTATTCTCTGGAATGCAATCTTTCTGCCCTTTGCTTTCCTTGCGGACTTGTGGGTGCCTTCAGAGCTGCCAGCTCTCTGAATAATGAAAATGAGGACCTGGTTCTCCTCGTGGATGGAGACGCAGCACAAACAGGGTGCTGGATGCAGTGCAGATTATGATTGCAGGGCATACCTGGCTGGCCAGCATCCAGCCCAGGCAGGCTAGTCACACCCCCAGGCGTTATCTATGGAATTGGAGCTATGCATGCAGCCAGGGACTGAGGAATTCCTTGTCAGAGCTCCCAGCACAACTCCCAGGTAAGCACAGGAAAAACCAGAATTCAAATGTGCCAGTCGGAACTCATCACGAGAATTTTGAACCAATGGATATCTGTCAGTGCTACCTGGTCAGCGAAGGAATGAGAGGGGACTCCACCGTGCGCTCTGTGCTTGTGATCAAACTATTCTCGAGAATAGAATACGCTACAGTGTGGCTCCTCCCATCATTGTCATGCAGGATTGGGTGGAGCATGCCAAGTCCGGACCCCTTGTGTCGCTCATCATGATTACGAATGATTATTAAATTTCATTTATGCCCTGCCTTTCTTCCTCTTGCAAGGAACCTCAGGTGGTTTCCAAAGTTCTCCTCCTCTCCATTTTATCTTCACAACACCTGTGGAAGTAGGTTAAGCTGAGAATCAGGCACTAGGCCAAAGTCTCCAAAGAGCTTCTGGGAGACTAGAACCCGGATCTCTCGAGTCCTAGCTTGACCTGACCTCTACAGCACAGTAACCCTAGAGATGGAACCTATTCCTGACTGGGATAGGGATGGGTGGGACTTTTATTTGGTATGGTTTTGGTGAGAATTTGCCAACATTCACCAAGTTCGCCATTTTCTCAACAAAAAGATTTCAAGGGGGGTGAGGGCTGAAGCTGACAGATTTGTCCATCCAGACCCTTGTTTCTGAGCATTTAAATTTAGACATCTGGGCTTGAATTCACATGTACTGGCGGCATTAGCATGAAATTAGGGTTAACACCTCCCTTTTTATGACAGGTGCTTGGTTTTTTGCAGTAGGAAGGTAGGCAGACACAGCGTGGTGCTCTGTGCTGTAGCTATTCCGGTTGGCCACAGAGAAGATGGGCAAGAACTTCACATCCACTGATCTCTGATAAGGATTCACTGCAGTTCCTCCTATGGAGCAGCACGGCAGCCAAGGAGAGCCCAGGAGCTGTGCAGGGCAGCCCTGCCTGTTGGCCAGGCGCCCCCCACCCAGAAAAAACACCAGTCCACCAGTTCAACCCGCTGCCCCCACACACCGGGCAATGCCCTACAGATGAAGTGGTGCGTGCTTGATGGGACAGCCTTGCAGCCCTTGCACAGACCCGGCTTGGCCTGCTGGCGGAGAGGACGAACACCGCCCTTAGTGCTGGAGCATTTTCATACCTCCATGGTAGGAGAAGGGAATAAAATTAAAATGGGAGGGATCGCAAGGCCGCCCAGAGCATCCTGCCCAGCACCCGCCAAGCCCAGCAGCACCCACGAGCCGGACTTTCCACACGAGCCTTTTTTTGTGCCCTTGATCCCACAGTGCCGATGTCATCCTCTCCCACACTTCCCAGGCACTTTCGTGTCTCTTTTTTAGAGTGGGGATTATGCGGCTTTTTCCTGGATGACGGCATTATTCACCTCTGCAAAGCCTCAACGTTACACTCCGCTGCAGCACCACCTTATGTTGTTTAATGGAACAGATGGGAAAACACCGAAAAGCAGGGAGGAAAAGCCAGGGCTGGGAGAACCTCATGCAAAGGATGCTGTTTTCACAGAGAAAACAGATGAAGATGCTTCAATAAAGCACGGGGTTAAATGCTTCATATAGAGAACCCTAAAACAGTTGGTCATAATTGTCACATTAAAACAAACAAATTTATCACACTGAGCAGAAATAGTCTAATTGCACCCACCCACCCCCTCCAGCACCTCCTCCCTGTCTGCTCTCTGATGTTTTCATCCAGGGCTGAGTTTGTGTTAACCTAATTACAGCTTGGGGATAACTCCAACCCACCTTATCTTCACACTGCAAATAGCTATAGGTTTGTTGGAGATGACTAGCTTTTGTTGTCGTTTTGTCAGACAAGTGTTGAATTCTTTCAGGGTTTTTTTCTCCTTTCAAAACAAAGGAAGCAGCCAAGATTGAGATGAAAGTGGGGAAAAAAGATGTAAGAAACAAAGGAGCAAAGAAAGGAATCTGGAGGGGAGAAGAAGCACTTAAATGCTCAACTAATCCCAGGAGTGTCTTGAAATGACTGCTCCCTCTCCCCCACCCACCCCTGCTCTCTCTCTCTCTCTCTCTCTACACACACACACATTCCAATGAATAACTCATATTTATCATTAATATTGAGAGTTTCAGACATCCAAATGGGGGCAATTATAGCTTACAGCGGACCTCTAATCAGGAGTTGGGATCTTCTGACCAGTTGGTCAAATGGAGATCGACAGGCCTGTCAGTCTGGAATCTCTGGAGACCACCAAGCCCTGCTCTGGGTTTTTCAGATTATTTTCTCGGTAGTTGTTGTACGCCCTATTTTGCAGAGGACAACCATCTATTGAGAAGACTATCCTCTGTCTGGAGGTGCCCCCAATTTGAAGCTTGTCCAAGTTCCATTCAAGTCCCACAAGAATGTTAGCTGGGTTGGGAGGGAAAGATGACATATGAGGCCAACTTGAGGGAACTGGGTCTCTTCTGCTTGGAGAAGAAGAGACTCCAAAGGGATCTTTTAGCAAGGGGATGTCATGTGGAGGAGGGCCGTGACCTGTTCTTCCCTGAAATGGGGGGCAGGCCATGTTCCAGTGGGGCAAAGCTCAAGGAACCAGGCAGGAAGTACTTTCTAATGTTTAGGACCCATAGGATACGGAATGAGCTTCCAAGGGAGGTCGTAGAGGCCCCATCAGAGAGGGTGTTCAAGGAAAGATTGGACAACCACATGTTGGGGATTGCATGAGCACAGCCAGGAGAATGAAGGGGCGATTCTGCCAAAGAAGCTAAGATACCACAACAAGATGACAGCAAGCCACACTGGCACGCGTGAGGCTGTCTATGGCATTCGCAGGAGAATGTATGCATTTCAGACGTCTTAACATTGACTACGAAATTGAGCTTCCTTTTCCTTCCCTGCTGCTGTTCCTAGAACTCTCAATACTAAAATTGGATTGTGTTTTTTTAAGCATCGTCTTGGTTGCAATCTGTCTGAAAGATTTAATTGATATAAAGCTGTCTTTTGGCAGGGTGGCAATGATAGTGGAATGTAATCTATGCATCGGGTGTTGCCTAGCTGCAGAAGCAAACATATCTGATTCGAAAAGATTAGGTTCCTGTAGCATGATTGTTATCTTGGGAAGGCATGCTGTTTAATCGGTATTATTGTTTTGGACCCTGGCAGATAACCAATTCAATAGAAAACTCCTGCAATCAGACTTCACAGCTTCTGGACTTTCTCTCTATCGATGGACAACAGCAGGCAACATAAAACCTCTTTGTTGTGATCCTAATTCCATTGCCACTATGAACATGAGAACGTAGCAGAAGCTTTTTCCAGGAGCAACCAATGCTCTGAAAGGAGCCCTTGCTTATTATTTATTTACTGGATTGATGCCTTGTTCAACGAGCTTACTCAGTCATTCCTAGGTTGTTTTGGGGGAACCTCTTCTCCTGATTTTAGTAGACTTTCCCCTGTGCATCTATACTGTACTTCTGTGAAGCTTGGGTTTCTGGAGGCCTGCTAGAAACCTTGTGTATTAAGGGTGCCAGCTTTGTAATGGCACTCAGTCTGAACCTCAGAAGTAGAGGGAATGATGAGAAAAATGCAGGGAAAATATGTTGCAGTAGTTGTTGTTTTTTAAATCCTGTTCTGGTTTTTATGTTGCCAAGCACCTTTAGTATTACAAAGAGCTTCCTAAAAACAAAAACAAAGACGTGTCATGCTCAGGAGCAAGAAATATGCTGAGACAAACCCTCTCCTTTCACCCTGAGCAGCTCAAGAAGTGTTCGTGCAATGTTAACCCAGCAATTCTGATTGCAGTACACGGGTGTAAATGATCTGCACCTTTAAAAATGGCTTGCATGCCAAATGTGAGAAGCCAGCCTGTCAATCATTTTTCAATCATTTTTTATTTTAAACTCAGTCAAGTTCTGAAGGCTTAACCTCCCCCCTCCCCTTGCACGCATGCACACACACACTTTGGAAGCTATTTTGAGAGGCGTTTAAAAATGAAAAGTGCCACACAGTAAGTTCAGCTGCATGGCAGTGCGTGTTCCGGCCGTGTCGGGCACCCTGACAGTGCGCAGCTGGAAGTGCTTATGTGAGCCCATCTCCTTGTGGTGGGTAACAATTGCTCGAACCCCCTGCTGTTTAGGACTCCTTCCCCTTCCCCCTGTGTGGGCAAACTCCCATGCTTTAAATGCTGGGGGAGCGTCATCATTTCGGTGGATAACCTTGTGATGTGTGTGCTGGGGAGGAGATGGGCACAGGCTGCACACAAAGTTGCCAATTTTTGCCCTGGCAATATCAGACAATCCAGATGTTCACTGCAGAAGCGGAGCTAGGGGACAGCTCGCTCAGGCTGCTGCCCCAGATCTTGGGAAGCCATCTGCCCCACCATCTTGCTGTCCATGAACAGCTGCTGGGGAAAAACCCAGGGCCCAGAGGAGCTCTGCCGAATTGGATGCCCCTGGAAGAGCTGGCTTTTTTACTGCAGGTAAATCTTACCTCTTGCTGACCACCCACATTTGATTCCTTCTGCCTCTGTTTTTTGTGTGTTTCTCTGTTTTCCAGAAATCAAAAGCCTTCCTCTCCCCTGCCCATACATTCCTTTTTACAAATAGGGGTGTCCTTAGGAGATGAAGGTCCTTTAAAAACACATGCACACAGTCTTTAGAGCATATGTAGAGCAGCATATGAAAATCTGTACTTTGTTCTGCTGGCCATGTAGGTCTGAGCCCCAGAGGTTTTCCATGCCTAGCACTGCCCCCAATTCAGTGCTCCAGTGAGAGCAAACAAGCGGGACGTGCCCATTTTCAAAAGCAGATTCTGTCTTCACTGACAAAAGGCCATCAGTGGATGGACCAAGAAAACCTCTGCAGTGCTTGGGAAGTCCTCAACTCTCCCACCGTGGCTGAAGAGGCATCCACATTTGAAGACACAAGTGATCCCAGGACAGAGCAGGGTTAGTGGAGGACGCTGAGCTGGAAACCAAGATCCAGCATGAAACTCTTGGTGAAGCACAGTTGCAGTAGACAGGCAACTTCAGTGGCTGAATCGAGGTTGAGGGTAAGGGTTTTCCTCTTATTCGCAAGGGCTTTCATTTGGGCCAGTGTGACGCACGTGAGTAGCAAGGGAGCACTTCGACATCGCGAGGCCTCCGGAGGGCATCCACTTTGACAGAGGGCTTGGATTTCCAGTACTGGGGCCTCTTTGCCAGAGTGTCTTCAAATGCACTGCTTAAGATTATTCTGCAGGCATACATTAGAAATCATTTTCCGAGGGGAGCCCCTGTGGCAAAATGGTTACTGTTGGACTTGGACCTGAGAAATCCGGGTTCCCCCCACTCATCGCATGGTTCTGGGGCACTGACTCTCAGTTCAGCCAACCTCATACGGCTGTTTTGAGAAGACTGCATAAGCCCCCTAGGGTTTCTTGCAGGAATAAGTGCAATATAGATCAATCAATAAAAATAGGTTTGGGAAGCACCAATTCCAGAACAAAAGAACTGAATTTAGTAAGGTGTTGAAAAAAAATGCAGGTGGGTTCCATCTAGACTAAGTTCCCATTGACCTCAGTGGAACTGAACAGGCACCAAGACTAACTTGTCCTATTGATTTCAGTGGACCTACACTGAACACACCTGGTCTGGATCTAACCTTGCCGATTTGTTTCCAAAATAGTTCCATTTTCTGTTGCCAGGTCTAACACATTTCCAAGCATTACAACTCCTTCTGGGGCAGAATGAGCAGAAAAACAAAATCATCAACAACACACATATAACACTAACAACAAAATCCGGACAGTTCAGCCAACGTATCATACAGAATATTACATTTAAGTGATATGTCAGCACCAACTATTTATGGCTTCTCTATAGAAGACATTGTTATGTGCATGTGATTACTTGCTCAGGATAATCGAAAGTTGTTTTACATGATATTTTCATTCTCCAGGGCCTCTCTCATGCTTTCTGACTATTACACCCTTTTTTAAGAAAAATAATGAGCTACTGCAGAGTTAACACATTATAAAACACTAAGAAACGGGTGTGTGTTTTTGCAATTCCACTATACCACAGCACCACCTTGTGGTTCTGCCATGGAACATATGAACACATGCAATCCCACCAAGAAGCCTTGATAAAGTGGTGGGTTAAAATGGGTCAAAAGCTTAATGTGGAAAGGCCCTTAGAAAAGTACAAAAAGAGTTCCCCTGAAACCTCAATACATAGAAGTGTATTAAACAATATTTCTTCTAGGAGGGCATTTAAACAGAACTATTTTTATAGTTGTAAGATTAGTCAAACAGCATGCATGCCAGCTCTCTGTTCACCGCTACATGTTATGGAAAAGAGGTAGAAGTTGAATTATGTGAAAAGTTATTGTAGGGCATGAGAGGCAACCAAAACAGGCTGCTAGATTTCCAGGGGACTTGCAGTAGAGGGGACTTGGTTTCATCTGTTTCACATTAGCAATGACTTATGGCACAATCCTATGGCTGGCAGACACTGTCCGGCCAGGCACAGGAAAAGGGGGAGCTCCACTGCCACCTCGGAAAGGCCTCCCCCCTTCAGAGGGCCCTCTCCGCCCTTGCAGATGTCGTGGCTCTTTCCCTGCCAGTGCGGCTCCGCAGGCAGAAGACCATCTCCAGGGCAGGGGCTGGATGAGGCACCACCATCGCCCACCCAATCCAGGCAGTGCCTCGGCACGGCCCAGCGGCAGGAGAAAAACATTTAAATGTCCAAGGTTGGCCATCTGAATGTTCATGAGGCTGAGCGTCTCACTCCTCCCATGGCTGTGGCCTCCTTTATGGATTCCATCTGCCTCATCTGGTCATCTTCTTCTGCCTTCAGTCCTCCTTTGCACGATCACTTCTCCAGGGAGTCTTGGCTTCTCTTGATGCGCCCGAAGTATGCCAGCCTCCATTTTGTCATTTCTGCCTCTAGGGAACGCTCTAGCCTGATTTGATCTAGGGCGCATTTGTTTGTCTTTCTATCAGAAACAAACAAACAAACAAAAACTTGTGGGGGAACCAGAAGGGGAAATTTCATGCAAAGGGCTGAGACCAACAGCTCTGAATGAGGACTAAGAACACATTTCTGCCCTGGGTGACTTTCTTAAATTTTGAATGTCTCTCTGCTCCTGCTAAGCCCGTGGGGGGCCCAAACCCCACAAGTTCCCACTGACAAAAGCTCCTGGACCTGCTCTTCCTCCCCCACCCCTTGCAACCCATTTATTCACTTTCCTCTCTCTCCGGCTCAGCCAAAGGCAGTGGTGAGGAAGAGGAGAAGGAGGAAGAGGAGGAGGAGCAGAGGACAATGCAGCTACAGCTGCCTCCTTGCTCCCAGGTTCCCTGCATGCCCAGCAATGGTGTGGGAGCCCTGATGAAAGGAGGAGGAGGAGCAAGAGCAGCTGCAGGCACCCGTGCAGAGAAGGTCCGCTCACTGGGGGATGGAGCGTGTGAAGGAGGGGTCTTGCCTGAAGGACCTCCAAAACCATCACCCATGTTCCAGCACTATGGAACCCAAAGCAGGTCCCACAACCCTGAAGTTGGCATGCCCCAGTTATAAGGAAACAAAGGTATTGGGTCTCGGGTAAAAATAAGTGCGCTAGGTACCTTTTCCCCCAAGGAACTTTTAAAGAGAACCTTAGTCTCTGTTGAGCTGTCTGGATTTATTTTCTTAGCTGCCTCTGACAGCTGATCTACTTAGAAACACCCTGTCAGGCAGAAGAGTGTAAAACTGGGGGAGTTCTGAAACTAATGCAAACCATATTTCTCTGAGTTTTTTTGGTTTCCTTTTTCATATGCCCCTCAGATACCGTTAAGTCAGAAATTCAGCCTGCTTTCTCCTTAGCTCCATCCTGGGTTCAGCTCCTTGGTGGCATCCAACCTCATCCTTGAACCCTTGGGGTCTTCGAGAGGGTACAGGGTCAGGCCCTTCCCTGCATCCCCCAGAGCTCCGTCCTGCCCCCTCCCTCAGTTCAGCCTCGCCCCGTTGCACCAGCAATGTCTGAAAGGAGCCCTCCCTGACATGCACGGAGCCGGCTGGAGCTGTGGTCAGACTAGATGTCCCAGAAGGCCTCTTCTGACTCGCTCCACTTCTATGTGCTGGCCTGAACATGGGTAGAACTCTCTGCACAACCGTGGGCACTGCTTGGGATCGCTGGCCAGCAGTTTGCCCCACGAATAGTCTGTCTTTTTGGAGAATACGCTTTCCCCGGTCCTGGTGGCTCAGCCATTGCGCGCTTGAAACACGGTCCTGTGAGAATATGGGCATTACGTTTGCATGGTCAGCAGGAAATGGAATCAGACCTACAGTGAAGAACATAAGAACCTGGGAAGAGTCCTGCTGTATCAGGCCAGGGATCCACCTAGCCCATCATTCTGTTCGCACGGTGGCCAGCCAGCTGCCCCCAGGATCCCACAAGCCAGACATGAGCACCACAGCAATCTCCCACCCATGTTCCCCAGCAATGCTGCCACTGATACTGGAAGTAGCCACCTGGACTAGTAGCCCTGGATACTGTTCTCCTCCTGGTATTTGTCCAACCCCCTTTTAAAGCCTTCCAAGTTGGTGGCCACTGCTGCATTACTGTGAGTTAATTCCATATTTTAGCTATGCACTGTGGGAAGAAGTCCTGCAATTCCCTGGAGCATTTCCCACAATGCCCTGAAGCAAAAGTAGTGTGGGATACGTAAATAGTGGCTTGCATACCCAAGCGCCAGTGCTAATGCGATTTGCCTCAGGTTGGAGGTGGGAGGGAATCTTGCCCACGGCTGAGGGTGCAGACCTGGTCTCCACTAAGGGAGAGTCACCGTGGAATAAGGGCAGACAGAACTTTCCAGCCATGTCCCTACCTAGAATGTCAACAGCAGAACCAGAAAATGTTGCTATGTTCCAAGGTACTCGCTGGAAAGGTCAACCTTCCATAAGCATTTGCTATTCCAAAATTACAATCAAAAGTCATCTGCAGACTTCCCCCTCCTACCCCCACATTGCTCTCCTCTCCTTTCTACCCAGATACAACTGGTTCTCCAACTCCGTTGACTCCCCTCTAGTAGAGATGTCAAAGAAATGCACAATGAACTCAAATTATTTTGAATTTCTATGAACCTGACCTGCAAATTCTGCAGCAGACCAGTTTTTTCTGAGTTGCTGGGGTTCCCAGACTTGCAGGCAGAATTCTAACTGTTTGCAGACATAGTCATACAAAAATACAGGGGGAGAATAACCAAAAGAGAAAAAAAATCATCTTTCCCCAAAAGGCTACATTGTAAAAATACAGATCTAGGGTAATGTACGTGTTTGCAGAAATGCATATTTTGATACATATGCCCAAACAGTGTATCCCAATGTGAATGCAAATGTGAGAAAATTCAATTCCAGGAATGAACAAGTAAGAATAAAAGTCACCCAACAGTCCACAAAACCCAGGTGGGATGGATGGAACACATGAATTAAATGAAATCGTGTACAACTGAGGTGCATGTGAAGCAGGGCTGCCAGCTTTTCTTTTTTCTTTTTCATTGTTCTCTGTAATCGCTTTGCGACAACAACAATTTCAGCCAATTGAGTTTTTTCTCACCAGAACCTCTGCATACCAGGGAAAGAGTCACCTGCTAAATTTCTTTCCATCATGCTGTCACATGAACTCCCCGGGAGGTAAAGACAAGAATGTGGACAAAGAACCACCCCTTTTAATATGTTTGGGGACCCTAGTCAAATCCCGTACCATATCACAAGACCTACCAAACCTCACTGCCGGGGACCAAGCACCTGGATGGACCCAATCCTGACACCTGCGAATGCTAAGGAAATGTGCAAGGGGCACTTTGGTGGCCAGCTGCCATAATGGACTTGCTCCCAGTGCCATTCCAGATCCTGCGGCAGCCACAGTATTTTATGGGAAGGAGGACATTTGGTTTCAGGGGGAAAAAAGACAGAGAGATTGGTGTGGGGTGGGGGGCAGAAAGAGCGGGGAAGCACATACGGGCAAAACCCAGCTAATCTGGGGGATCAGATGCAGCAGAGCTCCTTTGAGCCCCTGCATCTTTATTTCAACATGGGCCCAAGGACAGCAGGTGGTGATACAGAGCGTCCCCCCCCCAGATGTGGGGCACCAAATGAAATACTCAGTGCTGCAGCCCCAGCTGGCCATCCCCTAAAGCTGTGCCTATGGAGCTTCCTGCATAAGGACGAGGGAGAGAGAGACGTCCGCACTCGCGCACCCTGCCAGCCGGTCGGTGGCTTTACAAAACGGCAAGAAGGCAGGTCTCTGCCCTGAGGAGATTAAAGCCGAATGTTTGCAGTGGAAGTTCCCAAGGAGGCAGGGGTGGACATGCCAGGAAACAGGCATGGTGGGACTCCTGCGGCGCCAATCTCAGGTTTTGCGGGTCTTGCCTTCTGCGCCGAGGCCAGGCAAGGCGTGAGGAAGCTGCCATGACTTCTCAGCCTTTCCTGCTTGGAAAGGGAGAGGTGAACAGGTGGCAGCAGCAAAGCAGGGGGATTTGGGGGTGCCCGGCAGCCCCCTGCAGCAGTTTGGGCCTTGGCAGGTTCCCAGTAAGGCCAGCCCAAGATGCCTGCCCTGTGCACACCAGCTCTCCACTGGTGGACCTCTTGCTGGGATTGATGGATGACTGTGTGTTTAGGGAAGGGACTGATGTGCTGAATAGCCTGCCTTTGGTCCCTGCTAAAGGCACTGTGACGGGTGAGGAACTGAACTGTCCCCATCATCCCCTCTGCCCTTTTCAGCCTTTCTCCAAGCGGACTGGACTGGTGTTGGGAGAGGAAGCCGCAACAGCCAGCATCCCCAAGTCCCCAGGAGGCTGTGCCAGCTGGAAGGGGGATCCTAGGAAGCTGCAGCAGGTCCGCAGGCTGGGGGTCCTGCATGATACTCTATGAGAACGCTTCCCAAATGGCCCGTCTCTCCTCTCTTTTTTGGTAGGACTCCCACACCGAACTCTCCCGGGAGAGGAGCAGTTCTCCACGCAGGCAGGCGACCTCCACAGGGAGGACATGCAGTCATGGCAGGGCACCCAGCAGCCCACAGCCCCATTCGCCACCTGCCCTCAGATGCCACCATCTGCTGAGTTCTAAATCTATCCATCACGGTGGTGCAAATGTTCTGCTTCCGCAAACAGGCGGCCTGGTTTTGATCCCACTTCATGTAATGAAGTGTGACTCTGCCATCTCCTAATTGAAGTCGCTGGAAACAAACCCAAGTCCTATGGGAACACCAGCACATCAGTACTAACTTCTCCTGGATCAGCAAAGCAGATCATGGGAAAATTGCAACCCAAGGGCTCAGTGAGCAGGCGACGTCCTTCCCCATCTCGCTTGGTAGACATGGGAGACTTTCTGGGTCAAGATGCTTCAGCAAATGCAGGCTTCTGTTTCCGTCTGATAGTTTCCACTGATTAGGGCTAGTCCTCATATTACACTGCAAGTACGACAGCAGGTAGCTTTCTAATGTCCCTAAAAGCATGAGACCTTGATTTTCAAAAATAGGGTTCTCAGAAGGGCTTTCTCCTTAAGGACATAAGAGCCATGCTGGCCCAGGTGCCATCTAGTCCAGCATTACGTTCACACATGGCAGCCCACTAGGAACCCACGAGAAGGACATGAGTGCAGCACCTCCTCCTCTTCCTCCTCCTCAGCAGGGTTCCCATGTGTGAAAAGAATAGGCAGCAATGAGGTGGAACTGGTGTATGCAGGGATGGAGTGCCGTCACTCTACAAATGGCAGGAATGTCATCTGACAACACCCTCAGGCATCCCTGTTCCCTCTGGTCTTAGCCGCAGTTCCTCATGGCAGCTGGGGCAGGGGGAAAGTATTTTCCCAGCAATAATAGATGCTTCCTTGCTGTAATGCAAAACATTTTGGAATGGCTTGTTCTGAACGGACAGCAAAGACCACCAGATCTAGCAAAGGCCCACCCCAGGATGGAAACAGCTAGAACCAGGCCACTATGATTTTTGGACACTCCTTGGGGACGTGGCACATTCCTGCCAGTAGGTGAAACTTCTCCCAGCATGTTACTGTGATGGTGGACAAAGCATCACTGGATCAATTTCAGCTGCCTGTCACACGAAATCCCAGGAGAGAAAAGCTGGCAATCACATCCGGAATGCCTTTGAGATGGGCATTCTTGGCCACATTTAAGGGATGAGCAGCCACATAACCTCCAGGAATCCACAGGAGACATAGCGATGAGCTTGTCATCTCCTTATTCTCATACCAAGAAGCATTTCAGGAGCCCAAATCCCAGGAAAGGTCTCAGGGTGTCAGCATTGTCTGGCATCTGTGAAGGCCCACACTCAAGCCAAGAGCTCGCTACCCACTTCTGGAGCAAGGATTTGTGCCAGCGAAAGCATCACTGGGCCCTTGCCTGGGCCCACACCCTTGCAAGGGGACCCCTTACATGTTCTCCGGAACTTCCTGTCCTGAACGCTCTTGCAGCCTGCCCCCCTTCTCCTCTGCAATCATGCCAGCAATAAGGAGAATGAGGAGACGGAGCTGCATCTTCCATTTGTGCGCTTAGACTGGACCACTTGCTCCCCGAGGAAGATGGCAAGTAGTGTCTCAGAGCAGCGGAGATTGCCTGCTTGCTCACCCTGCCCAGGGCACCTTCCAGGACCTCCTGACTGCAGCCCTTTGGACCTGCTCTTGCCCTCTTGTTTGCCTTTTCTTCAGCTGCCCTCTCTGAACACCCACCACCCCCAAAATCTGCAACCGGCATTGCCCGTTTGCACTGCAGAAGGCTATTTGCCATCCAAATGTGGGGCAAAGCCATTTATTACTCTCTGATTTAAAAACCAAGGGGTTTTTTTTTTGGTTATGTTGGTTAAAGATACCCTTGAAGAGCATCATCGTCTAAACATTGCAGTCCCATCATACATTCCCAACGGTTCAGAGCACAGCTCAGGGGTTGCAGGATATGAAACCACCAGCTGTTTCCTGCACGGCGCCTTAGCGCTCATGCAGTCCTGCACTTGCCTGCATGCACACCAGAGTCGAGAAGCTGCACGCACCCGGCCACTCAGAGGTGTCCCTGGATGAGCCGCAGAAATCGAGGGAAGGCAATCCTAGCAGCTCCCACTACCAAATTCTTGATAAACCATTCCTCAAAAGCAAAAACCAGGGAGTCCTTCCTTAATATTAAGCAGGAAATGGACATGGATCAATCTCTGAATAATTCCTGCCCCTTACTCACAGGAGGTGTGGACATGCTCATGGCACTGCCAGCTGAAGTCTTTCAAGCTGCCTTCCCCATCCCAGTGCCCTTTAGTTGTGCTGGATTACAACTCCCATCAGCTTCTTCCCACATGACAATGGGACATGAGGGGATAGAGTCAGGCTACAAGTAATGTATGCCACTCCTGTGTATGCAGGCTTTACTTCGCTATTCTGAAGCACAATCTACTGAAGGTCCAGTGGTGCAAAGTTCAGGATTTAAGGAGTTTCTTTTCAAGGAATGGGGTGGGGTGGGATGGGTGGGAGATCAGTATTTTGATTAATGCTTTCACAGTTGCTGCCTGCTCTCCCCTCCTCTCCCTTAAAAAAAAGAAAAGACATTGTTTTCCTGCCTCTTTTTTCCTCCCCAGATCAGGAACAGAAATAAGCAGCAACACCCACACAAAAACTAACAGTTCTGCTGGTCCTGTTGTGATTACATGTTCGATATTTCAGCAACTAGAAATCACTTTGCAATACTGAGTTGATTTAAAGACGCCAAAGCCCCCACCTGCACCACCACCCCTACCAACAACAGCAGTTAAAGCACTGTCTAAATTAAAGTTAGACTCAAGGGAGCTGCAAAATTTTGACTTCTTTCAAGGATAAAACCATTTCCCTAAATGTCACTGAGTTCTGGAAAAATTAGCCCATCAACAGTATGCCCTGCTCATAGATGAGCACCTCCTCACTCTCCATGTCCCAGGAAAAGAAGCCTGTGATCCTAAAGAAAAGGTGAGAGTGGCTGCTGGAGGAGATGCAGAGAATGCCCAGCCCCCAAGTAGCCCACTGAAATCACAGGTTGCCCTGATCCTATTTGAGTAATCAAAGCAACAGTAACCAAGCAGCCCCCCTGCCACATCCTGACTTCACTCTTCCCATCCGCTCATTGCATTCATGAACAAATGTATCTTTGCAGAATCAAAAGAGAGGAAAAATGTACAGCTGTGTACGTACATTACAGCAGTCCATCCTGGATGCCGACAGAAGGTGGATACTCTGGGAAGGCAGAGATCTGCTTTCTGCTCCACTTAATAGGAACTTGCTGTTCCTCCCACCCTGCTCGCTTCCGATCTGCTCTTCCTGCAGGTGCCGAAGTTGAGCAGTGCTTGCTGCCTGTGTAACCCAGTTACTCTCAACTGGGGAGCCTACCCAACCGACTCAAGCAGCTCCACTTCTTCGTGTGCTTTTTAATCTCTCTCTCTCACTCGCTCTCCGGCTTATTTTACAGCAACTCCCCTTGCTTCTAACTAACACCCTTTAAATACTTAAAGAGACAGGCAGCCTGGCATTAAGAGCTCTTTGTGCCATAGAAACACACCAGGAAGACAAACAGTACTCAACATTTCACTGCCAATTCTACTGGTCTCCGTTATTTTTTTGGGCAAATGCATTCAATCCCCTAGTTTATCATCAGTCACCATGGCCTGATCTTACACTAGGAAAAGAGGGATGCACTGGGGGGCACCTTAAATGAGAACAGACGTATTGGCCCAAAGGCATGGCCTGTAGGCACATGATGCACCAAACTTGCTGAAATGAAATGCATCTGGATCTGGCAAGCACTTGGATAGGAGCCGCCTGAGTGCGTGCTCAGTGCATGCTGCCTTGAGTTCCCACGTGGAGGACAGGACTGTGGGAGTGGGATGGAAATCGAATCCATTATGGCCCATGCATTTAGGAACACGGGTTCAGCTCTTCAGGTGTATGAAGTGTACATGCATAAGCACAGAGGGAACATTGTAACCATGTGGCCATGAAATGCAGCACATTCACTGGGTGCACATTTCCATGCAAAACCTTGAGGATGCATGGTACACATACAGCTGGTTGTCAAAGGACAACATGCTATTCCTCCTCTTTCTTTCTAACGTGCTGCAGGCTGCAGTTCTACAGATGTGCAGATGCCTGGAAACAGCCCTTGCTGAACGCAGTGGGACTCACTTCAGCATCAACAGGTAGAGGGTCACATCATCCCACTGGCATGATCAGTAGCAATGACTTCATCTCCAAGTGGCCGTCAGTGTACGTTTCACCAACTCGACACTGGGCAAGCGGGACTTGGAATAAAATGTCGCGGTGCGGAGTGCTTGTGTTTGGTGCTCCAGCCACCCAACCGCCTCACTTGGAGCCGTCTCCTCCCCAGTTTGCAGGTCTCCCCTCCCCAGGAGACAATCATCATTCCATGGTGCCTGAGCCCACACGGTATTCAGCGGGGTGTTTGAGGGAGGGGGTCTCCCTCTTAGGCTGGTCACTTTTGTACATACAGACTCTGGAGTTCCTCTAACCATGTGGATGCCTCCCTCTTGTTTGGCTACATAAGCACCAGCACACAGAAAGGGGTTGGGTTCAGGCAGCATGGCAACCCATACTCAAGTCTTGAAGCAAAGGCTGAGGGTAGGCTGCCATTCACTCACAGGTCATTGAAACAGGGATCGCCATGCTCTCTGATATGCATTGCACTAAAAACACATGGCTTGTTAACAACGAACAATCCATGAAGAAAGCCCACGGTTTCTTCTTGGACTCTGAACTTCGTGTTGTCCACCATGGAAGTTATCTCAGCAGGGTTCAGACGACAGCTGCAGCAACATGACAAGCCAAGTTTCAACAACTGTCCATGGTTCAGTGGCAATGCATGCTTAATTCTTGAGTGTGGATTATTGTGCGTCCAAACCCAACTGGATATGATGCTGTGCCATGGCCATTTGCTTTCTGGCATCCTGCTTGCCACATGTCAGATCTTTGACAAATCTTTGGGCTATCGTCCAATTACAGAAATCAGAGGGCACAGTCTTATGAATGGGGCATACTAGGAGAACTTTTCAGGCCAAACATGCATAGAATTGTGATTAATCAAATGATTGCATCAGTTAATTGCATATGTATAAAATTTCATGTGGCTAAAAAAATACTTTGGGGGAGCACATTATCTCTTCCATTTTAATGGGTGCATATTTATGTCATAGTAGATGCCATTTTAGAAGAGGCATTCTGAGTGACAACAAGGAGGATGATATTTTTAAAGCTGGTGCCCTCCTTCTGCATTTTTTATAAATACTTATGTTGAAAATAATCTAATTTTTACAAAGCCAAACAAATAATGCATGCTTTTTTGTCAGCTGTTCCATTGATTGAGCTAACCAATTAATCAGTTAAACAATGCAGCCCTACTGAAATATGTTGCTAAAGGAACTGCAAGCGTTTGGCATAAGAACACAGGAAGCTGCCTATGAGTCAGGCCACTGGCTCACCCAACCTGATTTGTCAGCACTGACTGGCAGCAGCTCCTCTAGAAATTCAGGCAGAGTTTTTCCGGCCCTCTGTGGAGAGATGCCAGGAACTGAACTGAGGACCTCTTGCATTTGGAGCGTGTGGTGTGCCTCTGAGCTGCAGTTGCTTCTGGGCAAATAGGGCAAATAAAGCAAAGAGAGAACAATGAGGTTTGTTTTCATGTTATGTTTGCCTTTTGTGGTGGAAGAACCAGGCCTGAACTTTTCTGCTACTGTTTTCCAGACCCAGAATGGGAGAGGAAGCAGTCGGAGCTCAGTGCATGAGCACCTGCTCAGATTTCCCCAAGTCCAGTTCCCAGGACTGGTTCCGCAGTCTGCCTTCTGCAAGGGGTGCCATGTCCCCCCCTTGACTCTTCCAGTGTTCAGCAGGAGGTTCTGATGAGCAAGAGGCACAGGCTGTTTTCAGAAGACACCACCCTGCCAAGCCCTGTGGCTCACATGATGAGTCCCTGAAAGACGCTTCTTCTCCCCACCGTGCAGAAGCCTCAGACTATAATATCAGATGGTGGCAAATTAGCAATCCTGTCACCTCCTCCAGGAGGAGCAGAGCTGACCACACTACAAGTCATGTCAGCCTATATCAGGCTTCATTTGGCTTTGTTTTCCTGCTAAGCCAACATTTTCCTGTGACCTCCCAAAGGGGACAACTGCAGCCAGCAGGTCCCACTTAAGACTACAGCTACCCAAGGTCCTACTTCCTTCCTGTCTTAATTTGCTTTCCTGCCTTTCTACCTTTGAGCTGAGGGCATATCTTTGACACATAATAATACTACTTAGCATTTCATGTAGTTCATTTCAAGTGTTCAAAGTATTTACTATGTAATTACACGTTACTAGTCCTTGACATTTTCTGATGGAAATCTACCTTTAACTCTAACCTGATAGACAGGAGCCACTTAATTTTTATGTCCATCCCTTCTTCCACAGTCTACTTTCACCTCTGTCCCCTTACATTTGAAAAATCTTTTAAAAGAAACTATCTACAAAGAAAGCTGTGGGATGTGTCTCTGGTGCAACCCCTCTTAGGTTGAACTTTAACTCATTTTAGGTCCTGACATCCTTGCAGCAATTGTGTAAAGTAGACGAATTTTATATTCCCAACTCTGCATTTGAGGCTTACCCAGAACCAACTATTACAATACGATCCTATACATTCAGAAATCAGTTGTATTCATTATCATTTTTTTTATTCCATCCAATAGCCAAAGCTTTCTAGGCAAGTCTCAAAAATGAAAAACTTAAAACATTGAAAGATAAATCATAAGTTGTTAAAACACTGGGAGAAGGGGAAAATCTTGACCTGGTCCTAGAAAGAGGGTAATGCTGGCACCAAGCAGACCTCAGTGGGAAGAGTCTACCACAATTAAGGGGCCACCACCAAGAAGAACCTTACCCTTGTTGCCATCTTCTGAACTTCCTCAGAGAAGGAACTTGGAAAGATGCTCCATCAGGTGTTGTGGTCTCAAACTTGCCTCCAGGTAAATGGATATAAAACAACAGCCTTACTGAGTTTCATAGCTTGGTTAGGTCTGAGCAAGAGACTTCCCAGCTCATACCATTTAAAGCACCACCCTATGCCCACTTATTTTCTGCAGTAAATCCAACTGTGTTCCGTGGAACTTACTCCTGAGTAAGTACGGTCAGGGTTGCAGTTTGGCTACAAAAGAGATGTCTTCCAGTCATCTCCACATGGCTAGAAGTTGGGTTAATCTCCAAAGAAAAAACACCAACACCTCCAGGGGAGTTACTGTTGTGGGTTTTGGGAGAATTTGTTGGGAGGCTCAGTGCCAGCAGTAAAAAGTGGGCACACTGCCTTCTCTCCTCCCCCACTTTCCCATCTCTCTCTCTCTCTCTCTCTTTCGCACACGACACCTTCTCTTTCCCTCATGCTCTGCCCCTCACTTCTCCCTCTTTCTTCTGACACCCTCTTCGCTTATTCACCCCTTTCTCCCTGCCCCAGAGGTCCGCACTGGTCACTGTCAAGGGCCTCATTCAGTGCCAGGGCTGCATCTCGCCCACTGCTGCTCCAAGGGCTGGCTCATACACGGGTGTGATGGCAGTTATCTCAGCAGCGTCTGGCCTGTGATGATCAGCACGGGTGACAGAGCATCCCAGGCCAAACAACACAGGTAGAACGTCTGCTTCTCTCTTATCGACTTGGAATCACAGAATCATAGAAATCGGGGGTGGGGAGCCTCAAACCCAGGGCTCCTCTTGGAGTCCCAGCCCCATGCGGAGTTCCCAGGTGTTCACACCCGCTTAGCCTGACCCCTAGCTAATTTTCCAGTCATTGCTCTCTGGGTGCTTTCCTGGATTTTGTGCAGTCCCCCTCCTGCTTCCTAAAAGGTTGAGCAACTTCTTAGTTACTGGCAGTGAGAACATTAATCTGAAACATGCTGAGGAGTGTATTTTTGGAAAGAGGAATTTCTCTGAAACGGCATCCAGGCTCTGGCCTGAAGGAGAGCTGACACCCCTGTGCCAGGAACAGCTGTCACCCAACTGAAGTGAGAGCAGCACCATGGCTATCAGACCCACCCCCGAGGTAGCCACTTGTTTGGTCGGCACTGGGGGCAGGGGCAAGATAGCAGGCACAGCCCGGCAGCTCCCTTGCGTGTGCGTTGGATGCATGGAGCACTTTGCTTGAGCCCCCGCTCCATGCGTGCATGCACACCCACGCACGGAGAGACGGGCCCAGGCAGTGTGATAACCCACATTCAAGGACTGGGTATGGGCTGCAGGTGGGTTGCCACTGAACCATTTCTATGTGCCTTCCTCAAAGTCTGCTTAATGATTTCACCGTGGCCCTTCCCCCAGGCTTCATTTCGTTTTATTTTAAGAACGGCCACGATATTTGACGGCCTCGTTGCTCTCGCTGCCCCCTGCCTGGGCTGCATCCCGTTCTGCGAGTGGTCCAGAGCAGCCAGGACAGCCATGAGGGTCGGTGCGCCTGCGAGAGCCCAAGCCCAGCGGGGCTCATGGACGAGACCCCCGAGTCACGCTCGCTCCTCACCATGGCAACCAGCTGTTGAGCAGCTCTTCCCCAGAGGTGGTCTTCAAAGACCTGGAGCCAGCAATGGGACCAGAGTTCTAGTCCGAGCATGCAGGAGAGGGGGCTTTGCAGTAGACCCCTGCCCATGGAGGCAAATTGCCTGATCCAGGTTGGCCTGCTTGGAGGGCATCAAGCCCCACCTGTTCCATGCATCTAATGGGGCTCACATCATCAGTAGCCCAAGGTGCTTGGCTTGCCTGAGGCACAGATCAGATTGAGTCTCTTTGTGATAGGAGAGGCGACAGGATGATGCCTGCGGATTTAAATCATTTAAATCTACGTTGAGAAAGCTTGAGGGGGGAAGAATTTGCACCTCTCTGGCTGCGAGCAAGGCAAGAGGGTGAGAATTAGCAAGCCTCAGCTGTGTGTTTTCTCCCATCTGAGCTCCTGCCTACATTAAAAAATTGCTTCTATAAAATAATGGCTTGGATGTTGCTAAGCAACCTTACACTGCTCCCACTCTATCTTGCAACTCTTCCGTGGCTCGTCTTTTCTTATTGCCCAGGGACTGACTTTTCAAAATTCTTTGCACTACCAGGTGTTGAAATTTATAAGGGATATTAAAACAAAATAAAATTTTAAAGTACCAACATGTTCCTCTAATGCAAAAATAATCAGTGTCTTCTTACATCAAAGGATGTTCTGGCCTTAGGAAGTATACTTAAGCAAAAGTAGGATTTTATGTGTTTTGCTGCCTGTTTAATTTGTGATTTTATTGATCACGTTGTTTTATGGTACATCCTAGACCTATGCTGTTAGATACACTGAAGACAGATTTATGTAGACAAGAAGCCTGTTTAATGGACAAATAGGAGTATACAAGTCATGCTGAACTGGACCAAAGGTCATCAGGTCCAGCCTTCCCCCAGTCTGGTGCCTTCCAGATGTGCTGAGCCTCCCGTTCTCTCCCAGCAGCAAGATCAGGGGCCACACTGGCTTGGAGAATAGTTGTAGCCCCACCACATCTGGAGGGTGCCGGGCTGGGAGAAGGCTAACTGAGTCTGGCATCCTGTCTTTCCGTAGTGCCCCAGCCTGATGTCTGTGCAAGTCCCACTGGCAGGCCATGAAGCCACTGAGTTCCCCCGCTGTTCCTCCCTCGTGCCTGGTGAAGTCACAGAAACGGAGCCCACCCCTCTGCTGTGCTCCTCATTGAAGGGACTCCCCGCACCCTCCTACAAGGGAAATCGTGAGGATGGCAGGAAGGGAGGGGGCCTTCTCCGTGGTTGCTCCCCAATTCTGGATCCATCTCCCTAATGAGAGACCTAACATTTCTATCCTTTTGACCCCAGATTAAAACCCTCCCTTATTCTCAGGCATCTGGCAGCATATGGTAAAGGTCTTGATTGTGTCCTGGGATTTCATATTGTTAGTTGTTAATCATTTTGGCGGGATGCATATGTGTATATTATCTGTTTATTCCCCTCCTGAAAATGCTGGACAGCACCTGCCTAGTCAATGTCAACATTATTGGGCTAGAGAGGCCAAATGCCTGACTCAGTCTATGGCATCCTCAGTATACAGGGTGGCAACTGAGATGATGCATAGAATTGGAATTCCCAACACCTTTTCCCTTTATGAAAGCATCCAGCAAGCAGGGAAAGCCACCTGCGGGGTACGGGGGTTAAGCCTCTGCCCCTGCACTGATTTCCTTGACTTTGGCCAATCTGCGAAAGGGAGAACATGGGGAAAGCTGTACCCTCCGCAGCTGATCACAGCTCTGGGGGACAGCTCAGATCAGCATAGCAGCACGAGGCCTTGGGCAGAATATGACGGACTGTTGAACGTGTTAAGTTGCTCATAGCTGTCAGTCACTGATGTTTTAACTGTTTCAGGGTTGGGTTGTATCTTAATAGATAATCTATTTAAAATCTTGTATGCTTGAAGTCTGTTCTAAGTTGCTGTGAATATTTTTCTTAGAAAAGATCATCATCATCATCTCTGTGTGCCATGGCCCCATTTTTCACACTTACCCACCCAGCCAGCAACTTTTGGGGGATGGGGGAGAGACACATTCAGGCATTTCTGTTATACTGTGAGATTTTGCTCTCTGTGTCACTGGATTTGGTAGGATTTATCTCCTCCTGTGAGCCTGCGTGCACCTACTCTAGAACAAGTCTCTCTGACTACAGTAAGTCTTCCTGTGAGGTCACCTGCAAACGCCGGGGGAAAAAGGAGAGCCCTGCTGGGGTTGGCCAAGGGCCCATCTGCCTGCACAGAGGCACAGGAGCTCCTCACAGGGAGCCCAGAGCGGGACGTGGGTGCCTGCGTTCCCTCTGGTGGGACTGCCGCCGTAGCACGTTGCCCAGAAGGGAAAGGCGCCAGCGCCACTTCTACGTAGTCAAACTGTGTGCAAAGTACTGTCACCATTATAAACACTGGTGCCATTACTGTCATGTCGACTGCAGTCGTTGGCAGGTGTCATTTGAAATATTTATACAGTAATGCTGAACGGCATGATGTGCTGAAAATGCGGTGGTGGCAAGGGACGGATGCTGGTGGTTCCCAGAGAAACAGAGCGCCAGAATTCAACCGGCTTGGGCTACCTGTACCTCTTACAGCTGCCTTCCCTGAGCTGGTCGCCTCCAGGCATGTTGGACCGCACACCCCCTTTTCCCAGTGACTAACAGCCAATGGTCATGGTGCCTGAGGAGGGCTGGAGCTGCAGCACAGCACACCTGGAGGGTGCCTGGTACAGGGGAGCTGAGCTGCAGCAGCATCCCCTTTGGCGCAGGTGGCTGCAGAGGGAGGCCGGACAGAGTCCCGGAGGCGGATGCTTCCTTGATGGCTGTCTGGCATGGCAAGTAGACTGAACCTACAGGTTCAAAAGCAGAAAGCCACGCTGAGCACCACTGAACCGGCTCCTCAAATGCACAGAGGGACCCTGGCAAGCATGCCTAGGTTTTGCTCCAAGTTTCCAAACTAATGCAAGAGACCTGTTGCTGTTGCTGTAGATAGATCCTGCCTCTGTCAGGACGAGCACCATGGCCAAACCCTCACTATGCCTTTGCTCATTGTCAGGGAAGGCACTGAAGACTGGCAGTCGGATATGTGATCAGGCCTCTCTGGAAAAGTCTTTTTCAGGTGCACTGCTCCAATGCTCTCTGTACAGTGGAGAGATCTTTATGAAGAGAGAATGGCGGGGTGGAGGGGGAGATAAAGGAAGCCCATCTGTAAAGCAACATTAGTTTTCACCCTCCCCTTCCTCCCCACCAAAAACAAGCAGCATCTGATTCAGACTCCCAAGCATCCATATTTCAGCCAGCTGCCAAATTCTGCCTCCTTTGCTGGCAACATTGCACCAGCCTTCTCTCCAGCTCTTCTCCATGTAAGCAGGATGTGCGTAGCCTGGTTGCCACCAGCCAGCCACATTCACTGAAAAATAATCTCTTAGGCAGCAAAAGCCTTTGGACAAGCATCTTAGGTGAGCTCTAGAAATGTAAATGGACTGTCAGTGGTGCTTAGCATGCAAACAAAAGTTAGCCATCAGATTCTTCCCTTCTCTGTTCCTTTCTTTACCTGAACAATGCTCTGAAGCTAAACACGGCTTTGAAGTATTTTGCAAACCTTACCAACAAAGGACTTGCATAATAGTGTATTTACACATTCAGTGCATAATCAAGGACTCCATGTTTTGGTTCTGGACCATAAACAGATGCAGCTGCATGTTCACTATTGAAAAAACCGCTGAGGGAAGATCAAAGAAAATAACAACATAGGTTTGTGTGGGATTCTTCCACCATGTTATCAAATATCAGCATCACTTTTTGCAATAAAGTGATCCTGTATGAAGTTTTGGGCAGGAACATACACTCTGTTTGGTACAGCAGTATAGCTTTCCTGCTCTAAGTTTAGTAAGGCGACATGAGGGAATTTCATCTGCCGTATTTGCTTTCATGTATCTGACCCGTTTCTTGATGACCTTGATGGTCACAGCTTGACCACCAGACATGTTGGGACTGCCTAGAAGAGCTACAGATGCTTTTCCCTTGGATTCCCTTGAAATTAGGCATGTGCAATTTCCCCTCCACCCTGCCTTTGTTTTTCAGCCAGTGAGTTTGTTTTTGGAACATGAAGCTTATATAGCACATCTCAAGTCCTTATCGTCTGTCTCTGTGACTTTTTCTAACAAACATAAGGTTCTAACTACTGAAAATGTCACTCTTCCCTGAGTGTTAGTGGAAAGGAAGTTTTTGTCTTGCCACTGTTTTCAATAACATTTGAATTAAAATCATCTTCCAGCTTCTAAATAAAGGCTCTTTCATTTCTGTGGCTCAAATCCCAGCTCTGCTGAAACCAACGTGAGGTGTGTGTGTGTGTGTGTGTGTGTGTGTGTTTCTTGCTTTAAGTGGGTGTTAGAAACCCTGTTGGTAATTCTCCACAGGGGATATTTTTCTATTTGATCTTAAGAGCAGATGGCCTCTCTATTGATTTTTGGATTCCTCCTAGCTTTGCTGCTCATCAGAGCCTCTCCCATGAATGATTCCTTCTCCTTTCACCCTACCTCATGATCAGCTTTAAAACACCAAACTACAGCCAAGAAATGTTTCTGGGCACAATGTATTCACAATGTACTTCAAGACCGATCCAATACATTTTGGTGCCTGAGGCAAATGAGATGGTGCACCTTTCCATTCCAGGTACAAAAGTCAGTTGGGTTGGCAGTTGAAACCGTCAACATTAACAAGGGGACAGCACTCTGCACCCCACCTTTCGGCATCAGGGTACCTTAGGAAGTGCAGGGCAGACTGTGTGACCCACGGTTCCCACTCTGTCCACGTTTGTGACCACCTGCAACTTCTGCTGTCTGAGGCAACTACCTCAATCTGCCGAAGGAAAGGGTGAGTCTTGGGTCTTTTGATTGGTCGTGCTGGGGGACATCTGTCTGGAGGCACTTTCAAATAAAAGTAAACCAGTCACTCAAGAAAACAATAATGAACTGAATGTGTAATATAAAAACAGATCATAATATCAGGGCATATAAGCGTGTCCAAAAATGCAAGGTCAAAAAATTACAGCATAAAAGGTTCTGTGAGGAGAACAGAGTAGAGGGGTCAAGTGGCCGCACGATGCAAGGATCCTTCTGGGCCTCTACAGAGATGGTCACCAAACTGCGCTTCTGTTAGCAGGAAGGAGGCAGGGCAGAGCCATCTTCAGTCACCTTGATGCTTTGGAAGAATGTGAAGAAAGCAGGCAGTACTTTAATTATGCTGGATCCAAGTCACTTCCCTCAGTCTGGAGCCTTTCACTTGTTTTAGAGATCAACACCCTGTCCAGGGCAGGATGACAGATGGACAGCAATCCTGGGAGTAGTGGTCAGAAATATCTGGAGAGTATCAAGGTTGGGAATGAGAGGCATTTAAGGTCAAAAACAGGACTTGGACTGTAACTCAGAAATGTACTGGGTGTGGATGGAGTCACAGCCAGCTCTACCATTTGGGGTTTCTGGGAAGGACAGCAAATGCCTAGTTACTATGAGGGTTTTTTTCCCCTGCCAGGGAGCAGAAGCACTTGTGGGATTCTTCTAACGCCGGTACCAAAATGACTTGAGGAAAGGAGGTGTCATTGGCAACTCCACCTCAGACCACAAAATGCCTCAGGCTGACTTCCTTCTCTCCTGTATGCTAAAAGAAATCCTGATGCAGCCTTTAAAAATAACTACACTGAAACCATATGAAAGTGGGAGAAAGACAGATTCATCTGTTTTTGATCTATATTGTTTTGCATGTGCTCACCCATAAGTCCTTTCCATCTTCTTTCTGCACTGATTTGCAGTTATGACTGTTTCTGAATCAGATATAAACACACTCAAATGTGTATAGCTGAACATATTTTCTCTCAAGGTCTGCATTTCTAAACATACTCTCTCTCCAAGAACTCCTTTCAAAATGTATTTTATTATAACATGGCATTTTTACATGGCTTTTGAGCTGGAACCTGCATTGCCAAATCTGAAGAGATGCACAGTCTGAAGGATAATTGCATTCTGATTCATTCATTTCATTTTAAGGAGCTGATCGGGTCAGTTTGTGCCAGAATTGGCACTTAGGCATCCTTCGTATACCCCTGTTAATAAGCCAGGAACATGCTCAAAATCGGTGTAAAGCCAAACCGGTGGCCAAGGTTTATCTGTCTTTCTTTGCACTGCACACTTCCTAGGTCAGGTGGGAGGTGGATTTGATCCTCACAGGCTGAGTATGTGTACTGGCAATGAAGCGATCCATCGCATTCTCATAACGTACAATACGTCAGTTCCTTGTACAATGAGGATTGACTCACCCGGCACTAACCTTGAAGATAGTAGTCATTTGTTAACCTCCTAGCGATATGCCTGTTTGATCTTCCAAGTTCTGAATCGATCCAAGGGTTTAAATTCCCCTTGGTACTAATTATTGCTTTGAAGTAAGGTTCACTTAATGTGTGGTTTCACTCAGAAAAACACCAGCATGAAAACAGAACCTCCTTCTCATATGATCTTTGGGAGGGGGAGGAGGCCATGAGGTGACTGTGGGAAGTTTGGTCAGAGATGGAGAGAAGCGGCGTGGACCTTCTATGGAAGGAAGAGCTACTGGGTGTAAGAAATGAGAGGTACCATGAATTGGGATTAGGAGTGACAGAACCGGGCCCTGTTCAGAGTGCCTAATTTTTAGAATTAATGCTTTGAGTAAGTCACACAGTGCAAAAAACAGCTCCTCTTTGGTTTTGTTTGTCTATGAGTAATTGATTGCACTCCACTGCATTTCTATTATGTTCAACAGCCAAAATGATCTGGCTAATCCAGAAAAGATAAAAACCTTAAAAACACAATACTTAACATAATATGAAAACATTTATGTACAAAACCCATACATAGCAATCAACAATAAAAATCTCAGGGCCACCAAAACCTTACCATATGTTGTCAAATTCCAAGGAGTCTTAACCTGGTATCAAGAAGATAATACTATTGATGCCAGGCAGACCTCACCTGGGGGAGCATTCGATAATCAGGGACCACCACCAAATAAAGTCAAGCTTCCAGGGAACTAGAAACAAAGCCCTATGAGGACAAACTGAAAGAACTGGGCATGTTTCGCCTTGAGAAAAGATGATTGAGAGGAGACAGGATCGCAGTCTTCAAACTGTTAAAAAGTTGTCACACAGTTGAAGATCAGAACCTTTGCTCAATCATCCCAGAATGCAGGACACAGAAAAATGGATTTGAGTTACAGGAAGCCAGACTCTAGCTGAACATCAGGGGGAAACTTCCTATTAGAGCAAAATGACAGGGAATATGGAGGCCATAGGCTCTTGCACACTGGAGGCATTCAAGGCATCTGTTAGGGGTGCTTTAACCTGGGGTCATACACCGAGCAGCGGGCTGGGCAAGATGGCCTGATTGGCCCTTCCCCTTGGAGGTGGGATTGGTTAATATGCATTGTCACTGCTGTCGGCTCAGCGCTCCGTTGTTAGGCAGACTCGAAGTACAGCTCTGCAGGAAGGTAGGGTGGGACCTTTCAGGACCCTGGACAGCTCTATGCTGGCCGTTGCACACTCAGAAGTCCAGTGGCCTCAGCCACAGGCAAAGTCCTCCTGGAGCCTTGGGAAGGCCCACGGGCCCCAAGCTGCTCTTAGCTCCCTCACCCATGGGAGTTGTGCCCTTCTTACAGGGTATGGTCAAATTGAGATGTTGCTAGTTGCTACAGGGTGGAGACAATGAAGACAGCATAGAATGGGTGCCCCCCTGAATACCAAGGGTCTGGAAAAGCCACGTCCTCTGGCCTAGAAGGTTCCAGTGTAACCAGTAATGAGTTACTGCATGAAGCCTTCTCCTCCTCCTCCTTTGAGCCAGAGGAGGGATAGACACTCGGGAACCCCTACAAGGCATGAAGTGTTGGATATCCATCGCAAATCTCTTTGCATCTACTCCGACCTGCATCCTGCAGTATATGGCTGTGCTTTCTTCCGTATTAGCATGAACTGCAGCATTATTAGTTACAGTCCATGAACCTGTCTTTTCCAGAATTCTGCCATGGAAAAGACATTTTGGAGTGGCTGCTTTGCATGTAGGAAAAGGAAGTCGAAGAGCAGGGCATTTCTAAACCCCAGAATTGAGCTTGTTCCAATGTGTGCTTTTTCCTTCAGTCACGTTACTCACATTGATTATGTGGTGGAGAATGTCCCACTGAGCCAGTTATTGCTGTATTGTTTTGGGGGGAGAAGAAACCCCTGCTGGGACTCCTTTGTCTCTCTAATCCCAGCAACTTGAAATCCACTATTACATTAATTCCAGCTTTATTTCCTTGCCAGAGTACCACAAGTCTTTCTTTGTTGAGATCTGCTGACAAGAGAAGGACACGCTAATCCTCAATCAGTGAGGTTCCTTAATGCATTCCGCCTCATCTTGACCCGCCTCTCAGGGCACACGGTTCGTACGTGACTGCTCCCCCCATTGCAACCTGTCAGGGACTCCATGATCAGCAAAGGGTTGGGCGATTCCATGTTGTTCTTCCCCAGATGCAGGAATCACCCCTCCCTGAGGGAGCAAAGGGCCCCTTGCACTCTGCCAGTGAGGTGACCAGGCATCCAAAGTCACAGAGGGTAGTCATCCACCTGAAGAGTTGTCAGAGACTGCCAAGTATTTGATCCTGGCCTGCAGAGGACCATCCAAAGGGGGGAAAGCAGTCACCCACCAGCAGGCAGGGTCAGTCCAGCCAAGTGGAGAGGTACACACTACGAGGCACTTGTTAAATGAACAGAGTGCCGAGTTGGCCTTACAGCAATAAGAATAAATATGCAGTGATGGACTTCCACAGGTATGTTTCTAATAGGACAATAGAAGTTGAGAGGCGTTCAAAGGGGGAGCTTTCTCCTTCACACAAATCACAGAGAGAAAACAGCACCTGGAAATCTGTTGCTCCGAGGCAGTGTGAGTGGCCCACTAGGGCTGCAGCCCTCATTTCAGGAAGGGCAACTGCCCCCCCCACCCTGCTCTCCATGGGCTCTTGCGGGAAGAAAGGCACAGAGGCCTGACCATCATTGCTTAATCTGGTAGCCCTGCAGGAGCTGACTTCTGGCCCTCATGCGCTTCACCTCCAGCTGCCCCCTTCCCCTTGAAATGGGGAGACAGGGCCTGGCACCTGCCCAAGCGTCCTCTCTCTGACCTCTTCTACTGTAGCGCATTCCTTCTTTTTCCTCCACTGCATATTCACAGTGCTTGCGGTAACAGCAGATGCTGCATCTCTCCCTCATGAAGGGGGCTGTGACAGCCTCCTGGGATGCTGGAAAACTAAAATTAGAACTGCGAAGTATTGTCTAAAGAGAGACACATGTAGATCACTTTTCTCTCTCCTTAACAGGCACTGTAGTAGGATAGGGGCTCTTGGAGAAAGCAGCTTGAATGTTCTTACCCTAAAAAAAAGAAAGGTGGGGGGGGGGAGAGAAGGAAAAAAAACCCCACAAGTATGAGTAAGAACTCCCAGGTGATTACCTATAATAATTACAGAGACCTTGGGGATCTATCCAATTATTGGTGGCAATTTATTAAGTTTTCATTAAACAAGCATCTTGGTGAGGACTTATATTTCCCTGTCTTGCCTTCCTCCTGCCTGCCCGCAGGAGCAGAAGCAAAGCTTTTTATAAACACACAGAGGCAGGTTTAAAGCAAGGTTTCCTACCTTTTAGGTGGGGGCATGTCCTCACCCCCTGCCGCGGCCACACTCACCTTCCCCGAATGAGGACACTTGGACTAGAAAGCATTTATTTTTAGTGAGTGCCATTTGCTGGCAGTCCTCGGAGCTCACTGTGATGGATCTGAGGAAGGTGTGTTTTAATTTTTTTTCTTAAACCCTGGATAAAACCAAATGGCCATCCAAATATCCTGGTAGAATCACACAGTGTGTGACTCCTAGGAAATTTATTTTCCAGAGGAATTACCTAAAGGTCCTCTGGACCAGAAATCACTCACATACTCTGTGTGTGTGTGTGTGTGTGTGGGGGGGTGTCTTACTTAACACAATGCCCTGAACAAAATGCCTTCTTGTGGTCCCTTTCGTCCATCAGTGGGTTTACTTGGTGGCAACTGCAAGGGGCCATGCAAGTTGCCTCAGAATGCCTTGGCACAAAACTCTGCCAGGTAAGTTGCATAACATTTGAAGACTTGTAGGGAGACCATGCCACTGGGACATGTGTCATTGCTGGGGAACCCCATCTAGGAGCTGGTTCCACATGCAGATGCTACAGTGTAGGTCAATTGAGCGGAGGCCAGAGCAGAACAAATAGGTATATGGAGAAGGGCAAAGGGCAGCCTTCTCTCTAGACAGATGCTTTTGGTCTTAGTATAGCAGCCTTTTATTATTTATGTCAACCAAACAGTAGCTTAGACTTGGGACAGATTTAAAACTAGTTCGCAGATGCAACATCTGCCAGGGCTCCTCTCTGAAGCCAAATGTTGAAAGCGTGTGTGAAGAATGGGAGTGGAGATTAGGAAGATAATGTTATTCAACATTACTCGCTGCTGTTAAAGGTAGTGCCCTCTCAAGGGAGCATACAAGACAGAAACTGAAGAGTTTCCCATCCTGGAGCCTTTCAGATAGTCTGCGTGTTGATTTCCATCGTATCTGCACCAGCATGGCCAATCATTAGGAATCTGAGTCCTGCCATTTAAAACATCTGAAGTCAGCAGGTTGGAGAAGCCGCTATGCAGAACAGATGCAACATAATTAAGAAAAAGACCAATAAAACTATTGTTCCAATAACAATAGCCTGACTTGCAGTGTATTGAGTAATTTGAGGCAGAACTTTACATTTCTCTATGGAAAAGCATTGTGGAAGCAGAGAGACAAAAGCATTCCACATCAAATGTGGAAGAAGTGTGTGCTCAGATCAATGGGACTTTGGTTATTTGTTAGCCTGCTGCAGCACTCAAGGCTTAGGGCAAAAAAAAAAAAAAAAAAAATCCTTTCAGAAACACAGAGTCAAGAAGTAAATGTTTGAAGTTGTTGACATTTCTAAATAAAGTCATTGCTGAAAGCCGGGGACTAGCATTACACATTACACTGCGAACAAGAGGCCATCAAAAGCTGCCTCTCTGCCCTGGCAGATGCTCCATGTCATGACTACTAGACGGACAGAGTTGCTTGCCACACGCAGATAGGTTCGCCTGCATGGAGTCTCCAGAGTCTTTGCAGTCATAGCAGGCGGCTTTTCCCAGTGAAAGCAGCAGCCCACCCAACAGATCATGCGCTGCTCCCAGGGTGTGAAATGCTATCTGATACAGGTCGGTTTTTGGCAGCTTCCCGGTGATGCACATAAGCGGCAGCAGAACCAGCCTTGGCAGAGATCGGAGTTGTGGCTGTTGCACATTATTCTCAAGAAGCAGTACGAAATGTTAATGCTTTGTACAAGTGTTGGAGGGGCTAGCAGCAGTATCTGTATGATGCAGATTATACAGTCTGTTCTGACTTTATGTGGAGCTTAGAGAAAAACAAGATACCATACTGGAGATGACAAAGTGCTTTCTTCTGGATTGCAAAGGTTTTTAACCCTTTGACAAGCACCATCTGGTGGTTGTAGTTTTATTAACAGCTAATGCTATTAGCTATTAATAATTATTAGTACATGTATCCATGGGAGACCATAACATCTTTTTGTGACTTCAGAATAACTCTACGACCACATGTATAAAAATCACATCATATCATTCCCCTAAGTTCTGATCAAGAATGTTGAGTAACTATACAGACAAGGTCAAATGAATGCAGGTTCAGATTAGGTAAATATTTTCCATCTTTTACCTATGAGGCTGGATAGGTGAATGGCTCTACCTATCACTCTTCATCTACAAGGGATCCCAAAGTGGTATATACAGCATTACAAACAAATCCAATACAAAAACCATGTAATCACACATTATGTCATTCTGTAGAACAGAAATTCTGATATAAAAATATTAAATAGCTTTGCTATAAATTGTAAGATACATAAAAGGAACTGGAAGAGAACTTGATGATGTGCATAGCAATAATCCACAGAAGGTAATTTTATAGAAGTGAGGGGCAAGATAAAGCATTTTCCAGACAAATGGAAATGTAGGGTACACCTAGCAAGATGAAGAACCTGCAGTTCATGGCCTAATTTCATCCAGCCCTAATTTCATCCAAATCACTGAGATGTGGTTGCACATATTCTACACAATACAGCTCCAACTTACTTTCCCCTTGAATCTATAGCCTTTCACAGGAAAAATGGTATTGGATGTAAAGGCACAATCCAATCCAGGTGCCTTTAACCCTCTGAACTCAGAAGATCACAGGCATCCTAGGCAGGATAAGAGTACAAAAGTTGCCTCTATGTTCTTCCTGCCCTACAAAACATTCAAGTGTATTTCAAACGTCGAAGTGTTGCACCTCAGAGTACAAGGAGGCTGAGGTACTGGCAGGATAATATGTCACCTGGTGGCTCCTGTCTCCTCCCCTCTCCCTGGACACACCCTCGTAATCCCATCTCCAAGATCACTCTTGAAACTTTGGAGATGCAGCTGGTGAGGTTCTCTCCATCCCAGCTAAGGGAGGAAGGAGGTTGTTCTAAGTTCAGATGCCCAGCTATGAGGTCAGAGCCATTTTCAGTAGTGCTATGGAATCTATGTGTACAATCACACAAGGAGAACCAAGGCTTGGTTCAAAGATTTCAACAGTCCAAAAAACGGTTTGTAATTGAATCATGCATTTTTGTTACATGCTAACCATGCACTATGGTATAACTATGGGCTGTTAATTACAAACACTCCAGGAATAACACAAATGGTGTGTTGTAGGGTTGTGAACTCTGGGCTACTTATGCTAATAATCCCTGGTAAAACAATAGTGCAGGGTTGATATGTAATAACCCATGACCCAACAGCATTCCATTCTCAGAGTTTGCTATTAAGTGTGAACCTGGTCAGTACAGTGAAGGGGTGCCACTTTCTCATGAACAATATAGCGAAAGGTTCATGATAAAGCATCTATGATCTAAATTGACATTTACATCCAGAGCACATCTTCACAGCTGAAAAACCTGTGCAGATAAGCTCTGAGAGAGCAATAAGATCATATACTTTTTTCTTTTTCAATGTACCTGAAAGGATGAAGTAGTGTGGATTCACTAGAGCTCATGTCAGGTAGCCGCTTATTCAAAACAACCTTGTGCATTAAACACATGTTTACTGATTGGCCAATGAGTGCCAAGAATAACATGGTGCATTTTAAAGTGTATGGTTTATTTAATAAACTTGGTACATGCTTCTAAAGCAGACCAATGGAACTTTGCCTGCATCCAGTTCTAAAACTGGACAACAAGCAGGACTGCTGTGTTCATTTACTGCGGTTCTTTTGCATCAGGCTCAGTTGGCGCTTCCATCTTCCCAGCTCCATCTCCATCTTCCTTCCCATCTTCTGGTTCTTCTTGTGCGCTTTTCCCTTCTTTCCTTGTTCTGTATCCCCTGTAAGTAGCCTGAATTTTCGTGGCAGCTTGTTCTTCTGTTAAGCTAATACCTGTTCCCTCAGTTGGTGGTTGCTTGGTCTCCTCCTCCTTTACAATTAAAAAAAAAAGTTAACTAGCACTGCATTTCATCAGATAATATTTTTGAGGATTTTTACAAGTCCTTTGAATGTTCCAAAGGAGTAGCCATCTTAGTCTGTTGTGCCAAAAACAGCCAGGAGCCTTGTGGCACCTTAAAGACTAACACATTTATTATTCTGGCACAAGTTACTGTAGACACTGCCAGTTAAATGTGTTAGTCTTTCACGTGCCACAAGACTCTGGGTTGTTTTTAAACATTTAAGTGACTAGATTTAACCTGAATCTCCATTACACAAAGGCCTTTTAGAAACTGGTGTATGATGCCAAGGGTGGGAGGGAAAACAAGAGGCATCTTATTTTATCACTTTTAAAATATGTATTTTGCACAAGACATCAGTGAGGCTATTTTTAGTATTGGATCTTGTGAATGTCACTTGGGGAACTTTCCATCATTTTTCAAAAGAAAGTTTTGCCTGCTAAGAATGTAAAAATTTAGCGCTTCGATAATACCAACTGTTCATCTTTGGGATGCAACAGCAAACATCTCCCTACTCAGAGAAAAAGGAGTAACGTCAATATGGGCTGCAACTAATGCTGTATAATGTATAAATGTCACTGAAGCTTTGGGGGCATATCAAGATCAGCAGAAAGTAATAACTTGGGACTCAGAAGTTTCAGTTTTAGGAAAGTTGTACAGAAGAAGAAGACTTACTGACTGTGCAGCAGGTTCTTCCTTCTCAGTTTTATCACCACCTCCTGGTGGTGCAAGTTCCTGCAAAAAAACAGGCAATTTTTAATCTATCAACCTGTCTGGTGGTACAGTGATGCTTCATTCAAAATATTGGTCAAAATGGCCAAGTCAAGAAAGGTCAGGAATGGCCACGTAATTAAAAGTGGCCTCTAAAAAGTGGAGGACCTTGCATTTCGATGGCTTATGTAACTGAAAAATGGAGTTTTCCTCTCTCTGTCACCTTAATAGTATCACAGTTTCACACATTCAAGTGCTCAGGGAGAAGCTGGAATTATTTTTGAGTGTAGAGCTTAATTCCAACAGCACACCTAATCAAAGAAACTTAATTATGATTTCATGTGAACTTTGATCTAATAAAGTTTGTGATTTGCTAAGAAACAAGAACTGGAAATCACAGTTTGAAACATGAATTTAAAACCACAGTTTGAACCACAAACTATTGAGATATCAGATGAGAACCCATATTCTTAATTATTACTCCAATCCCTCAGGAAGCTATTGCAGCATAGAAACTTTAGTACTGTGCAAAAGGAAAATAAAAGCAGACAAGCAGCTCTAAATCATGGCTTGTTTGTCTGAAACAAACCTAACTGAAAATCTATCCTTGGAATGAATAATTTGACAACCAGTGGCAGGACTATTCAATGGTTAACCCATGCTAAGTTCCATGCAGAATTCCACCAGAATGGTGCTGCAAAGAGTCACCTGATGACAGCTCAAGTGGTCATCACACTCCACACTAAAGTCACAAATGGACATGTGGGAGATCCTTTAGGGGCAGCCGGGAAGGAAGGTGGGTGAAATTAATCAAGACTGTGCCACCACAGAGTCAGGAATTTCACTTAATGCATTCACAGACTGTCAGACTGGTTTTCATTTCGTCAGCTGCTTGTTCATGGAATTAGATTTTCCCCCATTCAGAAAAGTATGGAAAAATATGCTGCAATTTATGTAATTTTTGCTGACATGTAACCTTCTGCATAATCTTCTCAGCTCAGAATCCGACCAGTGATCAAAAGGAATGCTGCACCACAGAGACTGAAAATTGATCAGAGACATAACTTCCTTTCCAATATCTTTGGTATTTTTGTACAGTTACGTTTACATACAATTTTGGAAAATAAAACATTGCTTACAAGTCAGAAGATACTGAATCACTACAGAATCCACATCAAATTCATAGAAATTCATTTTGGAATTCCCCAATATACCTATGTAGCACTGGAGTTTCTTTAGTGCAGTTCTCTCACTCCATTTTCCTAACTAAAATACTCTCCAAGTTACTACTCCCTCCAAAAACAAATTCCAGTTTCATCTGCATGGATAACAATTTGAAAGGAAGAGTTTACTTCCTTGCATCCTACACACAGGGCTGTGCAACAAATCATGCCACACATAACCTAACCCATGGCTTTTACTTTTTCCTGATCCTTAATTTCCTACACTATATCTAGTTTGGCCTAAAGTTCTTGCATATTGAACTGGCGATGTCCATAGTAAGACTTACATTGAAAGCACGGTTATTGTAGTATCGGTCATCTAGCTTTGCTCCCCACTCAGCTGGATCATACCCAGTTTCTGAAAAAGATAGTTTATCTTTTAAAATGCACACTGAATTATCTGACAAATAAAATAAGCTTCCTAGTCAAGCTCTTCATCTTTGGGTCTGTATCCAAAGGTAGTCCTGTTCAGGCCAGATCTACTTGAAATGTGATTTGATTCTGACTAAGACAACCCTTAGAGTGGCAGTCGCAGTGCAATGCAGGAGTTAGATAGCTTTTTTTGGTCTAAGTTATACACTTCCAGCTTTAGAGACTGTGGGAACATTTTCATTTCTCCCTGTTTAAAAAAAAAACCTTCCAAATATGCACACTTAGTGTATGTAATAGAGCCAGTGTGCCATAGAAGTGAGTGTATTGGTCTGGGACTAAGGAGGTCTAGGTTCTAGTCCCCACTCAGCTGTGAAACTCACTGGGTGACTTTGGACCATTCACAGATTCTCCACCTAACCTGCCTCACAGGACTGTTGTTGTGAGGATAACGCTGAGAGCTGGAAAACCTTGTAAGTTGCCTTGAGTTCTTTCCAAGAAGAAAGTTGGAATTAAATGTAATGTAGCAACAACTGTAAGATTATATGCATCTTAATCACTTTGAAATAGTATGCAAGAAAGCTTTTCTGTAGTACTAAGGGGTGCCCAGGACTGTAGGTCAAACACACACATCCACTCACAGGAAACTAGCTGAAGAATTGAAAGCAGACTGCAGGCTTGCAGGGTATGCTTTGTGGCTTGTTTTTGTCCTTTTACTACAACTCTTTGGCGAAATAGTGCAATAAAAGTGAAACACACTTTGAAAATACTGAACTCAACAAAAAGAAACACAAATACTTGTGGAGAAAGAATGCAGCTAATTCAGGAGCAGATGTATAATAGGTCTTCACTTGCCTCATGTCCTTAGAATGGTATGGTTGCACATAAATATTTTTCTACAGTCCTGCACTGGGCTATGCCAGAAGCACTAGAGCAATAATTTGGTGCAGAATTCACAGAAACTGTTATGCAGACCTGATATCGTGCCCTATGCTATTAAAAGAATCTTCCTCAATGTCAATCTGCCTAGCAATGACTTTATGTATAGAACCAATAAAATTGTGAAGGTCTACAATATCTGGGAATGCTCTCTCACTCTCACTGTGGTTGCGGTTTGTGTGGGGGGAGTTATAATATTCTAAGCAAGAATCCACTGATTACCACCTACAGCTCTGCGACACAACTGAGCCTCTCAATTGCAAAAAGAAAAAAATCCTTGCGTAACACAGCACTCTTCTGGAAGCATCAGTCACTAGACATTTTTTAAAAGGAGGCCAAGTAGCTCTGAACCTGTCTGTGAGTCATCTTACAATTAAAAACATGCTTGAAACTTAGCTAGTGAGCAAGACTGTTTCCTCTGTCTGACAATTTTATAAAATACATTTTAAAAAAATCCTCCCAGGGAACTAGGAATTGCCAATAATGAAAAGAAAGCCACAAAAAACATGAAACCAAGGCTGATTTGGTAGCTCAAAGTAAAGAAAGGTGCTTCAGGGACCTCATGCTGTTATCTCAGATTAAGTGACAAGCAACAAGCAACAGTGTCTTGGACACAACCTACACATTAGGTTTCCTACACATAGGAAAGTCCAGCCTCTGTTAAAGTGAAGTGCTCTACAGAATCAGACCAAGCAACACACCCACTCAATGCCTGAGTGCCTAAGAGGCAAAAAGGGGAAAGGTACATATCACTTCTTCTCTTGCAACATCTGAGTTTCGCCTCCTACTCCAATCTGGCCTATTCTTTGGGCCTAAGGAAACAGCTTCTGTTTCAGTAAAGCCACCAATCTGACTGTCTAGAGCTAAAAAGCAGGGTTCAGATCCCTGCTCAGCCATCAAGCTTAATGGGCTCACATAACCCACCCACCATCTTTCAGCCTAGACCATCTCACTGATGGGGATTCTCACTGTATGGAATAAGCTTATTTATTGATTAAATAAATGCATGATCTGAAAAGGACCTTGTTCATTCAGGGAAGACACACAGGTAAATAAGCACAAAGAGCAGGCAGAAAAAATCCTAGCTAGGCAAAATGTTGCAATCCTATACATGCTCACATTCACCTGGAAAATTGCTTCTAACCTAAAATGGATTTATGTCTGAGTAAACACGCTTAGGACTGGGTGGCACAAGGGCTTCTGCCTCGCCAACATTTTTATTATTTGTTTAGCTTATATCCTGACTTTCTGTCCAAAATTGGTACGCAAGGCAACCAACAATACATTTTTAAAAAATCACAATAAAAATGTGCCACAAAGATAAATTAAAAAACAGCAAAATAAATTAAAAACAACAACAACAAAGATATAAACATGCAGCCCAAAAGCATAGCCTTCAGCAAAGAGCACTTTATATGCTAAAGACCTGCCTGGATACAAGTTTGCCCTGTACACATTATATTTGAATTCCAAGCATTCACCAGATTATGTTCCTGTTTCTGATCTATTCATCTTTTGAAAAGACTTGAAAAATAAAAACTAGAATTATATGGATGCCAAATTCCACACCAGATAAAAGTCCATGCCCTAGCATTTTGATCTTACAGGCTACTTAGGGAGCAGATGCACTGATCAGATCAATAGAAACATAAAATTGACGGCTAAAGCAGTTCAGGGCACAGTCCTTTCAACTATGCTCTCACTGCTCAGAAACCCTAAGCTCAGAAGCTTCCAAGTTTCCGAAGTCCTGCCAGGCTGAAGCTGGCAGGGCAGTAAGAACAGCAAAGGTGATCTTCAGCTCCCTGCCCTCCATCTTTCCTGATTTTTGTTAGATAGGCTTTCAAGCCCATCCAGTAAAGGCTTGTCACAGAAAGACAGCAGGAAGCTAGAGGAATCTCAGGACCACTCACATCCACTCCCCTGGAATACTCCCTCTCCTTCTCTCCCAGTATCACTTTTCTGACCTTGGAAAAGCAATAGGAACAGTTGTCTCCATGCTGGCTGCAAAGGAGGGGTTCTGGGGGAAAACCTCTGACTCCCACTTCCAATGTCCAAGCACTGTCTCCAGTCTGAGAGGTGTTTCATATGACCCCTTAGACATTCACCCATGGACCATAGGGTTGATCTCTCAAGAAAACGCTATGAATAAAATAATATTCCTGGATTGTCAAACACAATGGTTTTAAAATTCACTTCAAAGGGAAAACAAGCCCAGAGTCTCTAACCACACCAATCTGTACATGCCAACCAAGAAATAAGTCCCACTATTTTTAGTAGTGCTCAGAGGTTAAGTGGTTATAGGACTGCAGCCTTTGGGTTGCATGCTTACATGGGACTTCCAAATGTACCTCAATAGAAGTAGATTGTATGGGTGTTTCAAGATCAGGAAGAGGAATAATGTGCACACAAACAAACATCAAATGTTTGCAACATTAACTCAGTTTATGCTCACTTTCTCTTTCGATGAGAAGAGTTTCAAAATATTTGGCTGCAAAGGTTGGTATATCTTCAGGCTGGTTCCTCAAGACTTCCCGGGCAAGCCCTTCAAGCAGATTTGCAAATCCTGGAGGAATGCGCTGAGTGGTGTTGGAGAATGGAATAGACATTGTCTCTCAATAGGCTTCTATCATACCTGCAGTTTCATTTACAAGGGGAATGTATGAGCCTGGCATCACTATCTGAAAAAGTGCATTTGTCTGCTATGGTTATAACATTCTTCATGATCTAGCACACAAAAGTTGCAACAAGGTTCCCAACGGGTCCCAAAAACAACAAATTTGGTTGTGGCCTGATATTTGATACATAATCACTAAGGTTTGTTGTTGTTGTTTAGCAAAGTTGTGTCCAACCTATCGCGACCCCATGGACAACATTCCTCCATGCTCTCCTGTCCTCCACCATCCCCAGGAGCCCATCTAAGCCCACACCGACTGCTTCAGTGACTCCTTCTAGCCACTTCATCCTCTGCCATCCCCTTTGATTAACTAAAAATAGTGCCTTCTATTAATCAGGAAACTGATATGTAATTTGCAGGGCTTTTTAATGCTTGTGGACATATAAAACCGCTGGTGGAAAGTGTCATCTTCAGAAGTATTTCCTTGTATGAAACTAAAGAATGCCTCTTCTGACACATTAGGTGCTGTTAATTAATTAACATTCATACAATTAATTGGTTAAGATTTCTTTAATTAAGTGTAATTGTACTAAAACACATTGGATACTAGCATTTTTACTTGCTAATTGCCATAGTACAGACCACTGTTAAAGACATGACCAATTTCACAGATACTGTAAATGTACTTATTTACTTCTTCAATAGCATATCAATTCCTCCTCGCTACTATTAAAAATAAACTCTAGATCAGAGATGCTGCCCCTCTTTCAGGCAAAGTTTGGAGATACTGGGCATGCAGCAAAAATACCAACACTTTCTAGTTTAAAACTCTTACTGCAAGTAGCTAAGCAAGTAATTAGGCATGCCAACTTTTTAGAATGGGAAAAGGGGTACAGAAGCTGGGAAAGGGTCAATTGATTAATGGTTGGGGATAGGGTGCACGGCCATCACCAAAACACTGGACTAAGCCTCCAGGAGGGCCAGAGTTGCCAGACCCCCTGCCCTAGATCTTAGAGGCAATAAAGTTCATGCCAAGTGTGCTATTACAATGTTATTCTTATAAATTTGGTGGCAAGCAAAGTCAGGGATCACAGGAACTCAAGCTGAGATAGCAGCCTTAATTCAGCCTTTCCATGCCAAATTTGGAGTTGCCCTTTATACTTCCGCAGTTTATGTTACAGCTTAGCTGAGGATATAAACATGGGATCATAGTATCTCTTTACCTGATCAATGCAATTTGAGGTATGAATATGTAGAGCAGAGAAACCATAAACTCTCCTTACGGCACAATTCCATGCATGTTTATACAAAAAAAAAGTCTTATAACTCTGTTTGACTGGCTGGAGAATGCTGAAAGTTGTAGGACATTTTCCTGTATAAACACATACCGGATCATGCCCGCATACTTGAAAAACAGTCAGTTTCAATCTTATTTATTTGAGGAAGTCTACTAAAGCTCCTTATGATTTATTCCCTAGCAAATACATGTATTTCCTCCAGCCAGTATGGTGCAGTGTAGAGTGTGGGACTGGGACTCAGACAACCCAGATTCCAGTCCCCGCTCCGCCATGGAGCTAACTGGGTGACACTGGGCCAGTCACAGACTCTTAGCCCAACCCATCCTCTGTTGCTGTGAGGATAAGATTGAGAGCACGAAGAGGAGGAGGATGAAAAGCTGCTTTGAGTTCATGAGAAAAGAGCAGGATATAAATCAAATCAATAAATGTGGATTAAGATGAAAGCCGCATTGGTCCTACTGATTCATATCCAACATGAATGTCACAGGAAACTGCAACACGGTAGCAAGATCCAGTTACTGCCAATTATCAGCCATTTACCATCCCCTAGGGTCCAAGTCTGTCATCGAATCATACAGCTGGAAGGGGTTCTGAAGGCCATTGGGTCCAACCCCCTGCTCAACGTAGGACTGAAGTCTCCCGTCCATATTCTAACCAAGCCTGACACTGCTTAGCTTCCAAGATCAGGAAGGATCAGGCACTTCAGGCTATATGGAAGATATGTTTGGTCAGAGAAAAGGTTCTACAAGTTTTGAAGGGTTTTTCCTTCCCAAATACGCATAGGATTTCTCCAGAAATCTTATATCATATTTTCGACATTTTAGTTGCTCAATATACAGGTATTGTCGAACGACAGATTTTGTTGTTTTCAGCTTGATACAGTGCACCAACAAGGCGAATTTATTTTAATCACGAAGGTCACGCCTTTGGCTGTGTTGACGCTCTCTGCCCATGCTCAAAAGAGCTCGCGCCATTCACCACAGGGATAGGCACCTTGTGTTGGCTTGCAACTCCCATCACACCCAGCCAGCAGAGCCAATAGTGAAGGATGGCGGCAGCTGTCAGCCAAAACAGATGGAACGCCCCGAGGTACGTGGCCGCCACTGACTTAGCAGATGCCGGGCTGGGAAGCCTCGTTCTTGCGGTGCCCCTGCCTTTCTCCTCCTGCTTGAGGTCTCAGCGGGGCTCACCGCACTCAGCGCGTCTTCTCAGCTCCCCCGGTCAGATTACCGCAGGGCACCGAGGAGACCGTGGGAGAGAGTAACCCCCGCCTCGCCCCCACCAAGGCCTTTCTTTCACCTGGTCCGCGGAGGGAGCGCGCGAAAGCCAGCGTCGTTAGCTGCTGGTTACCATAGAAACCGCAGCCAGGACGGCAAGCGGAGAAGGACAAATCGCCTCGTTCATTTTGCGTAGACCTGAATTCGGCCTCTAAGCCAAGCCCCGCCCAGCAGTGCCTCAAGTCGACCACTGATTGGGTGAGGGCTCCGCCCATCGGCTACAGATCCTCCCTAAGGATCCTCCTTGGCACTCTCTGCACCCGCCCTGCGCGAACTACCTCTGCCTGGCTTGGCGTAAGTGTGCGGCGCGTTCGTTTCGCTCTCGGAGGCTTGTGATGGCGCCCGCGAAGGAGGCGGTGGGAAGACCGAGCCTTTAGGTCGAAGCGGGGAGCCTCGGCTCCTAGCACGTCTAGTCAGGACCCATTGACGCTGGGCTCTGAAGGCTGGGCTGGAGCGCGAGCGGGCAGGCGCCTGAGGCGGATGACGTCACAAAGACGGCTGTGGCGTCACGCACAAGGCCTCTGCGCAACAGCTGGGGTCGCAGTGTAAGGGCCTGAAGCCCTGCGCATCCTGTACTCAGTAGGGCGTGGACAGGTACAGAGTCCTGGCACGTGCGGCGTGGGAAGGCCCCAGTGCAGACTCCCCCGTGCATGAAGCTTGCTCGGGTGCTCTGGGCTACCTGCCAGCCTCACCTACCTTTCAGGGTTGTTGTCAGGATAAAATAGGAAGTTGCGTGTGCCTCTTTGAGCTGATTCGAGAAAGGCTGTATATAAATAATACATATTAGTGTAGTATACTGGGTAGGCTGCCAGCCAGAGAGAGAGAGAGGCTCAGACCCCCACTCAGCCCTGAAGACTACAGGAAGCTGCCTTTGACTCAGGGCTATGGCCCATCTACTCGTGGCCTATTATTCTTAGTTCTGATTGGCAGTGGCTTTCCAAGATTCTTTGCTGGCTCTGTCTGGAGATGTTTAGGATTGAACCTGGAACCGTCTGCTTGCAATCCTGCTCTGTATGGCCGAGCTGTTGCCAATTTGGCCAGTTCCTGTGTAGGCTAGGCAAGGATCATTGACCTGCCTTGCACTCCTCTGAATATTCCCTTTCTGTATTGAATGTATGAAGATGGAATGTGGAGTAATTTTCACGTGCATGTCCATGTGGACACATGTATGGGGAATGTATATCCTTGCTTGGATAAAAGTGCCACGTAGTTGCCTATAGATGGGTGTTAATCTTTGATGTGGAAAACTTGATGGTAACAGTGGCAAATAGGGACAGGCAGCTTCACTTCACAATTGTTACCATGTGCACGTCTTGCTACATTTCCTGCTGCAGATGACAAGTGTAGCTGATACACAAGTGTGTACTGCTATCTTTAACCATCCCTGAACTTTGTTGTTGTTAGTTGCGAAGTCGTGTCCGACCCATCGCAACGCCATGGTCAACATTCCTCCAGGCCTTCCTCTCCTCCACCATCTCCCGGAGTCCACCCAAGCTTATGTTTATACATAACTCCTGAGTCAAGGTCCCAACTAGATATACATATATATGTCATAAACAGTGATGTACACAGGTCAGATGAGGGTAGTCTTAGATTATCCACCACCTTAGCTTTGCCTAACACTCCCCACATAACACTTGATTGGATAGAAATACCACTCAAATCATACAGTTTGGCAACTGGTTGCATGCTTTAATTTTAGGCAAATTTCTGGGATCATCGTCCAGCAAACTCTTCAAGTCTTCACCAGGCTAAGCAAAGCCTTTCTCAAGTGTAGAAGGAAAGGGAAAAATTTCCAAATGTATTTTTTAACACAGTTGGGACTAACGTTAGGGTCCTTTCAAATGCTCCATAGAAGTAAGCTTGCCTTCTGACACAGAGTACTCACTCAGCAGAAGTCATAACTGTGGCTAACAAGTTTGCAAAGATGTTGCATTCGTGTTTTATAGTTTTAGCCGCACATTTAGAAAATGCTGCAGCCTGATTCTACATAGAGGTGCCTGAGCCCATTAAAATATATGTGTTTATGAGTCCTAATAACTGTGTAGGATCAGACTGCATGTTGTGTACAAAGGTTAAATCCTTTGTAAATCCTTCGTGGAGTAGATTCACTGAAATGGATAGGACTTGGCTACTCATTGTTAACTTGAGTCCTGTTCATGTAAGTGGGTCTACATGAGGCATGTTGAATTTTATTCATATAATATAAGGAAGTTATACTAACAGGAGACTAAGGACTAATTTTCTTTCAGTGGAGTCTTATACCTAAAGGTAAATCATACTGATTTCAATAGGGCTCATTTATAATTAAGTGAGTAGGATGCGGTCTTGACCATGTCAGATCAAATTGTGAAATTTTACAGCACTTTTCATCAGGCACCTTAAATATCCAGAACATGACTGGAACTTCATCATAGGAAGTAAACAGGTATATTTACATATTCACAGGAGCTTTGACCTGTATCAGAGACTGTTCTTGGAGCACTCTCTTCAATTCTGGGAGTGGATTTTTATGCTGTGGAAATGCAGAACAGTCCTAATGGTGTGGAGTAGTCAGATTTAGAAGCCAGGTGTAGTATTTTACACTTGCTGATGGTGGGTATTACAGTAGGACCCCATACCCACTGTTTCATTTACTGTGGCCCTTCATGGTCAGAGGGGTTGGGGGCACTGAACCCCCATGAAAGAAGAAAAACCACAAATATCTGTGGAGTCTTTGCACCCACTGAGAGGCAAAACAGTTGAGTCAGGTGCCTAATACCAAGACAAAGAGCATGGCATCCCTAGAAATACTTGCATTTTTTTGCTAGAGATAGTTATTAATTAAACGTATAAATGACACCAATAGTCCTATGTAGGACTCTCTGGGCAGTGAACAATTAAATTTGCAATTTTTCTACTTTTTGAGGGGTCTTGCACCCCTATCTCCTGTGAATGTGAAGAGCCTACTGTACAGTATATAGTGTTTGCTAATATCTGGTTTCAGGCATCTTTTGGGGTCTTGGAACCTGTCCTCTGTGGATACAGGAGTTCTGCTGTACTGTATATCATGCCTGTTATATGCTAAGCTTATAGCTATGTGCCTGTATGTGTATAAAAGGAGATAAATCACAGTAGTGATTTTTCTTCCATGCTTCTTTTTTATATTTTGTATTTAATTCTTTTTGCTGCGGAGGGCTGTTTGGCTGCAATTTTTCTCCTGGCTTGGAGTAGCCCAGTGTGAGATCACAATGAGGTTTACATCTTTGAACTACTTGATGCTCAGCTCCCAGAGCCACTTCCTGGTGTTACTTCCTGCTTTTGTTTCATCAGAATGATGATGGCGGCTGCCCTGTGGCTCCTGCTCCTGTTTGCTTGGTCTGCAGGTGAGTGTGCAGAGCGAATAGCTGCACATGGGCAAGTGTGCTTATGCCAGCAGGGATAAAAGCAGAGGAAAGCACCAGCAGGGAAGCTGTAGGAATGCATAACTACCAGTAATAGGCTTTTCCAACGCTGATGCTGAGTGAGCTGCCAGTGAAAGCACTCACTGTTCTAAAGAAAAAGAACTTAAACGATTCTAAATAAAGTAACTTGGGAGTGGTTTAAAGCATATCAAAACAGGCAATATAATGTCATGATTGGTGATTGAGCAGTGTTGTTATGAGGAGCTATAAATGTTAGTATGATTTGGCTGCTTAATTTGGTTTTTCTGTTTTCCAGAAAATTTAATTTTTAAAATCAATAAAAATGTGTATTAAAAAGATCTGTCAGTCTAGTTCTACATCTCTCTATCTCAATTGTAGAATATTTTTCAGCCCCTTTAACAGTGCAGCCCTAAGCAAGTTTACACAGACGATCCACTGAGTTCAAAGTTCAGTGGGACTCTATTGTGTGTAAGCAGCTGTTGCTCTCCTAATTTTGTAATCAGTTGCCTTATCAAGCTTTCTGTTTCTTGTGCATTTGGATGAGATCTGTTTAATCATTTTCTCCTGTCCTGGTGAAGATTTTTCCCAATCTACTCTTTGCCATTTCTGCATTTTGACAGGCTTGTCTTTCTTTACAATAACTAGGATTTTTTCTCCACTTAAAAAAAAAAAAAGCAGCAGCAGGTCTGTCTTGTTTTGCTTTTGGATACCCCATCCCCCCCACCCCTTTTCTTTCTCTTGCATATGCTATTCCCAGTAGCTACAAACATTTGGATTGAAATGTGATCTTAGGGAGAAATTAAATTAGCCATACAGTATAGTTCTAACTGTTATATTAAATCATTCAAGGCTTTAAGTGGAAATTATTTTACTGGAATATTTGTAAAAATGTAAAGGTGATCGTTTATATTTAACAAAAATGATTACACCTTAAAGAACACACTGTTAGACCTGCCCTCTTTGGCATATACAATATGAGGGGTCTTCAGAAAGATTCTGCACTTTTATATTTTATAAATATATTTTTTTCTGATGGCATTAAAAAGTTGGTATGACTCCAGGAAAACTGCATCGCAAAGGAAGGTGACAATGTAGAAAAGTGATGTAATGTGTTTTTGAAATTCTTAATAAATAGAGTTAAGAAAAGTGTGGAAACTTTTTGAAGACCCTCCTATTAATGAGGTAGCTAACAGTTTCAGCTTCACTCACTCTGCGTTGTTTATTGGTTCTGTTCTGAATTGAGAAAATCTGATGGAGAACAACTAGCTGAACATTCTGTTTCACTAAAGGATGAGTATGGGTCTGTGGGCACAGGCTGGGGAACTTTGGCAAGAGGGCGCTGTTTTACTCATGTCCTTCTTGCAGGATCTCATGGACAACTGGTTGGCCACTGCGTAAATGGAATGCTGGGCTAGGTGAACCCTTGATCTGAGCACAGCTCTTCTTATGTTAAGTGAAAAAAAGCAGGGATAGTCTTAGCTTTTCATTTATTTCAATCTGAAGATTAATCTTCTTCATTTATTGAAGATTGTTAGCAATAGAAGACAAGATAGCATGGATACGTCTAGTACAGATCTAGCTAGGAGCCAACTAATTGTGCATAAGGATGTGTTGTCATACCTTATTTTTCAGTTTTCCCATAAGCAACTGAACACTAGGGCTTGTCAATGCTTGCCTTAGCAGAATAACTCATAAAAATCCATAGTCTATGTTTGTTCCATTTAACATGATTGATTGCAGTGCAGCAGCCAGACAGCTATGCATAAATGCAGACATATATGGTGTGGGTTTTTTAAATGAAAAAATACAGCATCAGGAATTTTTTCTTCCCTGCATTACTGACAAAAATATGAGCATCTTCCTGTACATGTGTTATTAATGTTTTAATTTTTGCATTTATATGTCACTGCCTACTCCTAATGGAGCCTTTGCATAGTACCTCTGATAAGTAGAATAGCATGGAAAGAAAAGTGTTATCTGAGCCTGACTTGATCCAGTGGAAAAGGCTATTTTATTTCTGAATAATATCTGCTAATGTTCATGATGTGTTTGTTGTTGTTATATATGTGCAAGAGCTGCTGCTGATTAGAAGCAGTCTTATTGGTTCTTGCTGCAGTGCTTTCGCATCAATCTGACACATTGACATTTAAGTGGGTGAAGGTTTTCTCCTCTTATTAACATGACGGGAGAAGTGTAGGCTTTCCACATTTATCAGTATAAATGTAGTAAGCCTTCTAAATTCTATTTAGCATTAATATTTAGAAAATCACAGCACAGACATGTTACATTTTATAGTCACCTCAGTTCTCAAAGCAGTGTGCATTTCCTGATGTTCTCAAGCTGATGTCCCACAGATGTGTTGGACCTCAGAGTCTTCTTGTAGCCTGATACATCTAGAGGGCAATAAGTTAGGGAAGGCTAACAAGTATAATCAAAGTAACAGAAAAACATCCTTGGTGGGTGGATTTGCCTTGAATGCAATGTTAGGGTATGTAGACGGAATGATTTTCTGAGAGGTAAAATGAGATAAAAGAGCGAAAGTAAAGAGTCTGAGAACGGGTTCCTCTTCTAAGTAACATGCTTCCTTGGCAACCCGTTAGAAATAGGCAGCTATTTTTTGCAGGCAGAAAAGACTAGCTGTTGATTGGCTGCAATGCAGCGATGCACCTCAGGAACAATCTGGAGAGGCCACAACTGTTCACAGGAATGTCATGACATTTTGTGTATTCCAGGTGCAGAGCTTCGCTTGGCCTCATATTATGCTGATCACATGGTATTGCAGAAGGAACCAAGCCAGGCAGTCATATGGGGCTATGGAGATTCTGGTGCCAACATAATGGTGACTGCTTCAATGGGTCACAAATTTGTGAAAAAAATGGCAGAGGTTCAAGGTAATAAATAAAATAAAAGGTTTCAACCAGCTGCCCTTAACCCAATGCATACACACATCCAAATGGCACACTTCCCTTTTGGACTCATCTCTGCATGTCTGTGGGTGCCAGCAGATTCCCCAAAACTGATACCTAACCTCTTCTTCCAACCAAGCAGTCAGCAGGATGCCAGGATTTCAGAAAGTGCAAACAGAAGGTCACTGGAAGACTTGCCTGGCACTCAGAAACCAAAGGGCATAATTTCCACCCTATTTCATCTGCATTAGTTGCAAATTTCTAGGTTCAATTTAGCTTATTGGCTTAGAATCGGGTTTCTTCTGAAATCACATGCTTCTGGATTTTGAGATTGAGCTTGGTGGCCCTGTTTTCTGTCTTGTGAGCTTGTGAGCACAGTGCAGATGGACAGTTGCAAGACAATTGGGCTTGATTTTGGAACTCGTTCCTGATGGAGTTTTCCATCTTCTTGACAGATTTCTGGACAGCATGCAAAATTTATGTATTACCTTTGAATACTTTCCAGATGATAGCAAGTCTGAGATCTTAGAATTTTGTTTTTCAAATATTTCAGGAGGCTATAAAGTTTGGAGAGTTGTTCTGAGTCCTATGGCTGCAGGTGGCCCTTATGTTATACATGTTCAGCAGTACAACAAGGAGAAAGTGTCAAATGTAACATTGAATGATATCTACTTTGGAGATGTCTGGCTTTGCAGTGGGCAAAGTAACATGGAAATGACTGTTTCGCAGGTGAGCCTCATTCCCTCAGAGTGCAATTCAGGCACCTGAGCAGAAGCATATGCTCAGTTTGGAAATAGAAGGTTGACATGGGCTGGATTCAGACATAACACAGACCTGTGGTTGCATTAGCTAAACTCAGTGGTGTAGTTGTAAATTGTGAAGCGCAGGCACTCAGCATGACAGTCCCCATAGCCACATCTCTAAAGAAGGTCCCAAAATGCAGGCGCTGTATTGATCTGCCCAGAATAATCTGCCCAGAGTTTTAGCCCAGAATGTTGCACATGATGGTAGGTTTACATTATGTGTAAACCAGACCATTGTCTGGAACTAGCTAGTTCCAGTGGAGGTCTAATTTGGGAATCTTTGTTCATGACCTAACATGACAGTTGAAAGAACACAATTGTTTTTGTTTTGTTTTGTTTTTTGCCTTGGTTTAAATGCAGTTTCAGTGGAATCTGTCCTTTCTTCCTAGATATACAACGCTAGCCAGGAGCTTGCGGAGGCTTCCCACTATCCACTTGTTCGTGTATTTGCAGCTTCTCTTGTTCAGTCCGAGAAGGAACTGGAGGATCTTGCTGACATCACTTTGCAGTGGTCTGTTCCAACAGCCAGTAAGAACAATTTTTGTGCAGAACTAATAACCAATTGGTAGAGGTTTTTAAACATACATTTTGTATTACTGTACAATTACAGGATATTCCTGATTTTGAGTAGCATCCCATCTTAGTCCTATGTAGAGCAGACTCACTAAAGTGTAGGTATGACTAGCTGAAATCCCATTCATTTTAAAGGATATACTCTGTGAAAGTCTAAAGTGAGATGCTACCTCTGTGTTACATTCTCAGCTGGAGCTTGCATCTTAAATAAGTGTCAAGCAATCAAACAAGATTGAAGCAAACAAAGGGAAGAGTAACTATTAAAACAACGCACAACTTGGTTGATAAATCAGATAGGTTTTAATTGATCATATATTTGCATGTGAGTAAAGCCACCCTGCCCAGTAGGCAGTTTCTAAGAGTGGCCAAGATCATGTGCTGCAAGTGGATGTCTATACTAAGATCACAAGGACTCCGTGCCAAAAACCTGATTTGTTACAGCTGCTCAATAGTTGTTAATGCATCCAAATTAGGAATTCTCAAGCTTTTAAAAGTTCTAAACTTCTTTTTTAAAATAATAATTTAACAGAAAACTTGGGCCATGGAGACTTCAGTTACTTCTCAGCTGTGTGCTGGTTGTTTGGCCGATATTTGTTTGAGAAGCTCAAGTATCCCATAGGACTGGTAGAGTCCTCCTGGGGAGGGACACCAGTTGAGGCCTGGTCTTCCAAGAGAGCACTGAATGAATGTGGGATTTCTGAGCCAACAGAAAGGTAAGGAAGATTAAGACTATCAGTTCTGTTATTTTCCCATACTTTTGACTGTTTCCTCAATCAACAGGATCGTTTCCCTCTTAAAAGAGTTCTGTCTGCCCACTCTTCCATAGTGTAGCAGTACAGGATACCTTCCAGACCAGTGGCTGATTTCTCTCTTAAAGAAGTTCTTGGGGACTGCATGTCAGTGTTGGGCAAGGCTGAAGGCAACAGGGGTTGGGCCTCTAATTGGTTCAATGCCTCTAATTAATACATCCATTATTTAGTGTTCCCCCTTCTCCAGATCACAACGCAACACTCATGCAGCTTCATGACCATTTAAAAACAGGAAAAAAAACCCTGCTCTGGGACTGCTGATGTACTGGACACCTGCATCCCACTTTCATGGGGTTCAGAATGAGCATGGTGGAAAACTTGTAACTCATATTTTGATGGTCATAGATTTTTTCAATAGTTAAAAGTGGAGACAGATCTATTAACTTGCTTTCACAACTCTATAAACTTCATGGTCTCTGCGGTGGTGCCCTGTCTATGGAATGCGCTCCCCAGAGAGGTCCTCCTGGCGCCGTCATTATTTGTTTTTCAGCGCCAGGCCAAGACCTTTTTATTCAAAAGTTATTTTAATTGTTAACTGTTGATTGTATTTATTGGTTTTTATATCTGTGCTGAGATGTCTCCAGATTTTTAAGGTTAATTCCAGGATTGTTTTATTTGTTTGGTAAGCCGCCCCAAGGCTCTTTGTGAATGGGACGGCATAAAAATGTGATGAATGAATGAATGAATGAACTCTTTCCAGTTTATTTGTCAATGACATTTATATCACAGTGTTTCCCCATGGAACTCAAAAGAACATGTGGCTCCTTTTGTTCTCATAACAACCCTTTGAGGGCACTAAGGTGAGGGAGAGGAACTGGTTGAAAGTCCTCCAGAGAGAATCATCTCTGAGTGAAGATTTAAACCTGGATCTCCTGGTTTGAAACTCTCTATCTTTCCCAATGTAGGGTTCCCAGATGTTGTGGAACTACAGCTCCCATCACCCCTGACCATTGTCTGTGCTGATTCAGAACAATGGAAAGTGTGATCTGACCTCATCTAGGGACCCTAAATTGGGAACAGCTGTTTTGACCACACTGGCTCTCAAATTTCTATCATGTCATTTTTCCAAACTGGAACCAATGGTAATATTGGTGACCAATGAGACCCCCAGGCTTGTTTAGCTTCAAGCAAGATTGCTTTATCCATCAAGTGTCTTCTGTGAGGTGTGTGAAATGTGAGTCACATTCAGAAGTATCTGGCAAGACTTCCATGCAGAAAATACATTTTATTCAACCTGTTAAAGCCTGGCTTGTACTCGAGCAATGTTGCTATATAGGCTGCATTGTGCAGACCTGTCCTTCATACTGGCCAGCTCCAGACCAGATGCATCTTCTGTATGGCAGCCATTATTTTAATGGTCCCTAGAAAGCAAAGAATTTACAGAAATCAGAAATTCTGATAACTTACTTATCTGTGTTGCAGAATGTCATCCTCATACCTTAATGCTGGCCCCAAAGAGGGGTCAGTACTCTGGAATGCAATGATTCACCCTCTTCTCAACATGACCATAAAAGGTGTAATTTGGTATCAAGGTATGTTAAGCTCCGTTCTGAGACCAAGCAGGCGTGGTGCCTCTACTACACTTGGACTTTTTCCTCTTCTGTGCTTCTTCTACAGGTGAAGCAAACACTCTCATGAACACAGATCTCTACAACTGCACTTTCCCTGCACTCATTGACGACTGGCGGAAAGCCTTCCATGAAGGATCTGATGGGCAAACGAAGGAGGACTTTCCCTTTGGCTTCGTCCAGGTAAGTGCCAGTGGCTCAAAAGCGAAAGTACTGGACTGGTTAGTTGGCCCTGAGAAATACGAGAGGCTCATGCAGGGTATTCTGTGCTTTGTACGTGTGGTTAGCCTCCTTGTGTTCTTGCTGAGGAACAGAAGGATATCATAGAAACATAGAAACAGAACAGAGCAGAAACTCCTGGGCCATCTAGTCTGACCTCCGGCACCAACCGACTCCGCTCACAACATGCCCACCATGTGGACGTCCAGCCTGTCCTTGAACACCCATATTTTTGGGCATATTTTTGTCAAATGATGTGGTTCTTTTCTTGCCTCCTCCCCAAGCCTCCAGTAGCTGGATTACTCTTCAGAGAGCATCTGGTGATACCATCTTAAGGGAGTGGGGATTTGAATCCATCCCTTCCTGCTTCTAGTATCTAGTAGATTGTACAGGGTGGGGGGGATGTAGAGGTGGCGGTTTTATTTTATTTCTATACCACCCCACAGCTGAAGCTTCTGGGTGGTTTACAACAATTCATAAAAGCAGAGAATACAACTTCAGTAAAAGCACCATCAAATCAGGAAAAAGCAGAATGTTTGCTATTGTCCAGTTGAAAGAATGTCTGCAAAACATCTGGGATGGGTGCTCCCCCTCAAGCCCCTGGGTGGATTTTAGTGGCCTCAGAGAAGAGGGCTGTGTTAACCTGGTGCAGCGGGGAGGTCGTTCCATGGATGGAGAGAACCACAGGGAACGCTCTCCCCCTTGTTGCCACCCTCCCTGCTTCCCTCGTAGGCGGCACTCGAAGGAAGGTCCCAGAGGCTGCGCACGTTGTCTGAGCAGATCATGGTTGGGAGAGGTGCTTTGACAAGTATGAGGATTGTGCTCCTAAGCCATGCACAGCTTTATAGGATAAAACCAGCACCTTGAATTGGGACTAGACGTGGTGATTAATACCATCTTGAGCATAAAAAATAAGTTTTCCACCTGGGTTATTGCATAATTCCTGCCTATATGTCAGCCAGCTTGGCAAATGGCAGCTGTGGAATCCATGCATTAGAATGGGTGTGTCTGCCCAAGTTAAATGTGTTCATAGAAACATAGAAACAGAGCGAGTCAGAAGGGACCTCCCGGGCCATCTAGTCTGACCTCCGGCACCAGCCGGCTCTGCTCACCACATGCCCACCATGTGGACGTCCAGCCTATCCTTGAACACCCGCACCGATGGGGCCTCAACGACCTCTCGTGGAAGCCCATTCCACACCCTCGGGGTCCTGACTGTCAGGAAGTGCTTCCTGGCATCCAAATGGAACCTTGGCCCCCTGAGCTTTGCTCCATTGGAGCGTGTCATATATGGGGACACATAGAACTTTAAGATGGAAACACAAACGGACTTTACGTTTTTCTGTATACCTATTTTTATGGTCCGACAGGTTCAAAAACAATACCTTCTCTGTGTTCTGGAGCAAACTTGGTTTCCATTTTGGAGGAGTCATGTCTGGCAGTGGCTTCTGGTCTGTCATAGTAACACAGCAAGCTGTCATATACTGAGTCAGATCATTGGTCCATCTAGCCCAGTATTGTCAGCACTGACTGGCAGCAGCTCTTTGGGGTTTCAAGCAGGATTCTTTCCTTACCCTTCCTGAGGATACTGGGAATTGAAGCTGGGACCTCCTGCATGCAAAAAGCTGCCCTGCCACCAACCTGCTGCCCACCCTGCGATCAATACCCCTGCAATCAATACCCCTGCAATCAATACCCTGCAATCAATACCCCCACTGCTGCTTTTGCCAACCATAGTCACAAAACAAGTGGTTCGCATTACATTCCAGAGTTTGCATAGAAGGTACAAGCAAGAATGCTAGCATGGTAAACCAGACAAGGGCCACTAGGTATGCAATGTAGAGCTACAGCTAAGTTTCATCCAGAAATGCCCAGTGCTGCTCTTGACCAGATGCTCTGTGTTTCAGCTCTGTACGAATCAGCGTGTGGAGGTGAATGACCACTTTCCACGCATCCGATGGCATCAAACAGCGGACTATGGCTACGTGCCCAACAAGAGAATGCCCAACACCTTCATGGCTGTGTCCATAGACCTAGGTGATGATGGCTCTCCCTATGGCAGGTAATGCTGGATCGATGGCTTCAACCCCAGGGTGGTAGGTAGCCTGTGTATTTACTCCGGAGGGCCAAGTGGATGGAGCTGGAAGCGGCTTGCGTCAGCAATGGCAGGAGTGATTCTGCACGACAAGGCTCACGTACCAGCTGCACCATTCCTGGAGATGGCAGAGCTGTGCTGGAGCGTAGACCTCATCTCTGCCTTGTACTTGGTCTTTTGTGTGGATTACTTGTCCTTTGCCACACCTTCCATGGCAGCCATTTTGTGGTGGTGCCTGGGACAGTTTGTCAAATCGCCCAGTGTACCTACAGCACCAAGAGCTTTCCTGTCCCTGTTCTAGATAAGAGCCCTTAATAAAGCTGCTCCTCTTTAGGGCCTGTGATGAAATGGCATGTGATACTGTCGTGCTTCTCCATGGTAACCAGTATACATTTTGGTGCAGGTCTCATTTCAATATGACATTTTTCTCAGCATTCTGCTTTCATTTGTTTGTAGGGCAGTGGTCCAGAAACCACCTGAATTAGGGAGTGCCTTTGGCAAAGATTAGTATTTGCCAGTGTTTGTGATTAGTAGTGGCTAAGACTGACATGCCTGTCCTATGAAAGAGCAGTTTTTCCTAGTCTGACCCAGCTCCAGAGTGCCTTCAAAAATCTGCTTCATTAGCCAGTGCCTGGGATGTCCTAGAGACCAAAGCGCTTCAGACCAATTGAAGGATAATTCAACATAAGTCATAGTCTCTATTTCACATCAAGGAAATCCACATTTTGCATGCAGAATCTTGTTTCATGCCATGCCTGTGAGGAGGAGAGAACCAAAAGCGGCAGCATTACCACAGGGATGGAAAGCGGCAATGACAAGAGAAATAAAACAGGTGGTGGCATACACAAGAGAGAGGGAAGCAAGGAGGAGAAGGTGGGAGGAGAGAAAGGGACAGGTGGCATTGACTGAGAATGTGACTGGAGCCCTGGTGAAAGAGGTGTTCCTACAGTGTGCGGATTTGTTTTGCAAGGTATTGCTGACGGGATTTGAGCCAACTACAAGCCTCCTATTAAATTATTCTGCCTCTGTAAGTTTGCCACCTTCTTGCATATCGTGCATACCTTACTCTGTGTCCAAAGCTGATGTTTTCATGCTTGCTTGGGAAAATGGAACAGCAAGGAGCATGAGAGACAGTTACCAGGAAGAAAGGAGGGTGCGGGTGGCAGCAGGAGTGAACCTTAAAAGCAGGAAGGCAACTGGTAATGCCCCCGCCGATGGTCTTGCTGGGGCTTGTGGTTCCAGTTGTGCTGGGGCTTGTGGTTCCAGGGGCTTGTGACAGCAGAGAGCTGTTTCTGAGCATTGACACTTCTGTCATCCAACCAGAGCAATCACCTGCACAGCGACATCACGAGGCACCCGCAGTCAGGCCCAGCTGGCACCACAGCATGAGTGACGAAGGCAAGAGATGTGTTGATCAGTGAACATAATGAGAAGAACAGTAGCATTTACTACACTTCAATAAACCTTTCTTTGCCTCCTAGAGAGCACTGGATAGTGTTTTATTTTTTTAATATGGAAATTGAAAAAGAAGAGGCTGGGTTTCAGGTTTTGTATCTGGTAGCCACACTTGCTCAGTGAACCTATGCAGGTGGGGATTATGCATACTCTGTGATAATCTTCATGTTTTTTCCCCACATAAATTTACTTATAAAGCTTTTCCTTGCTTCACAGTATCCACCCCCGAGATAAGCAGACTGTGGCCTATCGATTGCTTCTTGGTGCACTGGCAATAGCTTATGAAGAGAAAAGCATAGTCTTCCAGGGTCCATACCCTCAAAAAGTGCAGGTGGATAGAGCCCATGCAGCTATTAATGTCACCTATGAAGAGCAAGTCGTGCTCCGCCACATGAACAACAAGACGTTTGAGGTAAGACCTGTGCACAGGGCAGGGGAGGTACCACACGGGACTGGGGAGAACCCAAGTTCTGATCGCTGTTTCACCCACTGATGGCTCCAGTAATGCCTGTCTGGCCTGTGCCGTATGAGAAACAGCAGGCATTTACGTGTCTTGTTAAGCAGCTAGACAGCTGTTGAAAACTTCCATGAACTCCAATACCTTCTTTGCAAAAGCACATTCAAACAAATAGTTGCCAGAGGTTTAGACATTAATGGCTGTGTGTTGAGTTATTTTGAGGGGACAGCAAATTTACACTGATATAAAGCTGTATACTCACTACTTTACATTGTAGCAAAGTGTCATTTCTTCAGGGTTGTCCCATGAAAAGATATGATAAAATATTTACAAAATGTGAGGGGTGTACTCACTTCGGTGATGCACTGTACTCCCCCCCTGAATTTGGTACCAGGTACACTTGCCCAAAGCTGTGGCCATTCTGTGCTGCTCATTTCTGTGGTGCTCAGCGGGGCGGATCTGAGCAAGTGCTCTGTCTCTCTCTGACAGGTCTGCTGTTTTGCTCAGCCAGAATGCAAGTGGAGACCCGTGTCCATCGTGTCCTCCTCATCCCGTTCGGTGGTTCTGCAGAATGTGCCCTGCCCAGATGCTGTTGGCGGCCTGCGCTATGCGTGGCACGAATGGCCGTGTGACTACAAACTGTGTCCTCTCTACAACTCGCAAGCGCTGCCAGCCCCTCCATTCATTACATTTGCCCACGATAACCCTGGTTGGAGTACATTGTGAGTGGAATGATAACCCACAGGATGGACGGCAGCTTAGATTTTGGATTTACAGGCCAGAGCACACAGGAGCAAAGCAAAGGATTATTTTTTATTGAATGTAGTAAACTTCTCATGCTGATGGTTGCAGAGAAAATTGTAAGACCGGGTAGAGGGGAGGAGTGCTTACCAGAAATGTGGGGGTGGATGGATTGCTTCTGAAAATCAGTTCTTGCACACAATACCTGCCTAGACCTTTGTTACAGTTGAAACATTTTCTAGGAATTGCACTAGAAACTGGGGAAGGCCATATACACCGTCCATGCATACGAGGCACACGTGCCACCTAGTCCTATGCATGCTTACTCAGAAGTAAGTCCCATTGAATTCAGTCAGACTAACAGCCAAGTAAATCTCAAAAACATTGCAGTCTTGATTCTGATAGGTCATATGTTGCATTGGCTATTTTGATAGGCCCATATTCTCAGGATACTGCAGCAGTTCAGAAATCTCTTCCGCATGCTGTGATATTGTGGAGCATTGAATCATCATGGTGAAACAAGGCAAACCTTTTAAAGAACATTATTTCTGTTAGGAGTAGGCTTAATTCAAATTAGGGCCTTGGGCGAGTCCAATATAATCTACCTGTAGCATAGAACTGAACTGGCTACTGAGAGAATTTGAGTTTCTCGTTCAGCTTCTGCTCCAGGAGTTATACCATCTAGCATAACATTGACACTGCACTAACACCCCTGTTCCACTCAGCACCCTTCTATATTAAAAAGCCCATTTATCACTGAACGTCTGGTTTGAAAAGTGACTGTAAGGAAGTGCATTACTCACCGCCAAAATCCCCAGCCACTAGCCATGAAAGTTTCTCCAGCTGTGGATGCTGATCAGCTTGACTTCAGCACATAAATGGAACTGCTGGCATGTCTGCCTTTGAGGAAACAGTGAGCCAGTCTTTTGCACTCAGACTGCAGATTGTGCCCATTATGCCAACCAGAGCAGAAAAAGGGAACAGCCTGCTTCTTTGGTTATGTTCGCTGGATTTGAGTTAATACACAAGAGGCCAGACCTGCTGAGTAATGTGTTCAGGAAGAACAGATGCACAGCATAAGGATGATGTGCGAGCAAGAATGGTGTGCTTTATTCGCCTCCTGCTGGGTGCGCCAACATTAGACTTGCGGCTTTTGAGAGGAACTTGTTTCTGTAGCCATTCTGCGTTAAATGTCACATTGACTGAGGGTGAGAGAGAGTGGCAAGTTGATGAACATTTTGATATTCTGTGGCTCCGAGCCATTAGAAAGTTTGGACTTTGCCCTTGGAGAATACGCTTCATCGTAGCCCTGTGGGGTAGTTGTTAGTAAGGTGCTGTTTCTTTTTGTCATCTGTTTTCAAGATGGAGACCAGAGCACTACAACACAGGGTTGTTGTGAAAGGAACAGCAAAGTGTGCAATTTGACTACAGATTAAGGAAACTACAAAAGGATGTATGTCTGAGAACAAGGTGGAAAATAGTCAGGTTATTTAGATAAAATCTTTCAAGCTTTCAGTTATATTATTAAACGTGACTTAAAATATAGTCCAGATTTAGCATTGGCAAATCTTAAAATTTGGTCTTAACAAATCCATAAACCTCAGTCAGGTTGCAACTTGAATTTTATAACGGTATAGTCTGCAGTAGGACATCTTGTTGCCATGCAAATTATGAATAATTACCACAAACCAAAAATAATGGAGACCTCTTTGGTTGAACAGCAGTGTTTGCCCATAGTATTCATGGATTAAGACCAAAGAGTAAGACCTGTTAACATAGTAAGGTCTTACTAATGTGTAAACAGATGGCAGTGGGATGTCGGGTCTTGGGGACGTACACTCTGTGTGTCTTGACTAGTATGCTTGTCGGCCCCACAAAAAACCTGTTTTAATTTTATCATTGATTTCTTACTTTGCTATACATTTTATAGTGCCAAAAGTATATGGACTACATAAGTAAAGTTTGGGATAATATTTCTATGCAATACAAAGTCAGATTCATGTGTTTTCATTGGTATATCATCCATTTTGTATGTGTTCTTGTAATTCTGCTCTTATTTGAACAACATTAGAAATGTGAGTTAGAGTGGGCATTTTTCTTGTTGATTTAAATTACTTCCGTAAAATGATTTTGACCATGCAAAGAATAGATTGGATCTAAGGTCATTTCACCAACTGCCTTCTAAAGGTCTATCTCAGCAAGCTTTGTGTTCCCCACAGAGGCTCTCTGAAGTCCACAAGCAGAGCTTGCATGCAGAATGTTCCAGGGCAAGAGATTTATTACTTCAAATCAGTCTCAGACAACCTGATGCTTTCCAGATTTTCTGGACTCCAACTCCCAACAGAGACCCATCCTGCATGGTCATGAATTCTGGGAATTGAAGTCCAGAACATCTGAAGGGCACCAAGCAGAGGAAGGCTGCCTTAAAACAGCATCAAATCTTCTCTTTCTTATATCCCAACCCTTGTACTTCTTTTAAAAAGTTGCAAATGCACTAAAATGAGTACCATACAAAATTGGGCATTAATAAATTTTGCAAATTCATGTTTAACTTTCCTTTAGCTCTCTTAAATTAGAGAGCCTTTACTGTTTCCTTTAACAAAGCACAAGGATCCAATTTAAGTTTCATTTACTTTAGTTCCATACTTGATTTATCTAGAAGAATGAACTTTTTAAACTGGGGTAGGCAACCTGTAGCCCTCCCAGTGTTTGAGCCTATAACTCCTATCATGCCTCCCATCAGTCCTCAAACGTACTAGGAGAAGATCAAAACATCTGGAGGACCACAATCGATTCACCCATTTTAAACCTTCCTACAAACTTGATATTACCCATCTGTGCCTAGTCACTCCCAGGCTGAATTACTACAATGTCCCTTAAGCAGGACTGCCTCTGAAAGATCCAAAATACAGTCCTGACCAAAGTTTGAAATAGCAATCTTATTTGATCTCCACTAGTTGCTTGCTCCCCGGCTCATGTTTATAAGCCCTAAATGACAGGCTTTTCTCAGAATTTGCCTGGCAGCAGAGGCCTTGCTTGCTATCCTATCACGCTGGAAGATCAAAAGTGTACACACATGACTTGTTAGGGGCAGCACCACAAAGGGAGAATACTCTTCCAGAGGAGATCTACCAATAGAAATCTTTCCATTTTAGATAGGTTTTGAAGACTCGCTAGTTTCAACTAACCTTTAATGTATGATCTCCTAATGCAGTGAACCTTTGGGTACCCTAAAATAGTTGTCTTGCAAATTATTAAAAGCTATTTATAGCAAGATTATACATGACATGATTAGTAGATTGCTGGCTGTGAACTGTATCTTCAGGTGGAATTCATGGATTATTTCAAGTGATGCTGATACGTGATCCAGCTTTCAACATGGCTCTCAGAACCAAATACAAAAGAGCCATCCTGATCACTGTAAAATTAAGTTTACTTCAGTTGATTCAGCAGAACTAACACAAGAAGAAACACGAAAGGGTTGCTTAAAGTTCAATATGTGTATGGAATGTATGTTGCCACCTCTCTTAACCCTCACGGAATGCATCTTGTACCTTTCACCATTTTATGAGTCATGCTTGCTGTGAAAGACAAGCTACCACTGCTGTTGAATTTCTACTTGCCCGCAGCAGTCTGAGACACGGGGCACTACCACAGCAATGGCAGTCTAGCCTTAGGAGAACAAACAATGCAAAGCCATTTGCCAGTATATTAAAAACTTTATAACAAATGTTCGAGAAGTTGATACCCAGAAAAAAAGTATTGATGGGAATGGCCAGGCGCAGCCCCACCAGCACAAGATGATGCAGCTTGGAATCGTACTGAAGACTCAGTGGCCTTGGGCGACAGGGCGGGATAGGCTGTGGGACCCGGTGCTCCAGGGCTGCTCCCCAGTCCCACGTTCTCCATTTACTACGCCATCCACGAAGCAGAGCATGGGTCAGTTTTCTTTAGATTCCAGGTCAGATTTCATGTCTAAACACAAGAGAGAACATGACACGACAAGTGATGCTGCAGCACATTCATGACCAGTAGATGATCTGGATGCTGCTCCACACAGCACAGCCAAAAGAGGTTTGTGGCTTGCCTCGAGAGGAGCAGGAAACCTCAGGGACTTGGTCGTAGTCTGTCTCCCTACGCAGCTGACCAGCTGGACGGATGACTGGTGAAGCCACGCCACGGCCACCTTGAGTACTGTACTATGTGCTATGGTGGACTAGGTGTTTACTCTGTTGCACATATAGGTAAACTACCATGTGGCACTGCCTTCCCCATACTCATTGGAGGAGGGGTAGAATGAAGCGATGGAATAAGACTGCTCACCATCCGCACATAGCATGAGAAATGGCAGACTGTAGCCTTTCCCCAGCCTTGTTTCTTCCAGATGTTTTGGCCTGCAACTCCCGTCGTCCTTGTCATTGGCCATGGCAGTGGTAGCTGCAAGTAACTGTAATCCAAAACTTCTGGACAGCAGTAGCCTGCTTACCCTTGCAGTCTGTATGGAAGAAAGAACAGGATGGCCCACTATGGGATTTGTGGGACTCTGTTCTTCCTACAGACTGAGAAACCATTCATTGCAGAGCATTCCTTAGCTCACAGGAGTCAAGGGTTGCTTCTGTGCTGCCAGACTATCCAGAGTGTACATCCTACTAAGCAGAGGCAGCTGATCAGTAAAATGTCCTTTTGCCATTACCTTGGAAAAGTGCAAGCTCTAGAGAAACCTCTTGCATCAACAATTTCTCCTCAGGCAGCCGCTGCTGTGCTGCCACCGTGCCGTCAGTGTGGCGGCAGCCAATAAATATTTCAGGGCCTGAAGCTTTCCAGTGGTGCTTCTGTCCCACTCTGCTGTTTGTAAACGACATGGCTTTCTCCCATTAAATTGCCCTTCCCCAGACTGGATGTTTGAGGCTACAGCTCTCATCATCTCTGGTCCCTGGCCATGCTGGCTCAGGCTGATGGGAGTGGCAGTCCCACCAAATCTGGAAGGCAGCAGCTTGAGGGAGCCTGTCAGCACCAGCTGGCTGCTTGGCAGCAAGGTATAATAGGGTGGTCACCTATGAATCAGCAGAAAAGGGGACAGCATTTGGCATACAAATTCCATCTCTTAATTTATAGGGTTGGATGAACACTTAGATAGTATTATTACACCTTATATAGTGATACCATCTCACCATGTGGCAAAAGACCACAACCACCTGACTACCTGTTCAGGGTCTGAGGAATAGTTTTTATGTTTGTTTTTAAATAGAACAGTAACTGGCCCTCCTATTCTGGATTACCTTCTGGAAAATGACCACAAGATTGCCTGCTAGCTTCCTTTCTCTGCCCAGCCTGTTGGGCAACAATTATGCTCTGTCCCATGGTTTCCTCTCGCCTACAGTTCCTCTTGCGCTCTGACGGACACCAGGCTTTGCAGCAACTAACCCCCCAGAACAGCGTGACTCCTGGTACAAGGTTTTTTCCCTTCCTGTTTTAGTAAGAAGGCAGAGGTTCTGTTCCATCTTAATGCCCTGTGGAACGATTAACGTTACATGTTAGCCCACAGTTCCAAAAACTGATGCCTGTCACAGGTGTTCCACAACTCTTCCATCAGGGATGACATAAATTTTAGTCCAACTTCTCTGCAGAGCAGTCGTTAGGGGAACTACAACTACAGATGATTGGATTTAGTCGAAGCTGTTCCATCTGTGTTTTGTGGATTGCCAGGCATCTGCTCATTGACAGAACTGGTTTTTTTAAACCAAAGTTTCATTCTTACACTGATTCACATTATTACTGCAGACTTGCATTATTCATATCTCTACAAAGAAATTTAACTTCCCGCCAAAAGTGAAAATCGGACCACAGAACGGGCACTGCTTAGAAAAAGTCAGCCTGCTGCATAATTTGCAGCTTGGATTCAGAGAAATCCAAACTCATTTGTGAATTTCTCTGACATTCAAATTTCAACATATCCAGGCAGACTACAATATTATGACACACACACCCTTTATAAGAATATAAAGAGTAGAACTTTACAACAAACCAGCATTTTATAAGCTAAATATTGTAAATGGTCTGTCATGAATCAGTCAATGCTGAGGCTGTATAGAAGCATGTGCACAATTTTTGTATGCCAACTGCATGCAATTTTCGCACATTCACCTCTAGCAATTATTTGTGTTAAGTTGTGGGAGGGTGTAGGTGGGCAGAAGACAGGGTAAATTTAGACTGGGGGAGGCTTGAGCTCAAAATGTTTGAGTAATACTGCAGACCATGCAGGTTGTGTTCAGCAGAACCATAATAAGGTGCCCCCCCCCGCCACCCCCTCTTAAAGGGTAGTGGTGAGTCTTTTCAATTTTCTTTGGAGCCTGTAGGATCCAATACTGTGGGCTTTGTTGCTTCTGGGAATCGTGCCGTTGCTCTGTGATTTGCTGCACGTAGCCTTGGAACCGCTCTCTGAAAGGATTCTGTTCCCCCCCCCCCCCAAGGAGTTACAGAAATGGCACTCACTGCTTTTCTACCTTGGCACATGCCATGCAAAGTAAACTTCTGTAGGAGGGCCTGTAAAGCTTCCCTTACAACCCAACTTTTAAAAAAGCAACAGGAGCCGATGAAAAGGCCATTGGCTCATACTCTGGGTGCACTCCGACTGCAATGTATCACACAGCACAGAAAAACATCTCCAGGCAAGGCTGGAAAGGTAAGGCTTCTTCTGCACTATGGATGAGGATGTGCTTTACAATGGGTGGGCAGGCTTCAGCCTTGCAGGGCCCACTAGAGCCTTGAGAATCATCCACCAGACCCTGGGGCAAAAGGCAGAGCAGGTGTCCATGTCAATTTAGAGACACTCCCAGGAACCACATCCAGTGTGGCTGGGACGAAAGGCAAAAATACCAGCGTATTGTAACTTAAAGGTTCCAGTGCCAGTAAGGCATTTTAGCCTTTAAGAATAGCGGCAGCTCACCTTTGGACACCAGCTGCTGGGGAGCCCCGCACTCATATCCTGCGCAGGTATTTCCCAGAGGCATCTGGGTGGGCTACTTTGGGAAAGAGAAGCTGGAGTACACAAGCCTCTGGCATGGTCCAGCAGGGCATGATGAGTGCATGATGCCATAAGTTAGTTTCACTCTGTCCTATAGACCAAGGCCCTTGAAAGCTATGCTGCAATAAATGTAGAGTTGCCACAGAACCTTGCAGTTGTGTTTCTGCAGCAGAGAAGCGTGGCTACCGTGCTCCATCCTGTAATGGGAGGGATATGAACAAGTCTAGGCTGGATTGCAGCCATCACCCGGAAAAAAGGGGGAAGCTTTGATCTTTCTAGTACCCTTATCCAGGGATGAGATGCCTCTGGACCACAGACCCAATGTGGCTAACGGGTTCCCCTTCTGGCCTGCACAGTTATTCTGGCATTATCTGCAGGGATAAACAGGTATTGAAAAGCATACCCTTCAGAGCTTTGCATAGAACTGAGCTGTGCTTTGCAGGCAGGAACTTACCAATAATTTCACTGTTTGGATGAAGTGAGTTTCCGTCAGTGCAGAAGTGATGCTTCGGTTTGGACATCTCCAAGCCGGCGAGGAGGGTCATAAAGTCCACCACAGTGTCAATGTTCTCCTTGTCTGCGGTGACATCTCTCAGGGTGCACAGGACGCTCAGCCTGCTGAAGGACTTGACTTCGGAGATATTGGCTCGCAGGAAGAGCAGAATGATGTTGAGGTCATTGAAAGGACAGGTCAGCATCTTCCGACTGAGGAGGTCAAACGCTGGCAGCATCTCATAGATGGACAAGAGCCGCTTGTCCCACTGACAGAGCTGGAGCAAGTGGTAGATTACAATGGGTCCCAGGAGGACATAGACGCAGCCGAGGCTGATGCTGGTCAGCTGGAAGACCGAGAACTGAAGCAGCTTGCAAGGAATCGAGCTGGGGATGTGAGCCTCATTTCTGAGCAGCCCTGCTTTGATGGAGCAGCTGAACTCCTCTTGGAAAAATACAGTCACATGGCAGAATCCCAAGTAGAAACAAGTGGCGGCAATGAGGGAGAGGAGGACGACGTTCCGCAAAACATAAATGCTAACAAAGTAGTAGGAGCGTTGCTTGCAGGTGAGATACCTCTCCAGCAGAGGGAATTCAAAATATCGTTCCTTGCGAGCCCTAGGCAAAACAAAGGATTTTGAAGCGAAGTAGAGCTTTCTGACCTTGTATTGTTTTGGCAATAGGGACTCTTCCTCACCATGCAAAGAATGCAAGAGATGGCAAGAAGGGGCTGCAGTGGGCAAGCCATTCCACCAGCTCTGCAGAAAGTCTAACTACTGGCTTTTTCCCCTTTCCCCTCCCCAATCCTTTTTCCTTTTGTGTTGTGTCCTTTTAGACTGTAACCCTGCAGGCAGGGACAGTCATTTTGCAGATTAGGATAAAAAGCTTTATCTGAGCTGGAGCCTAGGAGCCATTCCCTGTGACACTCAAAGAACTGCCTGCTTGTCTCCACCCCTGCAATGGGAGCTTCAAGCATGCAGTCTCCTTGGGCTCTGCTTCTAATCCCCTCCAAGCAGCATCTTGGTCTCTCTCCCCAGGAAGCAGCACGTAGCCTGCAGCCGTCGTAGTGGAAGAAGCCACCAAGCTGCTCCACCCAAAACAAATGTGCTGCACATTAAAAAAAATGGCAGGACCAGATAGAGTTGGCTTGTGACTCTTCTCCTTGACAAGCTGGCTTTCTTCCTGGCGGGATGCTGTTTATTTTTAACTCAAGAGCATTGAATGAGCACCTGTGTGCCTCTGGAGTAGAACTGCTCAGTCACAGGATTAGTACGACAGAACAAATAGGTTACTGAGGACAGAGGAATAGAGTCAGTCTACCAAGCGTAAGCTGGACCATAAGGAAGGCTGAGCGCCAAAGGACTGAGGCCTTTGAATTGTGGTGCTGGCGGAGACTCTGCGAGTCCCTTGGACCACAAGGCGATCAAACCGGTCAGTCCTAGAGGAGATCAACCCTGACTGCTCTTTAGAAGGCCAGACACTGAAGATGAAACTCAAATACTCTGGCCACCTAATGAGAAGGAAGGACTCCCTGGAGAAGAGCCTGATGCTGGGAACAATAGATGGCAAAAGAAGAAGGGGACGGCAGAGGATGAGGTGGCTGGATGGAGTCACTGAAGCAGTTGGTGTGAGTTTAAGTGGGCTCCCGGGGAAGGTGGAGGACAGGAAGGCCTGGAGGAATGTTGTCCAGGGGGTCGCGATGGGTCGGACACGACTTAGCGACTGACAACAACCAAGTGTACAGGGAGATTTAGCAGGGACTGCAGGGTCAGATACGACACCCCAGGCTACAGCTGGATTTCCAAACCAACCCCCCTCAAGGGCCAAATTGGGATTGCCACAAAATCATAGGTTTCTGTCAAAACATGGACTATCTTGCTTTTTTAATTTTCCCCCTTTAAATTAAATTGTAGTAATTAAACAAGCATAAATACAATCTATAATAATAAATACAATCTAATAATAAACATACTTAAACAATACAATAATAACAGCGCTACCTCCACCAGGACCGACAAATCATGCGACTTAATGTAAGGGTTATTTTGCCTGAACTCAACTGTGCTAACAAACATGGCTTGTTAACCTCAAACAGGCCACAACCAGGCAACAAAGCCTGCATTTCTTAATAGGCTGTGCATGGTTAACAAACCATGGTTGGTTCGTATGGCTAACAGAATGACCCACATTCCAATCACCTACCCACATTCAACCCTTGTCTGAACCCAGTCTATGCTTCCAAGCGAAAAAGGGAGGGTTTATAAGGTATCTGAGAGAAAGAAAGCAGGGAGGCATTTCGGATGCTTTCAAGGAAAGCACTAGAGAGGCAGCGAGTCTGTGGGCAGGTTGCTGAGCAGAAGAAAGCAGAGTGTCACTCCGGAGCAACCAGTGGCTGCCCAGCCAGCTCTTAGGGACAAGGGAAGCCACTGGCGTATTTAATGCTATCTTCCTTGGCCTTCCTCAACCCGATGCCCTACAGCAGCGATGGACGACAAGTTCTATTATCCCCAGCTGGGGCACCGGATCAGGGAATGCAGTCTGGCAGTGCCTTTAGGGGAGAGTTCTTCCCCCTAAGTGGCTCATCCAGTTCTTTTAACGGGCGATCCAGGGACTGCCTGGGGCACCTTCTGTCCCCACGGCCTGAGTCCTGCCACTGTGCTATAGTCGCACCAGCCCTGCGAGCTTACTTGCCAAACTCCTCCCACAGTTCCTCCGGGTCAGTGCCGTCCTGCTGGAGCTTCACCATGTACTGCACCAGGCGGATGGAGCGGTTGTAGGATTTATCCAGTTCATCAATGATAAAGAGCAAGTCACAGTTCAGAGACGGTGCAGCAGCGTATCGCCAGAGGAGGTAGGGGAGATACATGGCGACAGCAATCACCAGCAAGGAATATGGAAAGACCTGGGAAAAGAAAGAGGAGGCTGCAGGGTAGGGGTCGCTGCAGTGCCTGAAGCATATTTTATTTATTTATTTATTTATTTATTAAAACATTTCTATGCCGCCCCTTGCCGAAGCCTCAGGGCGGCTTACAACACAATAAAATACAATAAAATACAAAAATAACAATATAAAAT
>NW_025335762.1:12067434-12144570 GCF_004798865.1 Varanus komodoensis
TACAACACAATAAAATACAATAAAATACAAAAATAACAATATAAAATTAAAATTAACAATATAAAATAAATAAACAATATAAAAGAAGTCGCCCTGGCCAGATAAATAAGCAAATATTGTTAACAATTAAAATGACGTTTACATAAAAAGGTCTTCACCTGGCGCCGAAAAACAAATAATGACGGCGCCATGCGGACCTCTCTGGGGAGGACAGGTGGGCAAGGGATAACGTACTGAAGGTAAGTCTTCAGGAGCCCCTAGAACTAAACAATTGAAACACAGCCGCGTCCTTTGCTTCCTTCCTTTGTCAGACTCGTGTGCGGTGCAGCGAGGAACGGGCTGATGCGGCCAGCCCCGCCACACCAGCCTCCTTTGGCTGGCTTAGCCCCACCCGCAACATCTGTGCCGACCTTCGAAGAGGAACATCCTTGCTGGCTGCCAGCTTCCACTCCAGGTGTTTGCCCACAATGACCGCACTACGCTGGAGGCAGGGCAGTGCTGCGTCGGGTGCCTTGCTTGTTTCAGAGGCCTTTCTGGCTGACCAGCCCCAGTCTTTACGCTGTCTTGTTTTAACTGCTTAGTTCCTGTTCATGTAACTCTGTGCTGCTCAGCACTCCAAGTCCACTTGAATGTAGAGCCGCGTGCAAATACTAGAAGCGAACAAGCAAGCAAACAGGGAAATGGAGGGGAGTGGGGAAAGCATCTCGGGTGGCCAAAAGCAGCAGCAGCCCAAACTACCCCTGTTTCGCCCACCCTCAGAAGAGCACAAGTGGCCTTAAAGTGAGTGAGATGGACCACTGCTCAGCCTGGCCTGGTCCCGTGTCTCTGATCCCAGCGACTCTTCAGAGGTTCAGGATGGTGCCTTTCCTAGCCTCTCTAACCTAGCCTGGACAGTGAATCCAGCGCTCCTCTGTGCAAAGCAGGGGCTGTGCCATGAAACAGCCCCCGCTCCTGAGATTCCCCCTCCTGGGGGGTCTCTGCAGTTGCTGTCTTCTGTTACCATGCAGAAGTGATTCAGAAAGGCGAGCCAGTCTAATTGCGACCCTGTCTGTGCATGAAGTGGTGCTTAGAGTTAAGCAAGTTAGTTTTATCTGTTTCTGACAGGCTACGTCATTCTGAGACATTTGGCCTTGTCAGGCACCTTGGTGAAGTTTCCGTTTATTGCGCTCCATCCATTTTTTGATGCTTTGCCTGGAAATGTGGCAGCACCACCTAGAGTGGAAACCTGGATACGGCCCTGGATGCATCGCCTCAGCCTACCGACCAAGCTCCTCCTGGATTCCTTCGCTCCTTCCCCCTCCCTTCTCCCTCTTCCCTGATTTTATCCTTTTGAACTTATATGTTTTAGTCCCTCCACCCCCATTTTTAACCTTTAAATAAAGTCATCTGTTTCCCCCATGTGGGTTTGCCATCTGCTGAATCCAGTGGCTGATCCAGGGCTCCTGGCCCAGGGATTTCTGGGCAGGAGTTGGCCCAGTTGGCCAGGGAGTGGGGAATCCTGACTGGCTTTCTGTCACAGTCAGCTCACAACAACCCTATGAGGTAGGGCAGGCTGGGAGGGTCCGGTCCAAGATCACCCAGTGAGCTTCACGGCCAAGGGGGCTTAGCTTGACCCTCGCACCATTACAGCACTCCACTGTCTGGTGAGAAAAAGCTGTAGACCTGTGTCCATGTTCCTTTCATTGAGCCCAACCTGCCACACCCCAGTACCTTGAGGACCCAAAGGGATGTGGGTCTAGAGTCTCCCGTCGCATCGGCATCATAGTGAAGCAAGGAGTCCCAACACAGGGCATCCACGTAGGCGGACTGTTTCCCTGTGAAGTTGCTGGGAGAGAAACAACTGATCTGGGAGCCTGGAAGGAAAAAGAGAACCATGAGCCCCAAGCCTCACCTCCGTGAGCACAAGATCCATCTGTCCGCACGCAGCAGAGCATTGCTCTGGGCCACTAGCCAGAGGGTGCCCTTTCCTGGCCACGCCCCCTTCCCGTCGCCAAACATCCGAGCGGGCAACCCCAAGCAAGCCTCTCCTGCGATCTGTGTGAGCACTGCCCATGGCAGCTGGCACCGCATGGAACAACCAAAGAGGTTCTGGGCTCATGCCCAAATCGGGTCAGGACATGGGGATTTCCCACAGGCCACTTCCAATGGCCAGAAAAGAAAAAGGAAAAAGCCGATCGTGGTGGGGTGTGGAGGGAGATACTGCTTTATCCAGGCAGCAAGCTCTTGCAACAGAGTCGCTCTAAATTTTGCATTTCTGTTTTACAGCAGGGCCTGTAACCAAAGGTTGCAGCGTGGAGCACTCCTGTTCAGTACTTCAGAGCCAGGGCTTCTGCCAGGAGGCTGTATTCTAAACCCCTTCCCACCTGAGGTCTCCTCCTACCCGCAAATACCAGCCTGCATTTGACAGCCCTTCAGCATGCTCAGTCCACATCAGATGGTTCTCCCACCACACTTTCTTATCTTTCACATTGCTGCAAAAGTCAGCGTGCCCCCGTCATTCACCTGCTGGCATCTCTCTCTTGTGCATGAATGGAGAGGTTTTTGAGTCCAGAAGGATCAGCATTTGGAGAATGGGTTTGCAGTCTGCATATACGATTCTTGTTTGATGCATGCTGGTTTGCTCGCATCACATTCTATGCATCTGGAGAAGATCCAAATTCAAATTGATTTGGTCTCATCCAGTGTATTTTTGTTGGACCTAAAATACACTTCCTTTTTTCCCATATTGATGCTTTCCCACTTTTTCTTTTCCGAGGCAGAGATACCAGCTACACAGTATTGCGTGCTCTGCAGAGCGATTTAGAGAAGACTCAGTATGGCACCCAAAGTGCAGGTAGCAGCTGCCAGACAGAGAAGAGGAGAAAACATTCCTGCTCTTCAAGCCCCCACGCTTTGCTTATGGTTCCGTTTTCCTCCCACCTGTGTATATCGGAGACATCTGAAGCCTAAACTCAGCAATCTTAAAACAGCCATTTTAAATATCCATGTAGATGAAGCTGCAATATCAATTCTTGCATCAATGCACATCACACTAACACATGTGCACTCCCTGTTTTTAATGCGAATGCTTTAGATCAGAGACGGAGTACTCAAGACTGTTCTTGTTTATTTGTTTCACTTAGGCTAGTGTTTCTTGGGTACATTTATGGATAGTAAGTCTGGGTGAAAATGCATAGCTATTATTATGCTGCATTTATATCCCACCTTTTCCCCTTTTATGAGGAACCAGTGGAGTCTTATATAGTTCTGTCTAATCTTCACAATGATCCTGCAAGAAAGCTTAGGCTGAGAGTGACTTGCCCAGAGTCACCCAGTGAGCTTCACGGCCACGTGGGGATTAGGCCCTGCGTCTTCCTGGTGCCCAGGACAGCACTCAAAGCGCCTCCCACCAGAGCTGGGACTGAGCTTTTCGAGCCACGGCCTCCCAAAGACAGGCCACTTCCTGCTCCCTCTGCCTCCAAAGCCAACTTGCACCGTCGGTTCCATGCGCCAATAGCTTCCAGAAGGGATGGATGAAATGCCCCCTGCTCCTGGGCAGCAGGACAGATGCTCCAAGTTTCTTTAAAAGTGTATAGCCCACTCTTCCCTTGAGGGTACCAGGGCAGGCACAGTGATGCAGCAGAGCTGAGCCTTGCAAGGACACAGTCCTAGCACTCTTGGATTAACAAAGATGCTATGCTCCACTCCCCCAGGTTGCTCTGATCTTAATTAATTTTCCCAGCAACAATATACTGTTCTCTCTTGTAATGCAAAGTATTTGGGAATAGCTGGGTTTGGAATGGGCAAGGAAGACTCTTAGCTTTATGGACAACCTGCCCCAAGGGGATGAAAACCCCTGGAACTGGTTTGTTGCGCTAGCTCAAGGATGCTGCTGGAAATGCTAGTCTCTCCCTGGGGTCATGGCCATGCAGACTGCCTTGACAACTGCGTGCACTTAAGAATTGTCACTAAAAAAACCCCCGTGCCTGAAACCCTGCAGAGCTGCTGCCAGCTAACAGTATTGGGCTGGACAGACCAAGCAACTTCCTTTGTTCTTGAGGTGCATCTCTTGAGCTGCCCACAAAATGGATACAGTGAAGTCACCCAGAAGAGGGGCAATGGCTGAGAAGATGCTAAAGTCAGACAGGAAAGCAAAGCAACAGCCTGCTCATCTAAGCTCTCTGCTTTCCAAATCATACCAAACTGATGGAGCAAACATCAAAAGCACGACCATCCCTGCAAGTCTAGTGTGAGCCACTGGAGGGCCACTGTTCCGCTAGCAGGCATTCAATCCACACAGGCCTTGGTGGGTGGGAGAGGAACGCATACCCTGCCTCAGGATGCCAGCCCTCCCTGCACATTTGGCCATCACCTCCAGATGCTCCCTTTGCCATCAATGCCTGCCTTGCAGCCAGCAAAATGCCTGAGTCTGCAGCCTGACACCAACCACACGCTCTCTTGGAAGCATGCACAAACACTTGAGAAGCCCAGGAATGTAACTGGTGATTCAGGGCGAGCCGAAGTGGTGGGAGAAGGGCTTTGTTTATTCACTCTGGATCCAGCCAGTCTCACACAGGTCCATTCCCTCTCCAGAAATAAACATTCCCAAACAGGCTCAGAACTGCAACACGCAACCTCAGCTAAATTCCATCAGATTTCTGCAAAGCCACGTTGAGGTAAATGTGTTTGCCATATACCGAAAGCTAGACACTGGACAGATTCAAATCAGACCCTATTGCTGCCGCAGCGTCAAAGTGTTGATGTATCTTGTTTTCAATGATTCTATGCATATTTACTCAGAAGTAAGCCCTCTTGCATTTCTTTCAGGCAAGGGTGCACCAAATTGCGGATTTAAGCTGCAACCTTGAACAGGCTAATTACTTGGTAACATGCTCCACTGAACTCATTGGAACTTCTGAGTTAACTTTTCTAAGTTATATTCTATCTTCCTAAGCTGCTCATGGTGGGATGTAGGGTTTTTCTCTCCAGCTTTTCTCTTCCCAACAACTCTGCAGTCGAGGCTAGGCTGAGCAATAGTGACAGGCCCAAAGCCCCAGAGTGAAGGCTTGAGCTGTCACCTTGGTCCTATTCCGACTGTCTTCTGCAGCCTTCTCCAGTTTGATATCTGTTACCAGATGTTTCAGACTACAACTCCCACCATCCTCAATCACTGGCCCTGTTGTCTATGCCTGGTAAGAATATTTAATGCGAACTCCCAGATCCAATGTCCATGAAAAATCCATTTTGAACTGCGTAAGAGCAGGGATGGGGAACACACAGCTCTCCGACTATTGGAGTCTTTACCTCCCATCATTCCCCACCATTGTTTATGCTGGCTTGAACATAGAAATTGCAGTCCAACATACAGTCCCCATCCTTGGTTTAGGGGTCAGCAAGCTTGTGCCCCTCGAGATGTTTTGGACTACAGCTCCCACAATCCCTTGTTACTGGCCGTATCAACTGAGGTGGATGTGTGTTGTAGTCTAAACTATCTGGAGGGCACCAGGTTGCCTAGCCCTTAAGTTGCTTGATCTTATACTTTCTTACCAAAGAAATGGAGCTTGCAGCAGCTTGATGCTAACAAACCCCAGCATCAAAACAAAAACCTTTGGGAAAACAATTATAAAACTAGTCCATTAAACACATAGTTAAAAAAACAACAGTTCAGCAACCACATAATAAAAAAGCACCCAACCAACCTGAGCAGCTTTCAAGGCAGGAAGCCTTTCCCTGCCAATGGAAAGACAATAGCAAGGTGGCCAGCCCAGCCTCCTTCAGAAGCACATTCCCAAGTCTGGGAGCAGCTTCCAAGAAGCCCCCCTTGGTGACAGCCCCAGAACAAAGGGAAGGAAGAGCCTTGCAGCGTCTCGGGGACTATTGTGCTAACCTACCAGTGGAAAATTCCCGTGCAAAAACCAAGGACACCAAAAAGAGGGGCAGTCCCACTGTAACAAACTTCATGATGCGGTCGCACGATAGCTCCAAGCGAAGGCCTTTTGTCCGGGAACCACTTGGATCCGGAAGCAAAGCATCCGAGAGCATGTACTCGCCAGCGGTGTGGGCAATCGACATGATTCCTCAGGGTGGGCCAAGCACAGGTGAACGATGAGGCTGCTACTGATCTTCACTCTCCAAACAGCATCCAAGGCAATAGGCAGCTTGACTTCTTGAGCCTGGTAAAAGCTGAACGCTTTCTTTGCAGAGAATTAAGTACTGACAGTTATGAGTAAGAGCCTGGGCTGTTTGGCTGAATGAAGGGATAATTACAAGGCAGTCTGTTCCCTGCAAACTACCATCATGCCCAGAAATAGGGCGACACACTGCTGCATTTTGTGATTGCCAGGACACCACGTTCCTCAGCCTGCCACAGGCATAGTGAGGCGAGGCTGGGTCGTTGTGGTTTTACCTCCCTCTCTCATAAGCAGATGTTATTTTCAGCAACCCTCTGCGGGGATGTGGGGCTCTGTGGGCTTCGTTGGACATGCCCAGCGATGCCGGGGTGTGCGTGGAGGAAAGGCTGGGGGCCCATCCTGATTCTCACTTTCAGAGAAGAGGGCTGTGTGAGAAGCCATCCTCCCACTCCAACACCTGCCTTTGGAGAGTATTTTTAGCCCTGAGGGATCTGTGGAGGGATTCTAAAATCTTTTTTTCCATCCTTGATGGTAATAAGACACCCTGCAGGAATTTCAGGAACTACACAGCTCCAGCACTTTACTTCAAAAATCAAAAATAGTTGGGAGATGAAATTGATTTCAAAGGCACAGAGAAAGAATGGTTTGAAAGCAGTTGCTCCCAAACTTTGCTAACCAAAGACACTAAGCAATACAGATGTGTAACGTCTTAGCCATGCTTTCAAGTATTCAAAGCAGTTCGCATGCTTTGTCATTTTTTAATTCTTACAACCCTACAAAGTAGGTCGGTATTTTTTTTCAGGTGGGACAACTGAAGCCAGGAGTGCATTGATTAAGAGCACCTAGTGAGTTGGTGGCAGAGACAAGATTCAAACCTCTGTGAAGTTCCAGTTTATAGCTCTTTTATTAGCTGTGCTCTTCACCAGCCTGTACCAAAGCTAAAGCAACATCCCTGCATGGGAGAAGGGAACATTTTGCTGTCAAGGTTTGAATTCTCTGCAGGGGGAGAGGGGGAGGAATCTACTAGCAGCCTCATGCTGGCAGGGTGTGAAGCCACTCCTCTCCCCCCCCCCCCAACCCACATCTCTACTGGGAAAGGGAAACTGCTCTTACAGATCTGAGTTAATTGTATTGCAGGGGGCGTTTGAAATTAGGCCACAAGCCACCCACCCTGTCCAAATCAGCTTCTTTGCCAACAAAATCCACCCAATACAGACTAGATGCTGTGATTTAAAGTGCCAGATGCATCGTATCTGCACTTGTGACTTCCAGTCAAAATAGTTGAGAGAACTCAGCTTTGGTCATTGCAGGTCTGCTGCTGATAGCAGGTTGAGCATTTGCACAGCAGGATTCTGGCAATGAGCAGGGATCACCTTGCTTTGTCCTTTAGGAACTCGCCACGCAGTATTACGGTGCCAAACTAAGAAGGGAAAAAAATTCACTAAAGCTCCTTTAAGCCTATGTTGGCAGCACAATTCAGTGGGCGACTGAATCTTCTGCTCCTGCAATGCTCCGACACGTCTTAGTTCACCAATGCAGCCCCCAGCCATTCTTTGTCCTTTCCTGGGCTCTTTTATGTTGTAACGCACAGACTGAAGAATGCCTGTCCATGTTATCTTAAAGCTAAGCCTTTTAGGGTGTTGCACTCTGTCCCCAATACCATATTAAAATATATGGGTAGCAGTGGAATCATGTCCTCACAGGAACTTGGTGTAATAGCCCCCAGTGGCACAGTCTGTTTTGAGGAGGCATAGACACTGGGAGACAATGTTTCTTAAACTATCAGTCAAAACATGAATAGGAACGCCCTGAAAAAAATGTATCTCAAGAATAATAGCTACTTCCATTAAAGAACAGAGGATTCTACAATAATGTCAACTGGAACTGCAGGATTTGGCAGCTGTCCCCCCCACCCCCAAACCCACAAAATTATGCCAGTAACTGCTGCTAGGAAGGTCTCTCACCCCTTCCTATATGTAAGCCAAAAGTAGCCATACTGCCAGTGTTCCCGCAGTAGGGTCCGACATTTTTTCTGATAAATTCACCCTGCATAATACTTGATCCAGAAAGCTGGTTTAGTAAAAATGCTTAAGATACGTTTATTAGAATACTTTAAATAATTATTAAAACAAAAAAAATGTATTGAATCAAGTGACGGCTTCTGGGGCAATGCAGGAATCATGAAGCAGCCAATCTCCCTGTTGTACTGGGTGTGGCCACCCTTCCCCTGTTTAAGTGAACCACAACACATTCTGCAGAGTAGCAGATCCACCTGAATACAAGCACACACTGCAACAAGGGAGCAACGCGCTGTTTGTTTTGACCGTATGCACACACTGCCAGGACTCAACGTCTGTCTTACACGGTGCAATGTAACCATAACGGCAAGGGCAGCTTATTGCAGCAAACCTTGCTGGCCCATTTGGTGTGCATTAATTTCTGGAGGCACATCAGGGTTATTATCCCCATGATAGAAATGAATGGTGCAGACTGGGTGTGGGGTGATGATAATGTTGGCTAGGAGAGACTGGCATTTCAGATCTTGGGAGTTCAACGAAGAGGCACAACTCCAACCAGGGGCTCCCTGATTCACAGCTCAGTCTCTCCCCAGCCTGGTGCTGGCTGCCAAGGCTGGGCACTGCAGCCACGCCTGTCTGACAGTCACCAGGTGGAGGGAAGGATGCACTACACAATCCTGGCTGTGTGGAGCACCTGGCTGCCTCTTAGCTGTAAAGAAAATAATCCCTGCTCCAGTTAGGTGACATCCATTTCGTGCAGATCAAGTTATTGTTGTTACTGTTGTTATTTCAGCAGAACAGCAGTTTGTTTGACATGCTTTCTGATGCCTCTTGGTTCCCAAGCCGAAACACTTTACAAATAAGCATTGTTTCAGTAACCAAGTGATGTAACTTGGCTTGCACAATCTTGCAGTCAAAGTTGTCATGTTTTATCTCAGACTCAAAAGATAGGTCTTGGAGATCCTCATCTTCACTGTCAGTGCTGTTTTCAGCTGCCAGGGCCATGAAGGTTCTCCAGAGGGCTGCAAGCTTCCCAAGAAAAACAGATCTCCATTGCACTTGGCTACCCTGAGGTCCAGAGTGCTCTACCCTATTGTGGAAGCCCCAGTACCACAAGGACCATAGTAAAATGTTTCTTCAGCAAAGCAGTTTTAGCTACCACCATCTTTGCTCACTGTTCCTCCAGCCGAGGATGCTTCAGCTTTAGTCGCTTCAAGGAGCGTAAGAAGAAGAGCGGTGGCTTACAAACCAAATTGATTTTCTTCTCCCCATTGCCATTGAGATCTGGCAGGATGAGCTGGCAAGCATGGAGGTGCAGGGGAAGATGGCGGGCTTTGGTTTGTTCCAAGCCTAGTCTCTTCAATGTCCCTACGGGAAGCTTCTGCAAAAAAGGAAGAGGGGAAAAGTAGGACTCATTATATTGCAATTATATCCCACCTTTTTTCCCTCTTGTTAGGAATCCAGTGTGGATTATACAACTCCCTTTATCTTCAAACCAGCAACCCTGTGAGGTAGGTTAGATTGAGAGTAAATGACTGGCCCAGAGTCTTCTGGTGAGCTTCATGGCCAAGTGAGGACTGGAATCCGGAATTCCCAGGTTTGCAGTGCAGCACTGTAACTGCAACACCGCACTTACTGAGCAGTGACAGCAAGCAAGATCCCCCATTATGGTAGACCCAATACAAGGTTCTCTTTTGGTCACATTGGACCACAGAGAAGTGAGGGAATAGACAAGTAAAGGGTCTACAAGTTGTGAGGTGAGACACTCCTCATATGGAAAAAAATCACACAAAGCTCATCTGTTATTCTCACTGTTTTTGAGAGGTGTTGTTTTAGAAACTGATCAACAGGTGGGCTAAACACACACACTTCTTAATTGACCACCATCTGTTCTTGCCTCTGCATTGATAGTTTGAGAATTATCGGTGGTAAACACTTTAGGTATAAAGCTTCATGGTTAACAACTGGAAAAAAGAGCAATGCCCAAAACATGCTTGAAAGTTTTACATGGATGTGTGAGGCAGTGGTCTGCTGAATGTACTGTATGCACTTGGCCATAGCTTCTCTTCAATATATGAAAGTAATGGAAAGCCTTTTCTAATTATGAAGAGGGTTTTGCTTACTGCCAAGGTAACAGAAAAGGAACGGTGTGTGTAACTACTACAAAAGTATGTTTCCTTATCTGAAAAAAACTTTGCAGCCTACTGCCTATCAGTTTAACTCTGTAAATGGTTTGTAATAGTGATGCTGGTGATACAAGGCATGGACAAGTTCTGGCCCACCAGATATTGGCCCCTCTCCAAACTGATCAATACGTGTTCACTTAGTTATAGAAGCTCCAGAGGCTTCAGCATCCAGCATTCAATAAGCACATCTAAAATGACCAACAAGGTTCGTGTTTCACTGGTACAAGCTCATTTTGACTCACAGATCAAAAAGTAAAATACCTGATTATTAAATGACAAAAGAACATTTTAAAGGAAGGTGTGTTAAGTAGGTAGCCGGCCACAAGATTTGAGCATGGGGGAACTGACCAATGGGCCAGGCTTATGCCAAGCAATCACAACCAGACTTCCACTGAAACCTGGGACATAAAACTGCGGCCTACCGCCTTCTTACAATAAAGGCCAGTGTCACACCTGTCAACTCCTTGCACCATGCCCTCCTCACCTGTGGTGCCAGCTTGCTCCAGTGGGAGTATTTGTGATCCCCAAGTACAGGACAGCCGATGCCGTAGGCCAAATGGACTCTCAGCTGGTGCTTCACTCCTTCATATAGGGGAAGGGGAAAGATGGGAGAAAAAAATCAAAACATGCACACACATCTTAAATATAGCCACAACATATACCTGTTTCCTCATTCTTGGCAAAATTAGCTGCCCAGGTGGAGTTCCACACGCAGGCTGCCTCTAGGGAAAACATGAGCTTTCACTGGTTAAGACAAACTCTAGCAGAGAAAAGCAGGCAACAGGAGGGGAAAATGCATCTAGAAGAGAAAAATACTATTGGGAACTCCACCAGAAAACATCGGCTTGGCCGAATTTGATCTGCCACATTAGAGAACAAGCAGTAAAGAGAGTCCAACTGGGATTAGAACTATCGGTTCCCGAGATCTTCAGGCAGTCTGTTGGTATTGGATACCCACATCCCTTGTACTGTTTCAGATACCTCTGAAGAAACTGCGTGAAAAAACAAGGTTGCCAATTTGAGATACTAAAAGGGATGGATGTGAGGCATTACCTGTGACTGGCTGCAATTCCAGTAAGGAACAAGTAGTATAGCTGCTCAGCACTTTGTACTTGGTCACAGCCACGTGGGCATCTCTGTGTTTGCGCACTTTGAACACTTTCCCATCCTCATCGGATATGCGATAGTTTGGAGCAAGTGTCATCTAAGCCAAATAGAAACAAGAAGCAGCATGACAGGCAGAGGCGCACAACTCAACCTTGGCTTCTCATTGCTAAGAATACTGGACAGGTAGCGAGAATGACAGAGTGGCAATTAGCAGAGGTAGGGGAGACTGCCTTGTTCCTTGGGTGGCAGATCATGCCAGCCTGGACACAGGCTTTCCTGCATTGCCAATGCATTGCTTGCTGTGTGTGCACCTGTGTTAAACAGTCAAGCCTCACTCATTTGGGACAATAAAACCAACACAAGAGGTGGTTTGGTTTTGTTTTATTTTATTTAGCTAGCTAGCTAGCAAACTTACATGCCGCCCCATTCGCCAAAGCCTCAGGGCTGCTTACAAACATAAATAAAATCGTCAACACAATTAAATATAAAATTGGAGACATCCTGGCCAAAGTTATTAAAATCAATAAATATCAACAATTAAAATGATGTTTAAATAAAAAGGTCTTGGCCTGGTGCTGAAAAGCAAATAACGACAGCCTAGGTCAGCCTAGGTGGTTCCCTCTGCAGCAGTGAATATCTGCTCTCCCATATGATGTTGCTAGTGGTAGAGACCAGCTTTAGACCAATCTGTCCCAACCTATTACCCTCTAGAAGTTTTTGGACTATGGTCCCCGCATCCCTAACCACTGGCCCTGCTAGATGAGGATAATGGGCACTGCAGTTCCAAAAAGCCAAAGAGGACCAAGTGGAGCAAGTATGCTAGCATGAGGGATGGAAAGTGCTCAAAAGCCGTGCACCAATTCCTACAGCGGCTGTTTTCTGGATCTGAAGAGCTACTTCAGCTCTGGACTCTTCAGGTATTACCACTTCAATAACATGTTTGCCTTGATGCTGGGAAGGCATGGAAAACAGCAGAACACCCTTCTGTGCAATAGGGTGGCTTGAACGGGCAAATTGCCACTGACAGGAAACAGACTCACCTTATGGTGCTTCTGCTGGCTCTTCACTTCTTTCTCCACAATGGGAATTTCCACCAGCCCCTCTGATGGGTCTGGTTGTCCAATACAGATTGCCCTGCAAAGTTGAGCAGTATCACATTTCAAGTCCTCTGCTATGGCCATCACTGTTTCTTCTAAGAAGATCATAGGATACTAAGCTCCCCCCACCCCCTGCCTGCAAAGACCCTTGGTTTATCAAACGTGAAAGCTCCTTGTGAAGCTGGCACAAATAAAAAGTAGCTGACTGACAGTCTCATACCAGTACTTCTTCTCCACTTGTCGAGTTCTGAAAATCTCCTGGACTTGGTGTGCAGTGCCCTGGTCCCGGGCAAGCACCATCACCCCCGTGGTCTCTTTGTCCAGCCGGTGACACAGGTGCAGGGGCTCGGCTTTCATGCCATCCAACATCTTTGCCAGGATCGGCAGCACATCTGAGATGCACCTCTTGACCCTGGGACCACCTAGGAGGAAGGCCGAAATAGACCTGATTGTATAATTTCCAAAGATATTTCCTTCCCCAAAGCAGCTGCTCTAGGACTTATGAAAACTTTGATGCATCATAGACTGGAAAGAATGATGATTTAAATGTTTTTTTTAAATGTTTTTTTAATTGTTATATTGTTGTTATTTATGTGTGTTTTTATGTATTCTTTGTGAGCCACCCTGAGGCTTTGTTGCGATGGGGGCAGCATAGAAATGTTTTAAATAAATAAATTATCCCACAGCACAGATGCCTGCATCAATCCACCAAGTTACTCTGAGAAATGGCTAGGTGTCAGCATCAGGATGACTATGCAATTGTGATGTGGAGCATCGTGCAATGGGGCATTTGCCTAACTTTACTGGCTGCGACAAGTAAAGTCCTCCAGGCTGCAGCCCCAATACCAAGGCACATGATGCAGAAAAAGCGACCCTGGCTGGGATCGATCAACAGTAAGTTGTACACCTGCTTCGCTCTCCTTTGGTATTTTGCCTAGCAGGATGGGGATTGTGTAGCAATCCAGATGTTGGTGGACTGCAATTTCCCCCCTGCCTATGCCACTATAGCCAAGTGTGAGGGATTATTTGCTACCTTTATATTTGCCTTTCTTTCAAGTAGACCAAGCGCACACACACAATCCTCCTCCTCCTCGTCTCAGTTTTATTCTCACTACCACCACGTGGGGTAGGTTCAACTGAGAGTTAATGGCTGACCTCAGGCCATTCAGTGAGCCTTACAACAAAGGGTTCACAAGAACCCATGTCTCCTGAGTTTCAGTCCAGTACTCTAAGCACTGTATCACACTGTCTCCCAGATTATGGATGTCACAGCTAATAACACTGCTGCGGGGGTGGCGAATTCTCCATCCCTGACCAGAGGACAACCAGACCACCCTGTGCTGTAGCTGCTGCCTCTGAAGCACTGACTTTTCCAGCTGCTTAGGAGGACTGAAGACCTTAGGCCAGTGAAACAACATATATGCAGGACTGGTCGGCACAGCACATGCAACAAAGTGGAGGTAGTCTCTGCCCAGAGAAATTTTGAGATTCAGTTACAATATCTGAATGCTGTACTCATTGCTAGAAGCTCTCTGTGCGGGATCAAGCCAGGAATCCAACTATTTTGGCAAGCTGGGAATTATACAAGGAGAGAAAGATGGAGAAACCACCCTGTTGCTTGTCTCCAACATCTGATCATCAGAGGCATGCTACTTCAGAATATCGCTTGGATACTGATATTCACTAGGCCATACCTTGTGTTTCTGGGACAGCTGCACAAGCCAATAGAGGCTTTGGAAAGAGATGCATCACAGTCTGGGTAGTTAGCAGGACCTGTACAACAGGGGTGTTGACCCTCTCTCAGCTCAAGAGCCAAAATTCCAAAATATCAGTATAGCTTTGCTTAGAGCTACTACTGCTAATATGGTCATGATTAATCATTATCATGAATTTCATTTATATACCATGGAACAGGTGAAGCTTTCTGAGCAGTTTGCACCAGTACAAAAATACAATAATTTGCAATAAATTGCCATAAAACACAAATTAAAAAAGCTACACACAATGAAAAATAAAAATACAGAGATTCCTGTCAGCAGGACAGTAGGCAGCATACATGCACAAAAATAATAAATAAACAAATAAAACAACCCTGTAAAAGACTACACTTTAGAAGATGTATCTTAACCTTTTAGAATGGATCAATCATACTTTTGGTTGAGGGACAGCAGGTGTTGCCATCCGAAAGGGGCACAGCTTTTTGGAGAATCTCAGGGGCAGGATTTGGCTTCCAGGCCTAAGAATCAATACCCTTGCTGAACAACTACTGCCCACTGTTATGACCATCCATTAGTAACAACAACAATAACAACAACAAGTTAGTAACATGGCAATCTGCTCACCATGAACGGGGATACCATAAGGTTTGTTGATCACCACAATGTTTTCATCCTGGTAGAGGAGCCCCCGTTTGAGTGCCTTGGCCAGCACATTAGGATGAACCCGCTTCAACTGCTCAGTTAGCTGAGCAAGTTCTTGGACACGCCTCTGTACACTGTCTTTTGGAATCTTTGAAAAGTCAAAAAGCAAGGGATAAGGAGGTTAGCCAGAACTTTCATTGCACAACTTTTATAACCATACCGTGTTTTTTAAAAGCACTGTGACATGCAAAATGCAATCTAAGAATGTAGGGGGTTTTTTGATGACAGAGAAAGAAAAGAAACCATAATAGGCTATTAGGGAGCGAACAATTAAGCACATTGCTCCGGTGTACTCCCCACTTGTTTTCAGTCATCAACCTATTGTTAGGGCTGTTTAACCTCAAAACAACTCTGCTTATCTGGGTTCAGACATTAAACTAACTACAAATGGTCAATCAGAGGTTGCCGCCTGGAAGCAAAGAAGTAAACCACAGTGTGCTCATTTGCACCAATTTTGGAAATTTCTGGTAACCTACATTTTTGTTGCATGGATGCCTGAAAAGGAGGCTAGGCACTGGCCATTCAATTTCCAACATAAATGTAAAGATTGGAGGAAAATCATTATCCTCAGTGACCTAAGGAAGACTGATTATGGGAAGAAATGATATCCTACCCCAGGCAATATCATAAGGAATATATGCAGAAGTATCCAGGTTCAGCTGAGACCAGGAAAAAATGTTGCCTGAAATCCCAGACAGATATAGTATAAATGGCAACCAAGCAGGTACCCCCACAAGCATTAGACTGCAAACACTCTCCAGTCTTAGAAAGCATAATTGGGCATGGATAATTGCTGCCAAAACAAAACCAGTGAAAAAAGTCTGCAGGTGACGCACTAAACAGAAGTGCATAAATGCATTCCTTGCTAACATCCCACCTCCCGCCCGAGAATCCCATGTTCTTGGGATCCAAGTAAAAGGCTCAGGGAGCTGGTGTCGCCAAGCACCTTTCGCTGTCAAAGACCCCGGCGAGTTGTTACCAACCGTAATAGACAAGGTTGTGCTAACTGGGCCAAGCATTAAGGTTAGGCTTTAAATCAGTATGACAGTTTTCTAAGTCCCCAAAATGAAACTATGATTTATCATTTCTTCCAAATTTATAGGACAAAAACCGGTTGATAATGCTTGTGAATTACTAAGACGTTCCACAAGTTTGCAACAGTAAGTTTTAACACAGCACATGGCTGTCAACCCAGCCGTTTAAAGGGCTCCCAAGGGCCAATACATGCCGGGATATGTAGTCCTCCGGTCACGATGGATGCCGGGAAATGAGGTCCTGGCTGAGCACACCAGCCAACCGCCAGTCCCAACGGACTTACCTGCTTCTGCGCGTTCTGCTGCTCCCGCTTCTGGGCCCGCATTTTCTCCGCCAGCTGCTCGGCGGTGGGAGGGGCAGCCAAGGCCGGGGCGCGCGAGAAAGACCGCCGTGCGGGCCCCAACCGCACAAAGCCCAGGAGGCGGACCCCGCTCCGAGCGGCCATTTTATTCAGCGCGCGTCGATGTCAAGCGAAGCTCAGCCGTGGGCAGGACCTCCGCAACGCCCTCCTCCTCTCGCTCGCGGGCTGCCCCGGCGCCAAGGCGCAAGAGAAGGAGGCGGGACGTCAAGAGTGCTCCAACCAACCGGAGCCAATCTTTTTTTTCGAAGGCAGTAAAGTCCCTCTGACAGACGCCTTTTTCTCCAGTGAGACGACGGTGCGAGCTACCCCCCCCCCAACCAACAGCATCCAATAGCTCGCGTGGAATGTGGCTCTGGGACGGGCAGGCACTCCAATGAAAAAAGGCAGGACAATTGAGGCTTAGACCAATGGGAGTAGGCGGATGGAGGTGAGGGGACGGGAGGGGCCTATCCCCTTTTGCCTGTTTAAACGCCCGGCCGTTGAAACGTCAGGTAACAGCCGCTACGGGAGAGCAGGGGGAGCCGAGCGGGTCCCGGCCAGGTATTCGCTGTGGGGGCGCGGGCCGGACTCGGCGGGGAGGGAAGGCGGCAGGCAGACGGTCTGCGCGCACCTCCAGACGAGGCGGATGCGGCCTCTTCGGCCGCGGCAGCTCCGAATGCAGGCGAACCGATGGGGCGCTCGAAGCCGCCTTTCCTCGCGAGGAGGAGCAGGCGGCCGTGGGCATGGCTCGCTCTCTTTCCCCACGACCCCCGCTCGCATCCACCACATTTCACTCTCGATGGCCTTTCAAGTTGTGCTAGCTTGGCGGCTTCCAAATGGATGGATTGCATTCCTCGGGATGATAGAACTTGCAATCCAAGCTATCTGGAGGTGTAGAGATAAGTGGCTGGCCCAATTTGTGTAATTTTCCCCCGCGTCCAAGGCATAGGGAGCTTACCTAATTCGATTTATTTATATTCACAACACCCCTGTGTGGTAGGCCAGGTTGGGAATCGGTTAACTTCATGGCCAAGTGAGGACTAGAGTCCCAGTCCATCACTGTAATCACTACACTGCTGAACCTCAGGGCTGAGTGGGAATTTGAATCTGGGCCTGGACAAGTTGCTCTACCCATCACACCATAGTGTCTACAGTATTTCCTGTGCAAGTAAGTGATGGGGTTATGGTTATTCACCATGTTTTGGTCACTAACATTTCTCAAAGATGGGAAGAGAGAGAAGAGCTCAAAATCAGTGTAGTGGTTTGGGCTAGGTATTCCAGGCTCAAATACCATTTAAGTCAAGTTACTGGTTGACTTTACGCTAGTCACTTTCAACTCTTATCTTACCTTGCAGGGCTGTTTTTGAAACAAAAATGGAAGTGATGTCTCTGCTCTTAGCTCAGTAAGATTTGTTTTCTTCCTTTCTAGCCTGAAATGTGCTTGATGCAGACTGCAGGAAATACAAATGATAGAATGTAAAACCAAAATACACATTGATTCGAACTATTGGTCTGTGTAATCCAGCTTTGACTATCAGCAGTTTTCCATTCTTCTCAGCATCTGCCACCCAAGAACCTTTTAAGCTGAGATGCTAGTGATCACACTTGGAACCTTTTGTATACAGAGCATGTGCGCTACTCTTGTAGGCACAGGATAAATAATGGTGCTTGATTTGCTCGTGCATTCAGTAGGGAATAATAGTCTTCACTTTTTTAACAAATTCTTCATGTACTAGTTCTAGGTTTTTACTATGTACTGAGTTACTCTATTACAGGAAAAAGTATTGTGGCACCCAGGACAGGTGCAGAATGAGGTACTCTAGAGTTCTGCACCAGAGAGAAAGGGATGGAACACAAAGGGACACTATAGTACCAAATTTGATGAAGGAAGGGCTGGGATTTGACACTCTCATCTCTCTTGCACATGTCAGCAAAAATAACCCTTTACAGTTCCTAATTAGGCTATTGATAAACTGGCATATCTGCAGTATAAAACTGCTTGTTTTTATTTGCTAAGTTGTGATTAGTTCGAGTTCTTATGGCTTTTTGCTTTCATTGCCTCTATTCTGCAAGAAGTGGAGTCTCATGAAAGGTGCTTAGAAGCCCCTGAATCCTAACCTCAAGCAACTACCAGTCGCCAGAAACTCTGTTTATGAACTCTCTTGTGCTTAGTTGTTGCCAAAAAGCTACATAAAACTGTACTTGATTGCTTTGCTTTTGTCAATGGAGATACCCTCTGTTGTTTTGTTTTTCTTACTTAGAGAAGACCCATTGCAGTGAATGATTAAAACTGTGTACAATCCTATGCATGTTTGTAGTTTTTTCCTATCTAAACATGTGTAAGATTGTACCCTTCGATTCTTTACATTTACACAGGAATAGGAAAAGGCTGCATGCAGAGCCAGTATGGCATTGTGTTAACACTTCTTAAACTACTAGACATCTGTTACACAATTCTATAGTTTACTACTTAAATGAAAAAAGTTTAATATTAAAAAAAACTTGTCAAAACAAGCATTGTGTCTGCTTGGAGATAGCTCGATACAATCTGGAAACTTCAATCAGTACTCATGCAGAGCCTCTTTGCAGCTTGTTCTGGAACTTTATTCTCTGCTTCTGGAGTATCCCCATGGTTGCTCTTCAGTTCCATCTTCTCATCTATTTCCATTTCAGAGTGTTTCTCTTTTTTAATGTGTGGATGCTCAATACGTCCTCTGCGCACAAAATGACTGATGCGAGACTCCAAACCTTCACATTTGGGGCGGTCCATTAATGGTTTGTAGTTGCGAGCTTTCACACCTTCAATTAAAGCACTGATTTGATTGTGGATGGGGGGTGTTATTTCTCTCCAGAGAACTGTTGTGTTGTTCCTTGAATCTATAAACAATGATGAGTGTCAGAATAATGTCAGGTTATGCATAACATGCAAAAGCTAGCTGTGTCGATCCATGAGAAAAACTAAATGAATTGGACAATAACCTTCTTAGGACCAACCAAAATGCCAGCAAAGTATATAGGTAAACTTTCAAGTTCTTGCAAACACTAGATGACACAAAAAGTAGATTTGGGGGGGTGGGGAGTACAAAGATCAGACTAGATGCCATGACCATGAGGTGTCAGGCTGAATGAATTAGTCACTGGTGAATTTTCCTGGTATCAAATTATATTTAGCATTCTGGGACTGTTAGCACAGGTGACCCTCCTTTCTGAAAACAAGCCAGATCTGCCTCTTGCCTTGGGTAAAACAGAGGTTCCTAGATAGGAAGAGAGCAGAAGGAAATTGAAACACTATTTCACGAAAAAGAAACAGAAGCAAGCCAGCATGTTTATCCTGTCCTTAGCAATTGTTCTAAGACCCAAGAACATAAGGACTATGGGACATTTCAGATCCATTCTCTGATTGATCAATAGTGATTACAATTAGAAACCTACAAAAACTTGTTTTTCTTACCTGGCTCTGTTGGTATCTTGGCAAAATCTAGTCCCTTTAACATGCTGTACAGCATATGGGTTTTAACAGCATGATTAGCCCAAAGCTGCTGAAAGTGAGTAACATTAAACTCCTGAACTTTGCGATCATAGATCCACTGGATGTTTTCAAATTCACAATCATAAAGAACCAGAGGAAATTCCACTGCCATGCTGGAAGAAAATGTGTTCAGAAGTGAAACTTGAGTTAGATGCAAGTGGCTTAATCCAATGGGGGAACACATGCAAAAACAGACACCCACAAGCTAGCCCTGTTAGGCTTGGAACTGTACATGGACCAAAAGAAGATGCAAGTCTTGCACAGCACCTTGCTGGCATGCAGATAAATGTGAAATAGTCATCTCGCCATGGCTGATTTTTGTTTGTTTTCTCATGCATAATAGTAAACTAAACAAAAATGTGCAATTGATGAAGGAGACAACATGCAATTTTGGATCTATGCTCTTCTTTAGTTTGTTCATATACAGTTATCCTAATTTTTGTACATCAGAATGTGCTGAATTATAACAAAGTTATCTGAATATTTAAAACTCCCTTCCCGAAACTTACCTGTATTGTGGTTTTCTAGGGTTCTTCTCTATATCCAGCAGCTCATCAATAATTTCTGGCTTCTCCATCCTTTGTCCAATCAGGAACAGGATAGCCATCATGCAGCGGACTTGGTGATAGAGGAATGCCTGGCCTGTCACTTCAAACTGGTACATTTGGAATGGGTTTTGTTGCTCAGTGGCCTCTTTATCCACAGGCTGTACCTCTGCTTTAAGAACTGTCCTCTGAAAGTTAGTCACACCATTGGCTACATCCATCTTGCACAGATTACGAAAATCATGTGTTCCCACAAACTTCTGAGCTGCAGTATTCATGAGACATACACCCAGATTGGCTTGAGGGAAAAAATAGCGATAGGTTCTCTTCAGGCAACTAAATCTAGCACTGAAACTGGGTTCCACTGGGGCCCAGGCCAGTACCCGTATATCGGGAGGGAGAACCTGATTCAAGATGTGGGTGTAGTGGATCTCCTCTGTAGTTTTTGTTGCTTTGTTTTTTGTGGCATCCTCAGGTTTAGTCTTTGAAAAGTTTGAGCGTAGATCCAGGGAGATCACCTGAAACATGAGAGGCAGAGAAAGGCAGTACTGTGGTTTTTTTGTTTTACTTCCATGACTGAGCAAAACTGGTCTGTTTTTAGTATATCTTGATGAGTATTTAGACCCTAACTGATTTGATGATAGTTTTAACATGCTATTCTCCTCAGTTCTCTGAGTACTGATTTCAAGGAAAATGTACCAGGTTGACACTAGTTACATGTTAGATCCATCAACTCTTGATAGAGAATACTTGAGTTCCCTTATTTCCCCCCATGGCTTCCAATATTATTAACATCAATTATGAGGTGATAGCAAAGTGTGACTGCCTTGGTTTACTTTATCATTCTTATCATTATAGTAACAGCAGTCTTTCCTCCAAAGAGCTCTTGGTAGCATAGATGGTCTCTTTCTGGGGAGTTCGGCTGAGAGTAACTAGCCAGATTTGCCCCTTGGGCTTCATAGCTGAGTGACTATTTGAACCCAGTCACAGTCCCAACACTCTAACCCAGCCTTCCCCAATCTGGTGCCTTCCTGGTGTGTGCACCACAACACCCAGTGTGCTGGCCAGAGGATTCTGGCAGCGGTTGCCTAACACACCGGAAAGACACCAGGTTGCAGAACGGTCCACCAAACAACTATGCTGCATGAGCAGCACTATGACTTTCCAGTGTACAAATAAATCTTAACATTTTTAGGTAAGCAAACAAGATTTGCACCATATGAAAGGTCAAGCTTTGCCAATCATATTTTATTTATTAGATTTCTATTCCACTTGTTTTCTATCAAAGAACTCTGAAGCAGCTTGCAGCATTCTCCTCCTGCTACTCTCACAATCTTATCCCTACAACTCTGAGATATTTTGGGCTGAGAGTCCAAAGTCACCCAGTTGGCACCATGGTTGAGTGGGGACTAAAACCCCCGATCACCCGAGTCCCAGTCCTGTGCACTTGACCACTACACCACATTGGCTCTTATTAGAGACTTGCAGCATATTTAAGTCTACTAAAAGCTAGATGGAGCCATCAGAAAAGTTAGTGGGGCTGGATTCCCTCTGTCCCCCTCCAATTCAGATGCTGCCTTCAGAAGTCAGAGAGGTATTGCACTTACCTGTCCAAAGGCGCTGACTCCCTTGTCAGTGCGCCCACAGCGATGGTAGTTGGATGCCTGTCTACTTTCTACTAACCGGGTTTTGCCAAGAGCTTCAAACAGTTTTTGTTCAATAGTATTGTTGGTATTCTCCTGGCTGGCAAAGCCTTGGTATCCCCAGCCCAGGTAGGCTATCTTAAGTGCTACATGTCTCTGGTCATAGGCACTAAAATCAAATGGCCGCTGCAGACGTTTCTTAGGTTTTCCTGATGCTGGAAGGTTCATTCCAGTGTGTATGGGTTCTTTGCTCTCCCAGAGCTTTGCTTCCAGCCTTTGCACAGTCTCTTCCAGCTCCTGGACCCTCTTCAGTAGCTTCTCTCTTTCCTCCCCGTCTTTGGCCATAGTGAGAATCCCTATGAAAAGATCTACAACATGAAAACACTTTTTTTTTGCAAATGAAGAAGAACTGACCTCATGTTCTTTGGAGAAATGGCAGGGAAAAATGGAATTATACCAGGACTGTTTTTTTTTTTTTAATATATTGAATTCTAAGTTACATTCCTGCCAGACATAAGGTAGGTAGTACTTATTCTGTAAGTAAAGTAATAGCTAAGCTTGCCTTGACACCTGTACTGCACTGTGTGAAAATCTGCATCTCTCTCTTTTAGAATGAGTAATTATAAGAAGTAATGGAAGCCCTGATGAAACCCAGCCGGTACCAGTGGTCTTCTATGGAGCATGAAGATTCGCTCAAAGAAGTGGCAAAGGCCTTTATTCGCCTTTGTGCTGAATGGGGAGATGGAGACAGCCCAAGGCAGCCTCTTATCACCCATCAGGCAGACCCCTACACAAAAGCCTCAGTGGCCTCTGTGGCCAGACCCACACTTCCTGTGATGGTCAAGCATCTTCCAACACAAACTAACTTGCAGTCGGAGACTCCTAAGGATTCTAGAGTTTCTAGGAAACCTGTGATGAAAAGGAAGGTACTTAGGCGAAGGCCTGATGGAGAAGTGCAGGTGACAGATGAGTCAGTCATCAGTGAACCAGAATCAACCAGTCCAGTTGACCCCGAGTATGCAGGTCTGAGTCAGAGAATGTACAACCTTAATACCCAGCAGGAAGAGGAAGACTCTGTGGAGGAGACTGAGCCAAACAGTTCCCCAGAATCTGAGGTTCCCTATTCCTGGAGAGCGACAGATGAGAGCCAGAGCCTGAGCTCTCAAAGGGAGAGCCAGAGCTGTACATCCTATGAGCAGGACTTGATTCTTGCTGGCCACCCAAAGTCCTTCATAATACCGAGACTAGAGCAACCCAGCCGAAACAGAATGAAGACTGATCGGGTAGCACGTTACTTGGAGCATAAGCATGACTGGGAAACACTGCGGCTGCCAGGTGAGGATCTGAGGAAGGGTGTGCGCTGGAGCATCCGGGAGCAGATGCTCTACAAGTCAGAAATGCCTCCTCGACCTCAGCATATTTATATCCCCAACAATTATATGGTGCCTACAGAGAAGAAGAGATCTGCCCTGCGCTGGGGAATACGCTGTGACCTGGCAAATGGTGTGATACCTCGGAAGTCCTACTCCTCCTAGAAAGCCAGAGCCTCTGACAGGACTGTGTATTGATCAGCATAACTCAAATAAGTAGCCACTCTGACCAGGGAACCAAGCTATTTTGATAACATTGAACCCCAAATTCTGCATATTGGTTTTTACTCTATCCTTGTTTGTCAGAGTTGTGTTTCTGGGCAGGAAAGGACATTACTTGCCCATGTTTTAAGAAAAACAGTTGCCCCATACTGGATCATTTACATGTAAATAATGTCCTTTAAGAAGCCAAGTAGAAGATGAACCAAGGCATGCTGAAATCTTTGTCAAGGAAAATAAACTTTGTTTTCATTGCAAGATCTTTCAAAACACATTCCTTTTCTAAACCAGTGAGCATCTTGTATGCCACTATTTTTTAAAATGTTTAACTTCTGGATACTATTAAACATGTGAAATAAAAAATCCTCTCCATTCTCAGGCTTGGTTTTAGAGGCACATGTTACAAGAAAATCTGAAAGATGCCTGGAATCATGGCACAAGGTTGAGGAAAGGAGGGGGGAAGGCTTATTTTTAATCCATAATCCTATGCATGTCTAGTCAGAAGGAAGTTCCACTGATACCACTGTCAGGTGATACAATGGACTGTCTCCCTATTAAATAGATAGGAAGAATGTCTGATTTCCCAGTAGCCAGAGCCATTCACCACCATGGTTAGTCTAAAATGTCTTTAAATTTTGAACAGGGTTGATAACAGGGTCTGACATTCTTGGACCCCAGAGTCCTGGCAGGATCCACTACCAATACTTGTCCTGGCTATCCTCTTAACATTTCTTTTCAGCACGGGCAGACAGCTAAATCCTGATGCAGCACTGTGGGAAACTGAAGGCGTAACTAAGCCCGCTGCTTAGCATTTGTTGAAGCACTGCCATCATGGATGAATAAGCCCCCTTAGGCCCAATGATAATGAAGGGGGCGGCCGGAGACATTTTGTCTGAAGGCAGCCTTTATTTGGAAGCAAAATCAACTCAGTCCCACTGAAGAAGATCCCACCATTGATATGCCCCCTCCTTAAAGCAAGATGCCCTATTTATACCATAACTGTATTGTCAACCCAAGTCTGATACACAAATCTTGAAATGCAGAGGAGCTGAAACATCAGGCCAAATGAAGATTGGTGTGTGTGCGTTGGCTTATCCTCAAGGAATCTTAACTGCCTGTTGCACATTTACTTAGAAGTGCCACTGAGCTAGAAAATGTGCTGATGGTAACCTTGTCCTGTATAAGTTTAATCAGCTCCACTGAATTCATTGGGGTTTATTCCCAGAGAAGTATGCATGGATCATAACATGCGCATTTAAAGTATGACCTGCAGATCAGCTTACTCTAGTGTAACAGTGCCCTTCAAAAGGAGGCCGTTGATGTTACTTTCTCCCTTGGTATTTTTCTCCCCCAAGTATATTATGTGCCTGCATGCTCCTCAAGAATTACCTACGATCCCTGTTTAAATAAATAGGAACCATCAGAACACATGGCAAGATTTCCTAAGGTGCCTGAGAGGTGGGTGCGATGGTGTGACGGGAGAATCTAACCCCGTACATTTCCAGTGAGGGCAATGAGCTACCCCAAAAACACAATCTTATGGTACACTTACTGGAACCCAGTAGTACTTACTCCTGGGTACGCGTACATCCTCTCTACTACTACCAAACACGCGGTGCAATCTTCTTTAGCAGCGGCTGCAAGCTGGTCAACATTTACGGAAGGGGAAAAGATGTGGAGCGCAGACACCCGGCTCCGTATAATTTCCTTGCCGGAAATGACCCAATATCTCACATCCTTCCCACATACAGAAACACACGGCGCAGAAGAGGTTTATGGGAAATGTAGTCTTTCCGCAGAGACCAAACTGGGTTGCCAGGGTCAATTTGTTCAGGGATATGGGAACAGATCAGGCTAAAGGTCCATCTAATCCAGCATTTTGTTTTCAACATAAACCAAGCAGATGTCTCTGAAAGATAACAAGGCAAGCAGGAACGGGACAGTCACTCTCTGTAGTGTGTTGTCAGCAGCATTCAGAGAGACACTATCTAAATATGAAGATTCCACATAGCTATCATTGAGTTAATATTCACTGATTGATATTTTTCCTCTGTAAATTTGTTCAGTCCTGTTTTTTCCTATTTATATTGTGTGAGAGGGACAGAAAGATCCTAACCTAGGTTGTCTGAACTCTGTCTTTAACATACTGGGGCAGCTATTTTAGTAATTTTAGACTGTGGGCTTAATGGTTTTAATCCCCAGTAATAAAAGTGTATTCACTTCAAAATATGACAAGCCAGCCCAGTTGCTTTTGAGGCCCCTCCTGCCCCTTCAGCTGAGTGGGGCTCTAGACTTCTGTTCCAAATTCCTGTTCTGATGGTGCCACGGGTTTTAACTTTCACAGTGCTTTCAGGCTATCCTATCTCCTCCCCTGAGCCAGGCCCTTTGACACCCTCCAGACACTTTCCCACAGCCAGCGTGCTTTTCTGTTTTGTTTTTTGCCCCACCAGCTTGCCCAGGAGAGTGTTCTGATTCCACCCAGATCTCACAGCTGGAATCTACGCTACCCTATGTCCCCCCACACGATGTCTAAGGAGGCAAGGAATGCTCCTCCAATGCCTGTACAGACTAGGCGATTTGCTATTAAATAATAAAATAAGGGGCAGTTCAGTTTCAAGGTCACAAGCTGGCGAACTGGGACATGCTGGGCATTGCAGCCCAGCATGCATAGGATTGTCCCTTAAAGTCTCCCTTTCTTCTCATTAAACCTTTATTTATTTTTATTTGGAGAACTTATATGCCGCCCCATTCGCATAAGACAAGGTTTTCCCTAGGTTTCCCTAACCCCGGAGAAATGTCCAACCCTATTTAGTGCAAAATAACTGCCTTTATCAGTAACTGCAATGTGAAATGGATACCAAGAGTGGGAGTTTGGTGTGCTGGGAAATGAGGCTTCCAAGAAGAAATAAGAAAGGGAGGAGGACCACCATTCTGGGATCCTTTCTTGCGCTTTGGGAGCGATCCAACTGCGGGGTCCGCTTCCAAGTAAGCACTCACGGATCCAGCAGTCGCGGGCGGAACGAGGCGCGCGATCCCTCCCGCAGCAGGAGACGTTTTCGCGCGCTGGCCGCGGGCTCCACGAGGCAGCCCCGTTCGCCCCGGTCTCCATGGCAACCCCCGGGCTGAGCCGAGGCGAGGCTGTAAATATTCATCCGGCGCCCCGCCCCTTGGGCTGCTCGGCTCCGCCCACATCGCCGTTTGAGGCGCCGCGCCTGCTGCCGGCCTCGTGCTGCGGAGGTGTGTCGCACGGCTTGCCTGCCTGCCTGCCTGCCTGCCTGCCTGCCTGCCTGCCTGCCGCCTCGGCGGGTTGAGGGCGAGCGGCGGCGAGATGTGGCCGAGGTGGAACGTGCTGAGGGGAGACCCGGCAGGGGCCTCTGGGGACGACGCCCGTTGCCTGCCTCAGGAAGTAAGGGAGGCGAGGGACTAGCGCCTTGAGGGGGCCTTTCCTTCCTCTTCGCCCTGCGAATTCGCCCTGCGAATATCCTTGATAGATTTTTAGTTGCTGTTGTTGCTATTATTTCTATTTTCCCCGCTGTTCCTTCTGCCTCTTCAGGATCCCCGTTTCCTCCCTATCCTTTTCTCCTCCCTCACCCCTTGCTCCCCGTGCGTAGACAGACGGTACTGAAGAACAAACGAACGAACAACGAAACTTCTCCGGTGACAGAAGCCCATGAAGTGACCCTAATGCTAGGGACGGCTGAGCTAGTTTTGGAGAAGGAAAAACAGCGGTCAGCACATGCTCAGGGGGTTCGGTAGTAATAGCAGTAATTTTCTTTGCATGTTTTCAACGCTGAGCTTGCTGCTGGCATTGAATCTGGCCAGTAAGACAAATCTGGCGAAATCGTACCTATAGCCCATCATCCACCATCGTTGTTTGTTTTTTATACCACCCAATAGCCGAAGTTCTCAATAGAAGTCCTGCCCCCTTCCCATAAAAGCAGCGTTTCCTGAAAAGCAGGTTACAAATAATTAAATATATTAATATTATGTTGCTGCTGCTTTTCAAAGAGATGTGCTGCCTCGAAAGATGGCAATCTGGCTATCTTGGCTGACAGCTGTTGATAAGGCCTCCTCCTCCCCCCATTTATATCCTTGACTTTATGCTCTTCTTCCTGTGCATATGTACTTGTCTTCTGAATATTTCCTCTATTTTATCTCCGTTTTTCTCACCATTGTCTATGCTTGATTCTCTTTAAAAATTTTGCCCCACTTCTGACCCTTTCCATGTTGTGCATTCCTTGCTGTTTGATTTAAGATTATTATTATTGATTTTATTTCTATACCACTCAATATCCAAAGCTTTCTTAGTGGTGTACAGCAATTCATAAAATATAAGATGTTATTTTAGCACATGTTACTATTCAACTGTGTCTGTCTGGTTGTATTTTGAACCCAACTATGTTTCCGTGCACAATTTGCTCATGTGTGTAGTGAATTTTGCAGCTCTGTAAATTAGGGTTTGGGTACTACATCTGCATGACGTGCAGTATATAGGCTTGCAGTATCTGTTTGTTTAAAAAGTGTGTTTTCGAGACAATGTTCCACATTTCTCAGGGGTGTTTTTTAGTGGGGTGTGGCAGGCACCAGGCACAACAGCGGTGGCTTGTGCTGTTAGTTCTCTACCTTATCTTGAGGAGGAGGTATTCTCTGTGGGTAATTTTATACTGTGAACTTAATGAGCACACTCATGTCAGCTGGCAATATGGAGCTCTCCATGTTGAATGTGGCAAGCCAGACTTGCTGCATTTGAGGCCATCTTTAACCCAGTTCATCTGTTTATGTAAATAAAATTGACTATCCACACTTTCCAAATAAAGAGATGGGGTTTAGTATTTGAAACAGAGGCCATTGGGTATCCCATACTACCTCAAGTATTTCCCATGTGGCCGTACATCTTCCTGGTGTACCTCAGCAGTTGTGCTTAAGTTTTCTTGGGATTAAGTTCTGTCCTGTTTGATAATTCTTGGTGCTATATAAGTAGACATAAGAGAACCTGTCTGTGTGCTAAAGGAAACAAGAATGAAGATAGAGTTCTGGGTAATTTTCAGTAGGTTGGTAAAGAGATTTTACTGCCATTTTAGTAAATTTTACTACCATATTGCAGCAGCAAGAGTTTGACTCTCTGCCTGCCTACCATAAAGTAGAGTGCTGAAGTAAAAAGTGTGGGGTAAACAGAAGTGGATTTTGGTGTTGAAGGACTGGGAGGCAAGCAAAATAAATATCCAGGCTCAGGATGTTTTAATTCCAAGCCTGTGTCTTTTGTACCAGAGTCAGTGGATGGGTCTCATGGTCCCATGAAAAAAATCTCTCCTGGCACCTAAGATTGCTGCATTACTGAATACGGTCGATTCAAAGTGAAAGTGTTTGTTGTGCTGGATCTCAAACCTCACCTCTACCTTGTATTCTAACTTTGGGGTAGGTTGTTTGCCCTTTGTCATGCCACTGCTGGTGGTTCCCAGAACATTTTCTCAAACTTCCAACTGCCTCCCTGGCTCCAAAAGGTTGTTTAACCCTGTTCCAGTGTAACCTCCTTGTGTGTTAGAGGTTGGTTGTACTAGGTCATGGTGTCTCATAAGGTTTCTGTTCTATCTTTTCATCTTTTAGTTCTGCGGACAGTGCGTGCCTGGGAAAAATCTCAGGTATTCTCAGACTTTCCTTGCTTCAGGTAAGGGAATTGCTCTTATTTACAGTGCTCTTTACTGACTGATTTACCCATCTTGCTTCACATCCCCCCACCACACACACAAATACTTCATTTTGATTCTGTACCCTCCACCCCACCCCCCGGACAAAGAAACAAAACCAACCCAGTTAGGTTGTTGGATATGTCTGTGAACAGGGTGGAATTAATTTAAATCACTAGCCAGTAAGACTAGATTTGAATCATGGTGGGCATGTTGTGAGCGGAGCCAGGGGTCAGACTAGATGGCCCGGGAGGTCCCTTCTGACTTGCTCTGTTTCTGTGTTTTCCTACATAATTCATATGCATGCATGCCTTACCCATAGGTAAAAAACTCCATTAAAATATTCCTAAACTGGGTTTCTTTTATGGCCTGCTGCTATTCTCTCCTCCAGGGAAAGAATAATATAAACCTCAGGCTATACACAAAAAGATCCAAAGACTTGTGGAGTATTCTGCTCAAGAGGTTTTACTTTCATTTTTTCTGCTTGCCCTTCCACTCCCAACAATCCTCTTCTATTCATTGAATTTTTTGGAACTTAGCACATAAGAGGCAAGGGGTGATTCTGTGTACATAGATTTGCAAAGGACCAGTGGGAATAAGGTCCTTTTCTCAACTGTGTATGTTCATTTTATAACAATTTTGCTGTGAAGAAGAGGAATGTGACCTCTGCTGACACAAATTCACAGTTTTGAGAACTGCAAATCCAAACGTCTGTGTTAATACCTTCTAGGCAGAAAAATTGCCCTATAGTCTTACAGAAACCTCTGGAAGGGCATGACATTGTGAATAGATTACTGGAATTAATTCACCAAAAAAATTTAATTTTGCATGAATATATAGCCTCATGATATATAATTAAAAACAAATTCTTATTTCATGATGAATATCCTTTGTGCAATAATGTATCTTAAACAGAAAACTATTTTAGATAGATTTTTCCTCAAAAAGATCTGATTTAAATTTGAAAATCCATTTTTTATTTTTTAAAAAAGACATTGATGTTCATCTGAACTGCCTGTGAAGTCTCTGCTTTTGCCTCACAATACAAAGGCCTTGCCCAAATTTCTAATATATTTTAGAGTTGCCTTTGATCTTTTCTTATTTCACCTTTTAACCAGCTAGATACTTTCAGTAGTTAGAAGTTAGGCTGATTTTAGTTATTTTATTTATGGAGCACTGGCCATTCTGTAGGAGACAAACTACAAATGTATAGGTTAGTCTTATAATGTTCTGAAAATCCTATTTCAGATGCAAACAATAATGGAGACAAGATGAATTGGAGTGAGAATTGGGACAATGACAGAGGTAAGATCACACATCATTAATGACCATTTGTATTTTGCCTTTTTAATTATTGATACAGTAAGCCTGCTTCTGGGGAGTCATGCATGCTCCTGCATATCCCCTGAAGCATTTCCAAGTGTATAGTTTTTTATCCACCCTGCTTTTTATATTGGGCATTTTGCATATCTTTTGTTTAATCCATGCAGGTTTAGCTTCTCTCACAGTCCATTTTTTAAAAACCCTTAGGCTTAACCAGTATTTTTTTTATTCACCTAACACAGTATCTTCAGCAGAAACATCTCTCTTGAATAAATTGATAAGAAAGTCCCTAGTGGAATCCTTTCATCATGTAGAGGTTCTACAGCGTGATCCCAGCTCACCACTATTTTCTGTGAGAACCTTTGAGGAGCTTCATTTGTGAGTAACTAGAGTCTAATTTTACTTTCCTTTTTCTTGGTGGGTTTTACACAATTATTGTCCTTTGCTGAGTTTCTGGTCTGCAGGAAACTGAGAACAGTACATCAGGAATTAAAACAGCCATACAAGCTTACTAGGAAATGCCAATTCCTCTTGCTCTCTGACGTTTGCTATTTATTATTTTGCTACTTGATTCAGTTGCAGTTTTTCATGCTTACATCCCGGTTCTCTGGGCAGTGAAATTCTCAGGGCCTGTGTTTTACCTGGCTTTTTATTTCCTTGGAATATAATCACTAGAAGCTCACACAGTTTTTGTGATATATGGTTTATTTATATACACGTGGCTAGATTGTGTGTAATGCCAATTAATGAGTTACTTAACCTACAGATCGGCTGATTTGAGTGGGGGTATATGAACAGCATCTCCTCACTTCAATTAACAACACAAATTTTAGGTTGACTCTGGCTTATTTAACTCCTGACTAAACTGGAGAATCTGGGTTCAGATGTCATGCTGGCAACCTACAATCATAGTTTGCTTATAGGACACAGAAATTAGAAGCATGCTTGACCACAATGTTTGTAAACAGTTCAGGAGCAACTTTTACTGGTATGTATAAACCTGGTCAGCTTCTCTGACCAGCCTGATTTTGTCCCAGTCTCTTGGAACTACAACAACACAAGGGCTTCCTTTATGCTTGTCCTGGTCTGCATTGGCATGTTCCTTAGGGGAGGGGGAACAGACATCCCTGCTGATGTTCGCTGTCCATTAAGCACTATTACCTAACACAGGGGAAGCCTGCCACACCAACTGTTGCTTCCAATTTGTGAATCTCTTATAATTTGTCATTTAGCAGTGAAGTCATTTGGGCCAGGTCTAGCTCTCTTTTTTGCCCCTCACGCACAGGCCCACTCTCATCGTATTCCTGTTGACCACAGCTTCCTCCCTCTCTGTTTGGAATTGCCACTAATTCCCATAGTGCTGTTGCCCCATTCTCTTTTATTCATTGCCCCTCTTGCCAGCAGGGCATCGGATACTTGATGGCAACAGAACTGTAACCCGAGGATTGCGCCCTCATTATGTCTCCCCTCTCCATGTGCCTATAAATCTGACAATTTAAGGTTAAAGGTTCATGCATCTGATGAAATGAATATTGTTTTATGAAAGGTTATGCCAGAATAAACCTTTCTTTAAGTGCTACAAGATAATCAGTCATTTTTGCAGCAATAGACTAACATGGCTACCCCTCAGGGAAATGGTTAAGATTTTCAAAGTTATGAAAAGTTAAGTGCACTTATTTAAGGCATCTGTAACACCTACACATTCATGCAGTCTAAGTGCTAGACAGTGACGTTTTTTCAACTGAGCTTAATGGCAGCTGAGCCGTTCACTTGTAAAACTGGTTTCCCCCTTTTTTTATCAGAAAACCTGCACTACTGCAAGGCATTTATGCTATGGGCTTCAACAGACCATCCAAGATACAAGAAACAGCACTACCCATGATGTTAGCTGATCCGTGAGTTGGTATAAAAGACATTGAAGAATGCTTGTGTCAAAGTGGGAAGCACCTTCGTCTATTAGTCAGTGTTCCTTTGAGCTGATACATGCTTGATTTCTTGTAAATGTAGAAGTCTTTCTCATTTGCAGAGAACAGCCTTTAGCATAATAAAGGGTCCTCTTACAGGATCACTTTTGGAAAAGGATATGTGTTCCTCTGTTGGATTATTAATTTCCTGTTGGCCACAGTGTTTTAAGTTGCAGAAAACTTCCTTTCTTCCAATTGAGCTATGGTATCAATCTGATTGAAATTGTGTGCACTGATTTCACAGTCAGAAACCTGACTAGTGAGTTGGTGTGCATTCACTGTTGTGTATGTTCTCCATTCATGGTTTCGAGCTGTTTTCTTCCCTTTATTCTCAGTCCCTGCCTTTAAATCATTTTTCTACTTTGCTTTAGGACTCTTCACACTTGTCTGTCTGTCTTTCTATGCATTCTCCTGCCGATTTAATTAAAGGTTCCCTCCTTGATTGTTGTTATCCCTAAAAACAGAATGCTTCACCTTGTCCCCCACCTGCTTCTATTGTTGAACGGTTGCTATCTGTTTACATTAATCCCAACTTGATTCTGTATTTCAGACCCCAAAATCTTATAGCACAAAGTCAGTCAGGGACAGGCAAAACAGCGGCTTTTGTTCTGGCTATGCTGAGCAGAGTTAATCCAAATGACAAATTTCCGCAGGTAAAATCAACTAAGTGCAATAACTAAGTGCAATCAAGTCATTTACTTTAGAGTCACACTCAGTTCACCAATGGTAGCTTGAACTCTAAAACATTGCTATTACCCTGAGTACAGGCTGCTTCTCTGCCTTCATGCCCCCCATCTTGCTACTGTTAATTGGTTGCATGTATCTGTTTCAGTCCTGAGGTCGCTTCTGAAAAACCTGGAGGCTGGTTAGTTTCAGGAAACTTCCATGAAAGTGCCACACACTCTAATATTACTGGAGTGACATTATCAATTTTAAGAGGCATCCAAGTAAAAAGTGATGCCAACTCCATAAAACAATTGCTCCACACCTTAGCTGTGAAGGCTTCAGCTTGCAGAGGTCTGTACATCATAGCTTGGAATAAGACCTTACCAGACTGTCTGTTTGCTGAGCTCCTTGGAGATATTCTGGTGGTCGCACATGGACTTACAGCCCAAGTGGAGTTCATCAGACAAAGCCATCAGAGTGGTGTCTCTGTTTCTACAGAATTTCTTACCTCTGACTGTCAGGCACCAACATGATGCTGTTTCAGGTGTCTGCTGAAGACACCTTTGTTCCCAGAAGCCTCTCTTGCTGACCAGCTACAGTTTTAATCCAATTCTGTTTTATAATATATTTTTTGATGTTTTTATCTCTTTTAACTTTTTGCTGTTCACCACTCTGGATCCTCCTAGATAGAGAGGAGTAAACACTATAAATAAAAGAATAAATGAGGCACAATGCTATAGACAGGGAAAATTAGACAGGGAAAATTACCCTACATCTCTCAGCCAGCAGTGCTGGCTGGAGAAGATTGTGGGACTTGCTCATCCAGAAAAGAGTCCTGTGTGGATACAATTAGGCCCTTAGTGTTATTGCACCCACTGACTTGGAGCTTCTTACCGCTACAAATTAGGCAAAAGCCAATCCTTGAGTTGTCAACACATACCAAAATGTACTTTTTCTGTCAGGCTTTCCCAGGAAGGTAAACGTTTTTCCAATATACATGGCTTTGCGATGTCTTTAATATAAGCAATTCATAAATGTAATCAAATAAAAGGTGTACTTGCTTTTTGCAGGTATCTTCAATGATCTGACTAGGGGTACATCAGACTGAGAGTTAGACCTACCCAATCATGGTTCTTCTGCTATAAACTACATGTAGAATTGCTATCTACTTTCCACACTCTGTGTGTCATCCACACTAGCTGGTATGATGCAGCCTGCAGGCAGGGAAGGAGCAATTCACCTCAGTGGAGAAACATTTAATCTGTTTTTTAAAATCATGTTTGAACTAAAGTGCTTTTTAAACTTAAGTACTGTCATGCAGTTAGTTCTCCATTAAGAAGTAAAAGGTTGCTTTACAAAAACTGTGTGAGAAAAATGTTACACTGATAAAATGGCACTGACTTTTTAACCTGTTATAAAATGCTTTTCATGTAAGTGCATTTGCACTTAAATACACTCTTTAGTTCTTTCTTTTGAAAAAGTAATGGCATATCAAAAGATTAAGTTTTTTTTAATGTAATGAAAATGGTGTCAGCCAGAAAGCTAATGGGGGAGGTGTGCAGAGGTGTGACGGTAGGCTTACCTGAATGCAGCCCACTACACATCAAACCATACCTCTTTAGGTGTGTGTCTGTGTGTGTATTACAACTTTTTCAGGGCTAATAGCTTAATTTGACTTTGTCCTTAAGATATTTAACATGCTTAAACCATGTTAAATTCAACATGTTTAAACCATGCTAAATTTGGTTAGAACATGATTCCAGAGTATCTGAACTCATTAACCTGTTGTAATTTATGTGTGCCAATCTTCCATTTTTTATTGGGCCATCTTGTTGTCTTGGTGAATACCATAATTTTAGTATTTTTATATTTAAGGAGCCCAATATGTGCCAGCTCTCCTGAAGACATATAAAACTCTGGTACTGCTTCATCTGTTATATGGTTCCCAGATCTGTTTTTTCAGCCTACTAGAGCAACCTGAAAAACTCCAGGAATTTTTTCTTCATAAAGTTCTAACTCTGCCTCCCTGTATCACCTCTGCAATGATATGGCTTGAAGCAGGGCTCCCAAAAATTGTGGGAAGACCATAATTAATTTTAAATGCCAGTTAATAAATGCTGAAGAGCTTCCAACTTTCACTACACTGGCAGCACAAGAGCACTGCTGGTTGAAGTGGAATGATGTGGTAGAAACCGAAATAAGCAGATTGGGCTTACAGAAAATCTAAATAAAAAAGGTGGAAGTTGCTTATAGAAAAATTACATAAGGAAGATTAGGACTCCCTTCAAGGGAATGCTAGACGTAAATGCTCCCCTTCTGGGAATTAAATTCTCCTCCATATTTGAGCTACATGTCCACTTGAACATATTGGTAGTTCCCAAGTTGAGACAATCCTATATGGTAGCACATTGTAACACACTTCTAACTGCCCAGATGAGGGGCCAGTTTCTTAAGATAACCCCAAACGAACTCTGTTGAAACTGCCCCTTGTCAGAGTTTGATATACCTTTTCACGTTTTCTTTTATCGCCTGAAATATGAAAAAGTGAGAGTATTTTTTAAACAAATGGCTGTCAAAATTTTCAACCCTTCCTGATGCTGCAAGATTAAAAGTACGTCTGAGCAGGGTTGTTTTTTTGTAAAAACTGTATTGTAGATGTGACAATTTTTTTGTCATACTGTGTTTTTAAATTCTTAAATGATGGAGTATGGCCAATGGGCTATTAAACCAAAATAAGCTTGATGTCTTTTTAAGTGAGGAGGGTAGAAGTAAGCCAGTCTATGCCTGTGGAGGTTGTGCTATTCATTTTGTTTTGTTTAATATAAATATTGTTGAGGAAGGTGGAAAGAACATGGGAAAAACACAGAAGAACCATGATCTCACAACAAAGTTATACAGGTGCCCCATACAAAGAGAGTAAACTTGTACCCTGACAAGCATAAAATGGCTACAGAGGAAAAGATGGGTTGCAGTTTACACTGAAGTTTGTGCTACACTGTTTTGGAGACTAAAACATGTGGTTACGCTGAAAGAACCTTGCTCCATCTTTTTTTGCTTGTCTTGTTTCATTTGTGTTGTCTGCTCCTCAAGTGCCTCTGTCTAGCTCCCACCTTTGAACTTGCTGTGCAAACTGGACGAGTGGTTGAGAAGATGGGAAAGTTTTGCGTCAACATTAGGGTTTCATATGCTGTTCAAGGGAACAGAAGTAAGGATTGCTCTTTGATGCCTTTCTGACCAATGTTTATCTCACTGCCTAAACATTAAATACTTGTGTTGCAAAATGAAATGTTCTAGACCCTATCCCAACCTCTATTTATACTATAAAATATATATATAGTAACACAGCATGCATTTCATACTTTGGATTCTGTAGCAGTTTCCATCCTTTGTAGTGGTCTTTTTGTAACTAAGACACAGGGTTAAAAAGTCTTTTTAATTTGCTTTATCTTTTGGAAGATGTTTGACTCAGACTTAAGACTTAGTGGAATGTTGGTACCATGGAAGAAACCCTATAGCACCATCTTTATAAGAGTGGGAAACTTTGTAAGTTTCCCTGGCTTAGTGCCCTCCAGATACTGCTTTTAATGAATATAGGCCATGCTGTCCAGAATACTAGTAAAAGTCCTAAAGATCTGGGTGCAGCAGGTTGGGGAAGGCATACACTTTGTGTACTCTTGAAAGTTTACCAGTGTTGGGTCAAGACTAGCACTGGGACAGCAGGATGAGATAAATGGCTTCTGCTACTCTTGAAGAAAACCTCTGCATAGTCCCAACTCCTTTTTAGTATACTAAATATGCCTCTGATGTCAGGTTGAATGTAACTTAAATCTCTATTCCAGTTCCAAGAGGAACTGTAAAGGAAGAACAGATAGTAATTGGAACGCCGGGGACCATGTTAGATTGGTGTTTCAAGCTAAAATTTGTGGATGTGAAGAAAATCAAAGTGTTTGTACTGGATGAGGCAGATGTCATGATTGACAAACAGAATTTCTTGGACCAGAGTGTTCGCATTCAGAGGTAAACATGTTCAATTTTTTGCCTAAAGTTCTTCCAAAGACGTGGCTTGCACTTTGCCAAAAATACAAGCTGTAGAATTTATCCAGGTGGACTCATTGCTTTTAAGCATCAGAGAAGATGATTTTTAGAGCATGATTTGTACTGATAGAAATTGACTTTTCAATTGATTAGTTATTCCTTGGGAAAAGCATGCTATTCTTATGACCAGGTAGTACAAAAATGACTTTAGTCTAAAGGCTGCTTCACACGACTCTTTTCCTACACCATTGTTGTGGCTTTGTAGGATAACTGTGTAGGAATCTGGGTCTTCCTGCATGCAGTTTCTGGCCCATGTTTGTTTCCCTTCTCCAGTCATCTGGCACTTGTCCTGTTTTCCATGATGTATCGAAGATAATAGCCAGTGGTTCTGAAAGTTCCTTCACTAGCTCTTTTATGACTCTGGGATGGAGTTAATTGGGTCCCAGAGATTTGAACATGTTTATTTCATGTAGATACTGCTTGGCCATTTGTCTGTCGACCCTGGACTGCCGTCTCTCACTTTCAGCTTGTGCTTCCTCTTGGTTGTAGATTTCCTTGTTGGAGAAGTCTGAGGTGAAGTAGGAATTGAGTGCCTCCACCTTTTCCTTGACTTGATATAAAACAGCCTCCTGTGTGATAATCCATACCTGGAGGAACTAGAAATGGAACCTGCAACCTTCTGTATGCAGAGCTTGTATTAGGAAGGGCCACTTCCTATTCCCATGCTGAGTGGACTTAAAGCAAGTGCAGAGGTAATGCAGCCATCTCAAAAATAGATACCAAAGAGGCTGCGCATACTGGATAGACCATTGGTAAATCTAGTGCAATAGGATCTAAGCTGCCTAGCAGTGACTCTCCAAGATTTCTTACTGGGGGTTTTCCCAACCTTGGAAATACAGGGGTTGACCTGGGCACTGTCTTACATTCAGTGCCTCAGTCATTGAGTTATAGCTGCTCCCCAATTAATTACTTGATTTTATTTGGACTGTTGGCAAAGGATACAGGGATGTCGCTTTATTTGGCCATTAAATGGCATCTGTTCCATGCCATGTACACCAGAACTCCTTTTTTCCTCTCCAGAGCTTTGTCACCAGATTGCCAGATGCTTCTCTTCTCAGCAACTTTTGAGGACCCTGTACTGTGGTTTGCCCAGCGCATTGTCCCTGAACCGAACATCATTAAGCTCCGCCGAGAGGAGCTGACCCTTGACAATATCAGGCAATATTATTTTGAGTGTGAGAATAAGGAAGACAAATACAAAGCCCTGTGCAATATCTATGGCAGCATCACAGTTGGCCAGGCGATCATCTTTTGTCAGGTAAAGTGCCTTTGCAGAACACAGCTAACTTGGACCGGGTCAAGAAAGCATGCAAAGTGTAGGTTTGCAGTGGGGGGTAGTGGTAGGTCACGATCTCGAGGTGGAAATGGTTGCATAGTGCTGACAACCACAAGGTAGTGAGGGAAGGGTGCTGTTTTGGATCGGCCCCTTTTCCATCTCGACTTTTTTTCTTTTGCTAGACTTAAGGCAAATGCTCATAACCATCCTGGATACAAGACATGGTGGCTGTGAATAGTGTGACAAGCAAGGCCATTAGTTGGATGTAGTTACAGGCAACCTGCTGTATACATTTCTCATATCGTGGCATGATGGCAGCAAATTCCGGGGTTATATTCAGTGTGTGTACACACATGTATGACACACATTCAGTGTGTGTCTGTGCATATTCCAGTTTCCTTTAGGTGGCTTTTCTCCATAATTAGGAAGAGCTGTGATTGCTTGAATGTAATTCTGTTGCTTCCTCAGTAGGATTGCGCAGAAGCTTTTCAGCCTCTTGTCAAGCAAACCGAAGGCATCCATCTGCTGTAAACCTCCACATAGTTTGAAGTGTTGAGAATTCTGAGAAAGGCCCCTGGACTTGCACTGCAGAGCACTTCCTCCCAGGGGGTGTGGGTGCAGTGGCTGCACCAGCAGACGAGATGAACGCTTGAAGTCTGAGGTCTCATCTCCTGCCGGTTCAGCCTTGCTGAATCTGACAGAGCCTGAGCGAGATGGGCAGCTTGAGCAAGTGTTGAATTTGCTGGTGTGTAAGTGTCACTTCAGCTTGCACAGCAGGGATTAAGCCAAGCTGAGGGGACCTGTTGTGAGCCCTTTTAGTCAGATGTCTGAAGAAACATATTTGCCCCCCTGGATTCTACTTTGCCGGCCCTGTGCCAGCCCTGACTTGCTGTGGCTCAGGTTGAGTCAGCCCATCCCTAAGGTGGGCTATTATTTCCATGTTGCAGTTTAAAAAAAAAAAGCTAAGGACATTTGTGTAAAATGAGACAATATTGAAAAATTGACTTGGGAAGATGGATGGTCTTTGTGTCGCTTTCACAACTTGCATGAGAACCATGTTTTTCAGGTGGTGATTTGGACAGAAAGTGCAAAATAACATGATTTGCACAGATTGCTTGGTTTCATGATTTATATGATGTGTGCAGATTCCCTTCAGCATTTAAAAAATGCTCAAAGCACACCCCATCTTAGAGATGGAAGTCTGCAGAACCAACCCTTCCCACTCCCAACCTGCTTCTGGTCATTGGGCTCAGACAGAAGCAGGAATTCTGTTAAGCTCAGACAAGCAATGCCAGCATGTTTCTACTCTGACTTGTCCCACAGAGGGAATTATTATTTAAAAGGATTTGTCCGTGGCATAGCAATGCCTTTATTGATCTTGGCTACAGTGAGCCAGTGTGGGAGGAGCTGAAGGTGCAAGGTGGGCATGTTGCAAGCCATATATGCCAAAATGGAATGTGGATATTTTCCACTGCAGTGCTGGTCATAGTCTTGCGTGTATTCCCCCCTGTATTCCTTTGATAGACTCGAAAAAATGCCAAATGGCTCTACTGGGCACTGTTGAATGATGGGCACCAAGTATCCCTGCTGAGTGGAGAGCTTGATGTTGAGCAGCGAGCAGAAGTGATCCAGAAATTTCGTGATGGGAAAGACAAAGTTCTCATTACAACCAACGTCTGTGCTAGAGGTAGGAATTGGAACAAGCCAATGTGATCTAAGCTTTGGAAGCATTTACTGTTCTGATGCAGGCGCTTTGGAAGTAACCTCCTTGTTTATGCTGCCTGCCAGGCATTGATGTGAAGCAGGTCACAATCGTAGTCAACTTCAGCCTTCCTACAAAGGTGACGAAGCTTGCTGACTTCGAGACGTACCTGCACCGCATTGGTCGAACAGGCCGCTTTGGGAAGAAGGGCTTAGCATTCAACATGGTGGAGAGGCATAATCTCCCGCTTTTGTTTTCAATTCAAGAGCACTTCCGTGAGTACACTGTATTTCCACAATCTACTAGAGTAGAACAGTAAGAGTGCAGGTATGCATCAATCAGTATTGGATTTCCTGCTTGGAAATACGTTCAGCTTCTGCTACAACCATAAAATGTAATCTGCAAAGATATACCACAGTGTTACTAAGATGAAAAGGGAGAGGCTGAAGCATTTCAGATTGGGCGCTTTGACAGTGTTTAGCCACTACTGGTCTGCAGTCCATTAAGGGTGCAATTTTGTGCATGTTTAGACAAAAAAAGAACCACCACCACCCAGACCTTTTAGCATGCTTGGAGTTTATACATCATTATGGAAAGTTTGTGCATCACAATCCTTATCCTAAGCCAAGACATTTCTTCCTGCAGTGAGCCCACATCTCAGAAATCCTTGAGCTCTACCTCTTCTCAGCACTAGAATGCACTTCTCAAAAGGCCAACTAAAAAATAACTTCTTTTTCTTTTCAGAGATCACTATCAAGCGTCTTGACCCTGAGGACATGGAAGCATTGGAAAAAATAGAAGACTGAGTGCTTCCAGTCTTGCAACTTCATTCAAACTGTTTTTTCAAATGATTATGCTTTGTTTTGTCAAATTAAAAAGAGTGTTTATTATTTGCCCTTGATTTTCTTTTGCTTGCACCAAACTATTATCAAAAGACTTACTATGATTACTTCAGTGCTACATGTTTATGTCCACATGTACCTTCTACATCATTTGGGAATACTGTGGTTATGCTTACAGTGACTGGATCTTCCTTGGTCATAGTAAAATACTTACCAACTGCATACCTTATGCTGTCTTCAATCAAATGTCTTAATACTATGTGTGACTCAGTGCAGTAATCTTTACACCAGTAGCTCCAGTCATGGGAATTCCCAGATCTATGTGCATAATAGACTGGACTTCTTGAGTATTAAGTACATATCACACGCGACTGAGCTGAATAACAGGTTAATGAAGCAATGGGATCAAAGCAGCAGAAACAAATTTACAAAACAAGATTACTAAAAGCAACAAAAGCAGAATTACTTTTAGTAATTAAGCAATCGGCCTCTAGGTGTCACTGGCTGCTTTTACTAAAAGCTATGGCAGAAGCAATGAATCTGTTCAGAAATACACATTCTGTCTCCATTCCCAGCCTTCTTAAAAATGGTTGATGGCATGATCCGTCCCATGATTTGCTGAGGTCTGCCGCCTTCTCTATGGATTTAGTTCAGAATATTTTTGAATCATCCGTCCACTCAGAGCAACGCATGATGATGATGCAGAAAGCTAAAATGGGTCTGCATAATAGAACAATGGTATTAACTATTAAGTACTTGGTGGAACAATAGCTAATAGCCTACCTAGCTTTCTGTTTTTAGGGAACAGCTCTGATAGATTCAGCTAAGCTATGTGCATTCCAAACCCCACAATAACAGGCTGGTTAGGATCTGTCAGTTTCCTTAGGCAGGGTCCCAGTGTCAATTATCTCTTCAATCCTAGTTAAACTATAATTTTGCATAAGCGACTTGGCTTGACTAATACAAAAATAGTTTTCAGTGCTTCCAGTGATGTGTTGTCACTGACCTCACTTGCCTGTAACTTGTGCCACCACCACATTATCCTGAGTTTGTAAGCTCTGGTACAGGTTGTTTTGTGACATCCAAACACTGGGTTGGGTTGAACAACCAGAGTTAACATAACTAATTCAAATTTAATGGTGGGTGAGAGCAATCTCCAAGCAGGTCCAATCATATTCAAAGGTATGGTCATGTGCAAATTTGCTCACTGTTAGAAATGCCTGCCTGTTGGGGTCCATTCTAGCTGGCCTTTGGTAACACCTGCTAGGCCACCGAGTGGAAACTCCCTGTGGTTAAACCCTTTTTGTCCTTTATTAGTACACTATACATAAATAAAGGCCGCAACCCCAACATTACTAACTAGGCCAGATGTCTAAGTAATGTGGAACTTGCTTCTGACTTCATCTATGAGAGGATTGTGCATGCTTTTTCTTTCTTAGAATTGGTGGCAACGTGAAAAAACTTCGTTCCAGTTTTTGGCTAGCCCTGTTTTTGTGCTTGGACATTCAGACATTAGCAGGCCATCTTTCATGCTGTGAAAAACTTCCACTGCAGATAAAAATATTTCTGGTTCAGCAGCACCCTAGACGTGACATACTAGCAAGGAGCAAGCATGTGGTTTTGCATGCTGCTGGAAATATCCCTGATTCTGGAAGCCTAGGTTGGTTCACTAACTATATATGTTCTTGAACAGGAGAGCCTAGCCTCTGAGAACTTTGCACTTGGTGTAGCTGTCCTTGCTCTTGGTTCAGAAGCCGTGGCGAGTGCAGAATGCTGCCTCCAGCGAGTTCCCATGGGACAGCCAGCTTTGTTTGCACAACCTCTTTGCTAAAAGAACGGCACTGGCTGCCCATCAGCTACCAAGTCATGTTGAAGAGTTACTGTCAGGCTCAAGCCCCAAACAGCCTGGGACCAAGATGCCTAGTAGACCACCAGCTGACTTCTACAATTGTCAGCTCTGAAATAAATGCAGTGTTGCTGTGTAATACTTCACCGGTGGGCCGTCTCAGTAGCGCTGCCTGCTCTTCGGAAAACTACCCCCTGTGCAGTTTGGGAGGCAGGCACGTGTCAATTGCTTCCTGTATTTCTTCACCCAAACTTGTAATTAATCACACTGTTCCATCTTAACTCCTTGTATTGTTCTATAGTATTACAAATTAATTTGAATTTTGTTAAAGTATCTCAGTTAAAATGCTTGGAGTTAGCCTATGGGAATCAGTGGAATTTCAAGTTAGCCATGACTATCGTAAGTTCCATTGGTTTCAGCAGGTTTATTCTAAGCAAGTCTAAATCTAGAGCGAGTTAATTGTATCAGTACACCACCTTGGGATTTGCATCTCGTTCCTGCGTATGTTTTCTGCATGGTACTTCCATGTCCCATGCAAAGCTGTCTGCCGCCTTGGTGATCAAAATATAGGATCCTTAGTGTGCCAGTCTATACATATTTCCCTGGGAGTAAGTTCCACTGAATTCAGTAGATGCAGAACTGTGCTTGCTGGGCTAGATTCTGGGCACTATGGTCACTGTTTTAAATACTGAAATGTCCTTGGCCTTAGAAAAGTGTTAGTAGTTAAAGTTATGCTTCTCTGTCCCAAAGGAAATTCAACGACTGGTTACATTAGTTGAAGCAAGCACTTGCATTTGCTTTGGGGCCCACAAAAATCTGTAAGGTTTTTTTTTCAGGAAGTACAATCTCACCTTGTTTTTCAGGCCCATTTGACACATTATACATACCCTTCTACCATCTCTAGCCAAAACAATCTGTAATAGAAGGGAATTATGGGTGATTACTGAGGAGTCATGCTGCTTCTTGGCTGCCAATTTGTTCCCTTAATTTAATATTTTGCTTTCTTGCTGAAGTATTTTGATTAGGCCAGACTGTTGACAATTTTGTCATTTGCTGGATTTGCCAGGGCCACCACCCCTCCCAAGTAGTCTCTGCTTTCTCACTCTCCCTGCCCCGCCGCAAAGACTTGCTAGCATAGCAAAAGAAAATATGTGAAGAGGGTCGTTCATGTTGGCCCTGACTCAGTGTTGAGCAAACTGTCGGCAGTGTGTGTTCCATGCTCCCAAATAGGCATGGATGGACCATTTTGGGTGCTTCCAGAGGAAGGTTTTGTCAGGCAAGTGCTCTGTTCCATTCATGGATTTTGCGGTTGGATGAGGGGGGCAGGTCCAGGCAGTAACACCTGTTTGTAGCCTTCTTGACATTTCCCACTACTTCCCCCATTTTTTCCTTAACTTTCTTCGTATATGCCAGCTTGAGACCATTTCTAATGAAAGCCAGAACAATCCTACAAATTCAATGGAGAAAAACAATTTCAGAGGCCTTCCTTCACATCCATTTCAGAGGAAACTTTTGCATAAAGGAGCATCTAAGAAGTTTCAGAACGTCTTTCAGGTCAGGGGCCTAATTCCTTTTCAGAGAAGTTCTCCGGGGCCACATTAAGTGGTGAGTGGGTAAGGAGGCAAGAGAAGCAGGGCCAAACATGCCGGCATATTATAGTGCAAAGCGCTTGCTGCCAGTAACTGAACCTTAGGATCAGTATTGCATCTTTTAAAAAGTTACTGTGCGCTTCAGCAAAACAGTACTGTTAAACATGTGCACACACAGGGAGAAATATTGAATATATCAATTGCACATACGTTTCAGCAAAGGCAGACCAAATATCCATGCCAAATATTAATGAATGTCCAAGCACACATTTTATCAGTATCCCTGAGAGTGTCCCAAAACCCAGAGCTGGCATCAGTTGCTGATCTTGGCATGCTTCCTTGGGTACAAGTTCCCTGGGCTCACCAGAATGTCCTTCTTAGGAAACTTGCCTCAAGGTTGGGCTCACCATGGACTTCTGGGATGCAGCAGAGTTGAGAGCTGGCAGGAAGACAAAGGGAGAGGCATTCTCAAGTCTGGCAGAGACGGAGCCTTCCCCAGGGAGTTGCATCATTGGCACCGGGGCAAGAAGTTTATACCACTCTGTTGGTGGCCTGGGCATAAACAGGGCACCTCTGGCCAAAAAAAGCCAAGCACATTTCTTCCTGGCTTTGCAAGCCTGCTTTGTGGGGAGTTTGTAGAGAGAGAATAGTTTGCAGCAGAGTTTCCCCTGCCATCTTTTCTCCCGGCTTCTCTACCCCACTCCCTTTGTCCAAAATCCTTGTCTGGGTGGGGAAGAAACAGCAGCTCGGCTGGGTAAGAGGTGCAGGGAAGAGCCTTGGGTGGGAGGAGAGTTAAGTGCTGGACCATTGCTTCTTGCTGTGGCAGGGTCCTGTTCTCCCTCTGCTGCTCTTCACATTGTTCACAAGCCCAGAGTGGAAGGATACGGCTCAGAGCAGGCCCTACCATTGTGCAGAGTGATGGGACCACCTTGGCTTGCACATGCTAAGGGGTGGGGACCACCAGAAGGGCTTTGGAGGGCACGAGCCCTGTGGCCTGACCAGCCAGCTGTTCTCAGATGCGGAGAACACTGGCTGCCAGCACAGATGTCGTATTTAACCCTTCTCAATGGGAAGGGGGTTGCATCCCTTTGGAAGGTGGCCATATGTCTTCCTTTATAGACCTTCTCACTGTGCTTCAAGTGCTACCAGCCCTCTATTTTGAAAGAATCTTTTATTTAATGGACTCTCCAATCCAAGCACAGTTTACCGATAATGAGTCATAAGAAGCCAGGCACGCGTGAGATCACCCAGCCACAGGCCTCCCCACAATTGTGGAATATAGATGTGTGTCCTCTAGATCTGCATCTATATAGATTTATCTTCTCCTTTTCTGTCATGTGTAAATGGCTACCTCATCTGTGTGGGGTGGGGGTAAGGCTGGGAAACCGTCTTGCTCAGGCAGCAAAATGTTTTGGGTCAGCCCAACACATAATAATCACTAAATGCAGTTCAGCCCCTGGATAACTGCAAATTCCAGTATTCCTGCCAGGTGGCTGGTGAAACCTGAGTCACATGCAGAACAGAAAGCTTCATGTCCACCATATTAGGCCTTGAGACTTATTCTCATCTGGGCATCCTCCCTTTTGTATTCTCATCGCTTCCTTCTCCCTCTTTGCCGCCTGCTTGCCAAATTCAAAGACCCCTCTTCTTTGTGCTGCTGTTGCTGCCTGCTCCAAAATTGGCCCATGCCACATGTAGCTAATCGGTGGTGCTGCGGCAGAACTGGAATGATAAACTTTCCCCCCCCCCAAAAAAAAATTCAGTCAATTGCATGGAGAACTTTGCAGGCAGCTGGAAGGATGAATGTGTGAGCGCAAGCCCTTTCTTTACCCCATGCAAGGGCAGATGGCGTATCTCTAAGCCCTCACTGATGGAGCAGTTTGCCCTGGAGAGCAGAACAAAGACAGCCTGCACTAGCTCAAAGTTCGGCAGGCTGAAATGTCCTGGCGATCACGGAAATTAGCATACATCAGGTTGCAAATTGGCACTAAAATGCCTCCAGACCCACAGTTTCAATGTGGAAAATAGCAAATGGAGCACAGGACCTTGAGAGCCTCGGGCAGGAGGATGAGATGCAGGGAGTAGTGCAGGAAAAGAACATCAGCAGCACCCGTTGAAATGGCCTGCTCTACCCAAGCTGTTTACTTTTGCACCTTCCCACATGATACTTGATTTCTAGATGTTTTTGGTTTCAGCTCCCAGATGCCTCTGCCTGTACAGGGCAAGGGTCAGGAATGCCAGGCAAGGAAGTCCAAAGCGTCCAGAGATCTACTTTCTGCCCCATGCCTGCTACAAGACATCCCTGATCTGCTTGCCGACATGCGGTTATGAGTCCACCTGACTTTCCTGATGCTTCTGCTTCTACATTCTTTGAGGGACTGAGATTAGCCCCTTTACACAATTTCTTTCCTTGCTCTTCTACATTTTCCATTGCACAGCCACTAGATGGTGCAGTGGTACAGCGTAAGTGTATAAATACACAACTATTTCATGGCAACATTTCTAAATAATACCATGCTTTTCTTGATCTAAACAAAACTGCAGGAACTCTTGCAAAGCATGGAAGAAGCCCTGGAGGAGGATGGCGTGCAAAGCACCTGCGAGATACCGTGAGCACACCATAAATGCCTCGTGTAGAAAAGTTCCCAGTCCTATCCCAGCTACTGCACTGACCAATGGTGGCTGTTCGTGGCATCAGAGGTCTTTGCCCGCTGTGCCAGCAGTGTTCCTGTAACTGTCTGGCTCAATAAACCCAGCGCAGATGCCAACCCAAAAGAGGCAGCACACTTGCCAAACTCTACTTGATAGATATATGAGCCAGAGGCTGACAAATTGCTGTCAGCAGCATACCATTAGTTGTGTGCTGATAGATGCACCCACATGGGAATTGACTTGGGAAGAGGGTGTCTCTGTGTGTGCATCACCCCTGCGTTTAGGAATGACAGCAGCTTTGTTGGAGCTTGTGGGACATGGCTTCACGTTCGCTCTGCCTCACTCAGGTGTGACTTTGAGCCAGAGTTAAGAGCAATGAGCCAATGATCAGCTCATGAGGTTGATTTATGAAGAAAGCTGTCAAGACACAAATCAATGTAAGTGTGACCTTGAAATCAAGGCCTTCATGTAAAAAAATGCATATAAAATAACACTGGGTATGTCTTCTTCATAATATATGGTTTATATACATTTTTCAATGCCCTATGTATCAAAAGGAAGAAAAGAGTTCTGTAAACTGTGAGCAATTGATGAGCCAAAAGTGGAATGAATCTGTGCTGCTTTGTCACAAGCCCAAATCAGGAGAAAAGGGCAACCAAACAAAGCCCTCCCTGGCAACCTCCCCATGATCAGATTGAAGCCCTTCTCCTACCGTTGCCTCTGCCCGCTCTCCAGCAGCTGGTATTGTGGGGTAAACTAGCTCCGCACGTGCAGGTCTCATGCAGCTGCCGTGGCTAATTGGCAGCTGGCGCCTCCGTCCATTTCTCTGATCTTCCAGGCTTGTAGTGTGCAGCCTGAATCAGATGCCTCCTGTCCAACAGGTTGGAAAGCAGCGTCTTTTGTTCCTCAGCCACCATGGCTGGCGGCATGCATGCCGCTCGGGGTGGCAGCCTTGTTGTGGTGCAGATTCAAGACCCTTCCAAATATGTGGAAGAAGATGTTGTCCTACAGCATGGGTGGGAAGCTGTCCTTCAGATGCTGTAGGACCATCACTCCCATCATCTCCACCTGGTCTGGTGTTTTAGAGGTTTGGACTGGGACTTAGCATCTCCATGTACTAGCCCATAAAGGTCACTGGATGAATTAGGGCCAGTTTCAGCCTAACCTGCTTCAATGGGATGTTTTGAGGATAAAATGGAAGGGGAAGCCTGTGGAAGCCAGCCTGCGAGTTCCTTGAAATTAGAAAAAGGACAGGATATCAATGATATAAATAAATTTTCCTGACCATTGTCCACATTGTCTGGGACTGATGGGATTTGAGTCCAAAATGTTCGGAGGACACCAGGTGGGAGAAGTCTGGACTATGTTGATGTTTATAGCAGGAGTGGTGTGATTTGGTGACTGGCCACACTGAGGAAAGATTTCTGTGTCATTTTTAATGTACTTTTAAATGCACGCGTGATTTCAGCCCATGATTGTGGGTTTCACAGGAAGCCTGTGTAAACACTAGTCTCCATAAGTGTCAAAGATCAGAATGGATCTTGACTTCATTCCAAGAACCCAAGGGAATTAGGCTTTTCGGCATAGTTGATACATATTTGGTCTGTCGTTCAGGGCTGGCCCAAGACATCCCGCTTCCTGCGGCCTCATTAAGTGAGTAATCTTTAACATTTTGGAATGGGGGTGTCCCTTTCTGGTATCTCCACCAGGGTTGGGCAACTTCTGGCCCTCCAGGTGTTTTGGCCTACAGGCCCCATTACTCCTCCACCACAGAGCCAAAAGCAAGGGATGATGAGAGTTGAAAGTCAGAAATCATAAGGGTCACATCTGGCCTGCCCAAACCTATCCCAAGGGTGGGTAAAAGGTAGATCTCCAGGTGTGTTGGACCTCAGCTTCCAGTATTCCTGACCATTGGCTGTGCTTACAGAGGTTTCTAGGAGTTGAGGCCCCAACCATCAAGAGATCTACCTTCTGCCCACTCCTCATCAGGACAATAATCAAATCAGGGATACCATTTTCTGTGCAGTAAAGAGAAGTGATGCTATTGGAAGAGATCTGGGTTTCAATTTAGTAGGTGTTATTAAACCCAATGGGGTGAGGAATGAAAGAATTTTCATAATTATAAAACTACCTTGGCACTGGTCTTTTATGGCTGCCTTCATATCTGTGCAATCTTGCACAAGTTCCGACTGCAGACAAAATAAAGATCAGTCTCCGAACACTGACAGAGGCGCCTTAAGGGAACAGACACACCTCAGCAGGGCAAACAGATTGTGTATGTTTTTGACTTAATTAATTCTATGGATATTGATCTGCCTGGATTTGATTTCAGCATTTGGATGAGACATTGGCTGTGCTTGTAAAAAAATAAATACATCTGCATCTTCTCCGTTGACAGAAAGATTATTTCCACTTCTTGCTTATCAGCTGTGTCTGTACAAGGTTCCCCTCTGCTTGGAATGAATCCAGCTATGCAGACATAATAAACATAGTTTTGGGGCCGGATTAATAACACTGCACTGCAACATGGCATCGCAATGCTCAGGTCTTAGTCAAGAGTGGCATAAAAGGCTGTAAGTATTTCTTCCCAAACCCATCAGTAATCATGAAGCAACCTTAGTTGGGCTCAGAAATATTTATCAGACCTTGAAGGATTGCTGAGATCTGTCCAAATTAGACAATAGGAGGACCCTCTCCCTTACACACTAAAGTCTCTTTCCCTCCAATCAGGACTTCTTGGGAGGTGAGGTTCCCCTGATTCAACAATGCTTCTGCCTCTGGTCTAGCGTATTTCAGCCATGTTGCTTCATTATGGACGGTAGACAAAGACCTGATAAAAATGAACTTTGAACACACTGCTTGGTACTGCCTGCATTGTGCTTAGGGCTGCAATCCCACACACCAGAAGTGGGCACCTTGTGAGCCTCCAGACATTTTGGCCTACAACCCCCATTATCCCCTGCCAGTATGGCCAGTAATGCTGCAGTTCAACATCATCTGGTTTAGGAGCATTGCTGGAGGTGAAAAGATTTCCCAGGACACCAAAACTATTCCAGGTACTCTGAGCATCTAATTATGCCCTGGTAGGCCTTCGTCTTCTTCCCTTGAGTCAGGAGAAGGGCTAGTGTAGTCTTCGCCAACCTCCTGCTCTTTGGATATGTTGGACTATAAAGCCACAGTCAGCATTGCTAAGGGACTGTGGGTGCTGTAGTCCCAGACATCTGAAGGGCCTCTGCTTGCTCACCCCAAGTCTGCTTCCAACAGTGGCATCGTCCTTAATGCACTGCATTCATCAAATAGCCATATGGATACTGTCACTGGCTTGTACCTGTGTGCTCTGACATCTGCCTCTTGCTGCCTAGCTACTGCCCTGCTGGCTGGGGATGACAGGAGCTGCAGTCCAATACGTATGCTGAGCACCCGGTTGGAGAAGCTGGGCTAGCAAGTATGGACTCTCATAGCTTTAGCAAGGGGGAGCCATCCATTTTTCTGTTGCCAGCTCTCCTGGCTGGGTTAGAGGAGGAAGCATTACTCAGCGGTCAAAGCCTCTTGCGTACCCGCAAAGCGGACAATCAGTTTGATAGCAAAAGGCAGCTTAGCTCAGTGGGAAGCCCAGCTCCCCGTGATGGAGCACCTGTCCCATAATGCCTGTGGAGAAAGGCAACGGCGGCCCCCTGGCAGCTCTCGGCCTCGGGTGCAGCATGGTGAGAGGCAAATTGTGCCACGTTGTCAGAGGACCCCCGGGAGGCTGCTTGGCTTGCTTCTCACTTCACCTGGAAGGGATCCGTGACAGGCAGTTCCCTGCTCCGTGCTCCTCGTGGGGTTTTATTGTGCATGTGGGGAGGTGGGGAAAGGGAAAGGTAAGGCAATAAGCAATTAATTTTAATTAAAAGATTGGCTGTTTGGAGAGGGCCTGATGTGTGAATGTTGGGGATGAAGAATTGCAGGTAATTTGGGGTTGTTTGCCTTGGCCCAACGCCTTGTGCTATTTCAGCTAATCGTCATTATTTAGTCTGCTGTTGCCGCAGCAACAGCAGATCATTTTGGGTTGCCAAGTCTCCTCGTACAGGCTCAGACAAGGCTCCTATGGGGTGGGGGTTGGGGGGCAGAACATCCTTCTCTTTCCCCTCCAGTTTGCCAAGGAAACCTGAAGTGCAGAATATTGGGAAACGATCCAGCACTTGCTTCTTGAGAACTTGTTGCACTCTGCACCTTCGAGATGGAGCTGGAAAGTTACATATTCCAGAACTCAGACGGAGAAATAGCTCTGTGGATGGGCCAGTGGGGAATAAGGCCAACGTCTTTTCAGTGTTTCCCAGGATGTACTGGGATCAGCCTTCCCCCACCTGCCCTCCAGCTGCGATGGCGAACCAGTACGTGGAGATGGCACACGAGTGTGGAGTGGCCCTGTGCCTTACTTTCCAGAGGGTGTTTTCCCTCCAAAGAGCACCAGAAGACATTCCCTAGTGTGAAGTCTTCTTCTGCTGAGAACCCTTCTAGTCCAAACCCATCTCAAAGAGGAAGCAGAGTCCAAGAGGACTTTCCCCATCAACCATTAGCACGTGGAGAGCAAATTTAGCAGTCACACACAGGTCACCTGGCCACAATCTCCCCCCTCCCCCAGGTGAGAGCTGTACTCTGCATCCATTTAAATGAGAGTAGTTATTTCACATTTGTACATATGCATATAAATTAGCATGGGAAATCTTTATGCTGATCTGTGCTTTATTTTCTCCCCCTTTTGGTGATGCAAAAGGGGCCACTCTAGGTAAGGCTGGAGGGACAACTGCCACCTGGTAAGAATGAGCTTGCTATGTCAGACTCCCGTCTATCCCGTCCAGCCTTCGCACTGGTGCTGTGCAGATGTGTGGATCACCCTGGCCAGCATGGGAGTTGCAGGCATGGCCACTGGAAAGAATTTCCAAGTGCGACTCTGCACTTCTCTCAGCGACTGGCCAAGTGCTACTTAATGCATTCAAGGCTGTGCGTTTGCCCCCCTCATTTTCATCCTCACAAACATCTTGCAGGGTAGGGTGGACAGCGACTGACCCGGATGACTGTGCTTCCCGCTTGCCTGTGGGTTCGAAGGGGGATCTCTCTGGGCCCAGTGGGAGACTTTCACCCCTGAATCACATCTGCTTTGTCGCAAAAGCTTCCCCTTGTCCTGAGGCCCAGGGATGTGGAGGCGTATCCTCTCCATGGAATACGCTCCCCGGAGAGGTTTGCCTGGCACTGACTCTTTACTCTTTCTGGCGCCAGGTAAAGACCTTTTTATTGAACCACCATATTAATCATCAATACCATTAATTTTAATAATATTATTAATTTTATACTCACATTTTCATTGTCCTCTTTCTTTTTCTTAGCTATGAAAAAGATATATTGTTGCCTATCCCCGGTGTAGGGACAGCAGTGGCACAGTGAAGCTTCCACGGACCCACAGTCAGCACTTCTTCTACTCCACCCCCCCTCCCCAATACTCCCTGTTTCTGCAAACTTTTACTGCAGTTCCTCACAATACTGTGGTGGAGGCAGGGGGAAACAGAGAGTGAATTTCCCTAGTAACAATGACTGAGTTCAGACAAAATGACAACCCACACTCAATGGCTGAGTATGGGTTGTTGCTGAAACCTGGGTTATCTAGTAGTCTGAACTCAGCTGTATTAACAAACCATGGTTTGGTAACTATGACAAGTCCATGAAGGGAACATGTAGACTTGTGGACTTTGGCTTGTCCTCCATGTTGGTTGTCTCAGCTGGGTTCAGACAGCACAATAACCCACGTTTGAAATCCCCAGGGTTCATTGTGTTGTCTGAATCCACACAATGTATTACTGACGTAATGCAAAACATTTTGGGGGTGAAACAGAGCAATGGTCAATGTGGACCAGCAGAGGTATTTTCAGTTTTCAAAATGGTTCCTATCAGTTTCTTATTTCTAAACCTATGTAAACTGGCAGCTTTATACATTTTCAGACTATAATCATGCAGCTGGGAATTATGGGGCTCTAATTTCACTCATTCAGACGTGTGTGGACAAAATGTCGTAATCAAATGCACAGAGTACCCACAACCTCCCAAGAACAAGCTGTGACATTCTGTGAAGTGCAGCTGAGAGTTGTATTTTTATGTTTTTGTAAAGGAAAATGACGACATTCACAAAGGTGCTACTTTAGATGGAAAATAACCCTAGAGCATATAATTAGCGTCTGCTTGTTTTAGCACCAATTACGTTTTTAAAAAAGAAATGAAAAGCTCTGTAATAGAAAGGACATCTGGGCTGTAAAAACTGTCAATGTTTGTTATCACTGCCTTTGCCCTGCTTGAAGCTGGAAAGCCAGTGGGGCTTTGGCTTCATCCAGCCGTTTTCAAACCGCTCACCTTCAAAGACTCGCATGAGCCTTGTTGGGGCTATCCTGAAATCAGTGGTTTGACCATTGCACCTCACAGCAGGGACCCGAAGAGACGTAAATTCAGCTCTGTGTGCAAGGAGGATCTGCACTTGTATTCACAGAACAGCTGGCTTCCCACTTTTCGGCACCGTCTTCCCTTTGGAAAACAAGCAACCTTTCCCTCTGTCACATGACTGGGAAGGATGCATCACCCAAAATGAAGACAAAGGAGGATACTTAAGCATCATCTGTGCTAATTTGTACTGATGCCAAATCGGAAATAATTCCAACCATGTCAAGCAAAATGCACCACCGTGGGGAAGACTGCGAGCAGGTGTCAGCCTGCTGGCATTAAATGGGCAGCTCAAGGCCCTCTTGCTGTTCCATTGGGTGGTTCTGAAATTCTGGTGGCTGCAGGACTGGCACAGGTGCATCCTCCCAGCAAGCAGGCTGAACAAGTGGGGAGCTGTCCGTGGTGCTGAACCTAAATGTGTTTCGGTCTGTGGGAGGAGTGTGGGTCTGGGTAATATCCCTGACTATTGCCCATGTTGGCTGAAGCTGATGGGAGAGGTTGTCCTAAGCATTTGCCAGAGTCACCGATTCCTGAGATGCTCCAGCCTCTCCCAACCCCATTAACTTCCATTTGTAGAACTCCAATGCCCACTAGCTCCAGCCAGCTCAACCAACGGACTGGGCTGATGGAAGTTGCCGTTTGGAACATCTGCAGAGTTGGGGAAGGCTGCTTTCTGCCTGGCACTTAAAGCCGGCCTGCTGGCTGCACTTGAGCCTTGTCACCACTAGAGGATGCTGGAGTGCCAGAGAAAAGATGCTGTTGGGAAGTTCGGGTTAGTAGCCCGCAGGCAGCTCCTGTTCTGTACGAGCATATCCACACATTCTCATCCCCAGCAGTGTCATCAGGGCTGAGCTCCGGGACACAGGTCCAGAATCCCACTCAGCGAGAGGGTCCCTGAATGCAGCAGGGGGGGCTTACCACGTTTTGAAGGAAGGGGTGCAAAATACGCTCCCCTGCAAAGATGGGGAGTGCGTGTGCGAGTATGCATAAGATCCCTGGGACCAGAGTCCACCATTGCCTGCATGCATCGCTATGCTAAGGGTGCCACCAGAGGATGTCGTGGGCTGGGCCCTGCGTGCCCCCCTGCAATTCAAGCACCATCAGACTCAGCACCATTCACTCCATTAAGGATCATGTAAGCCATCCCCCCTCCCCAAACCAACTGCAGTTTCTGGCTTTTTTGACTAGACCGGAAGTGAAGAGCATTCAGATCATGCACCTGGTGCCAGTGAGGCAGGAAGAAAACTCCCCTCCTCCAAATGGCAGGTTGGACATAGGATTAAAGCCCCAATGCCTCTCTGCTCAGGGGCCTATTTCAGACTGGGGCCTGGCTGTCCTTGTTTTTCGACAAAGATCTTGCAATCGCTGATTGTGTGGCAAATGTTGTGTCTAGTATGCTCCTCCACCTGATCAAAAAGTTATGCAGCACCTGCAGGTAACAGCTTGCAATGCAGGGGTACGCACTGACCCTCGGCCCTGCAAGCTCATTTTGGCCCTCGTGGGGCCTCAGTCCAGCCCTCAGGGCCTTCCCAGCCAGCATGGGAACACCCCCCTTCCCCAGTCACCAAGTGTTCCATGGTATCCGGCTTTTGTGCTTTCCCTGTCGTTCTGAAAGGTTGAAATGCTCCTCTGAAGGCTTAGACGCTGGCGCTAAGAGCTTCACAGTAAAATGCGGGCATTTTATATTTTTCCCACCCCTTTTGCCTTTAGCCTCCCCCGCCCCCACTGGAACGAACCCTTTGAACGCTTCTCTGCCTTCAAACTGGATGAAGCTCGGCACTCTTTGTGGCAATGCTTTGCTGCCCCTTTGGGTTGAGGGTGCCCCCCCCCCGAATGACCCGGCCTCCTTGGGGTCTCACAGCAGTCTGAGATTCCCCTTGGCATTTGCAGCGTCCTTTTCCACCCAGCTGTCAGAGCCTGGCAATTAGTATTTCTGGCTCACAAAACGCAACTTTCTTTTCACAGCTGCTCAGCTCCTGGCATAGCACACCCAGTGACTTAATACCTCTAAGCCTCAGTGCCACTGGGCCTCCTCTGTATGTAGCAACAAGTACCACAACAAGAGAGCTCAGGATGGGACACGTCAACTGACGGAATTACCTGTCAGGTTTTGGAAGGAGCCAGTGTCTCGGAAGTACGCCTCGTATCTGTTCAAGATCGGCTCTGCCCTCCCACCTGGTCCTTAAGGTTTTCTCCTGGCTGCCTTTCAGGGGGAAAAACACAAGCAGGCCAAACCTATGACACATGGCTGCATCTGTCCCTGCAGACCGGCTAATGCACTCTTCATTTGCTCTTGGCGAAGGAAGACTGTGCTTCTCATGAGAAAGCTCCGAGTTATGGTCCCAAGTTATGTGGGACTTTATAAAAGTTTCAAATGTGGAGCTGGAAATTGGAGAAGTGCCCTAGGAGGCCAGCGATAGCAGGAGCCAATCCATCAGCCAGTTATTCTCACTGTGCTAATAAAAGGGTTGTAGGGATTCTGAGAGATGAGACCACACAGCCCTAATTGGACTCTCCCCATACCTCCCTCTGCAGGCACTAACCGGATTGAGTCAGCTGACTCAGGGCCTAACAGCCATGCTGGCTCAGGCGAAGGCAGAACCAGTGGGGAACCCACAAAGAGGACACGAAGTGCAGGAGTGCCCCCCATCCACCTCCCCATTCTCTGCCTCTGATGTTGGAGTCAGCATATCGCCATCAGGACCGGTCTCCATAGATACGCTTTCCCCCCAAATCTGTCCAATCCTCTTTCCAAGCCATCCAAATTGGTGGCCATCACCACTTCCTGTGGCAGTGAATTCCATGCTTTAACTACATGCTCCGTGAAGAAGTTCTTCCTTTTGTCTGGCCTGGTTGTCCTACCAATTAGCTTCATGGGATAACTCTGGCTTCTAGTATTATAAGACAGGAAGAAAAATCTCTCCCTAGCCACCTTTTTCGCACAGTGCATTATTTTGTACACCTTTATTATGTTTCTTTCCAGCTGTCTTTATTTGCTGCCTGGTGACTCAGATGACTCAGACCATGAACACACTCTGCGTTGAATCCAATTTTAGACTTAGAGTAGGTCCCCTGAAAATGAGGGGACTTAAGTTAGTCATGACTAACTGCAGGTCCATTGATTTTCATGGCCTCTCTTAATATTGTTCAACCTGAATCCACTGTTGCTTGCGGTGCTGAATATATCAAACTATTTCTCCCATGCTGATCAGCACACGAAGTCCCAGTTGCAGAGTGGTATTTGATTTGAATTCAGAATTCATATTTAGGGCCAAACTCTCATCTAGACAAGGGAATTGCCCAACCTCCTTTTCAAAGCTTAAATGTAGTTACAGTGGGAGAGCACTGCCCTTATGGGAAGGAACTGATGGCCTTCTGGATCCAACGCCCATCAGTCTCTGCCAGAATTGCCAATGGCCAAGGGTGACAGAGATGGTAGTTCGAAAACATCTGGAAGGGTGCAGATTCTTCTGCCTCTGCTGTATTAGACCAGGTTATTGGGCTCTGACTCCCAGCAGCCTCAGCTGATATGGCCAGTGGTTTGCAGTGGTGAGACATGTAGTCCAACCATCCCGTCCTGTCTCACCAGCTTGCAGAGCCCTGAAACAGAGGATTCCTGTGAACAGGGAACAGTCAACTGCAAAGGAGGACCCCTGCCTGTGTTAGTCAGATGTCAGCTATGTGCTCCAACAGCTTTATTAATCACACGTTTGTGCTGACAGCAGGAACAGCTCAGCTAATTCTCACTCTGAGAAAACATTTCTGGATTTCCCATGGTTACTCCCAGGGAAGGATTCATCCCTCTCCTGTTAGCTTGATCCCAAGCCATCAGGAAAGGCAGGGCCCCATGTTTATTCCGCAATGTTGCTGGGAAATACTGGATGTCATGGATGATGGTCACTAGAGAAAATGGAGGCATCGTTTGAGGAGCACGGACGTGCATGGCAGAGCAGTCGTGAAGGCCTTCTGCATCTGAAATATACCTCTCAGAAGAAGATACAAACCAGAGGTTGAGCCTAGGATTGAAAACAGATTCCCTCGGCTGCAATCAGGCAGTCTGCTTTGTGTTTGGAACATGCATGTGTGTTTCTGTTTACCACTTCATCATCTGTGGGAGAGAGACCAGTCTGATATCCCCTATTTTGCATAAGGGAGAGTTTTTCTGGTCAACAAGCAAATTTCTGAGCAGGGGAGATTCCAAGAAGGTTACCCTTTCCCAAGATTACATGCTTCAGACGTGTGATGTCTTCTCCCAGATATCCCCTTGCTGGTTAAGAACAAGCTGATTCAACCAGGTTGTCAGGGTCTGAGGCAACTCTGGGGCTGCCTCTGCTGCCAAAGGCCAGAATAACAGCGCTGGCAGTTGCAGGATGGGACCACAACCCACTGCAGCTATCAGGGCCCTTACGAGCAGCTCCTGGGAGCCCTAGAGGGAGGACGATTTAAGCACGGGCTCTTCCCTCCAGAAGTTGCCTCAACAATGGTTTCCTGACTTCTTGTGGCGGTCCCTGTTGCTCTGTGGCCCCTTGTGTTCTGGTCCCTGTCTTCCTGAGCTCTGCTCCAGCTGCCCTGACCTTGCTCTGACCTTGCTCCAGCTCTGCTCCATTTGCACCAACCTTGCCTCAGCCCTGCTTTGGTCTCGCTTCAGCCCTGCTCTAGCTCTCCTCTCGTTCCTGCGCCTGGACCTTACTCCTGTTTCTGTTCCTGGCCCCTGCCTGGCTTCTGGGCCTTTGCTTGCTCCTTCTCCGGCTCCGGTCCTCAAGGTATCTGCTCCCCTTGACTTGTCTCCTTGGTTTCCTGACTCCTGGCTTGCTTGCTCATGCTGACCTCTTGAACAGACTCCATCTGATGTTTCAACCCCCGGTTCTGATCTTGGACTGTTTCGCTGTGCTCATGGACATACCCTTGTGCCCTAACCCGGTTGCCTGAGTCCTGGTGCCCCTGCCAGCAAGTCAACCACCCACAACCTGGATGCTGACACAGGTGAAGGAGCGCTTACGTCCATATACGCCCGCCCGCCCCCTGAGATCTGCGGGAGAGGCCCTTCTCCGGGAACCCTCCGTGAAGGAAATTAGGAGGGTAGGTACTCGGAGGAGGGCTTTCTCTGCGGTGGCGCCCAGCCTATGGAATGCGCTCCCCAGAGAGGTCCGCCTGGTGCCGTCGTTATTTGTTTTTTGGCGCCAGGCGAAGACCTTTTTATTCAAACGTCATTTTAATTGCTAATATTATTTGCTTATTTTATTCTTTGGCCAGGGCGACTTATTTTATATTGTTAATTCGTTTTATATTTTTAGTGTATCATATTTTAATTGATGTTTTGTGAGCCGCCCCGAGGCTTCGGCGAATGGGGCGGCATAGAAATTTTCTAAATAAATAAATAAATATGCATCCCTGAGCTGGCCCAGTTGAAGCTTTGGGTGATCTGGTTCACGCATAACAGCATAACCAAGCGTATGGTTCAAAATGGGTTGTTGAAGAATCATGGGTTGTTGTTACCTGCCCTAGTTGAGCCATAATGCAGAGGTACCCCCTCTTGGCCTAGAACTGTCTTGGCCAAGAGGGGCACCAACAGAAGTCTTGGAGTTGGCACCTGAATGGGTAAAGCTTTAGCATCTGTGGCCATTGGCAAAGTGAGGTGTCCTTTGAACCCACACAGTTGGTAAAAAAGCTTTCTTTTGGTTCTTGTTCTTGTTTAGGATGGGGAGGGGATTGATTGCCTTCTGCATTGTAGTGCACAAACTGAATCCAAGCTTGACTCGTCCACAGCTGAGAATAGCAAAGTACCATTTCCTTTCCAAGCATCACTTTAACTAGCCACTTTTTACATGTTCCATCCAAGTTTCCATTCTCCCATGTGCCACCTCTGTCCTTGTCTGTGGAAGCAAACAGGCCTTGTGCGGCCATGCTGAGGACACTCGTGACAATCATAAACTATTGATCTTCCACTGGGTCCCCATAAACATAAAACTCTCCTTCCTGAGATCCTACAGTGCATTCCCAAATGTTTCCTAGCTCAGTGCCTTAAAAATAGCTCTTACAGTGTTTCCACCACTCCTGTCAAACCAGCTTGGTTTGCAATTTCCGCTCACATCCCCAGACATCATTATATAGAGTAATGGAATTGAGTTAGCTACTCCTCCATCCTTAGGGACCATTCCATAATGAGCCAGACCTTGGAAATGTCTCCAAAAACCTCCTCTGCTTCCATCCTGGTCTTCTTGCGTGGATGTAAATATATGTTCCTGGCCTTAGTTACTATGTCAGTTTTAAGAGCCTCTGACCCCTTTGCATCCACATTTCCTGTGTTATCTGCACAAATCCTAATTTGTCAACTGCTGTCTCCAGAAACACGATCCCCATTTTGGACAAATTGCTGCCGTCGCTGTCAGAGGAGCATGTGCAAAAGCCATTCTCATGTAATGCCGTTTACTCCCCCGACCCTCTTTGTGATTGCCTGTAACCCTAAACCTTGCCCCCTCAACGGGGCAGAGTCCCCTTTCTTTGCTAGCTCACCCTGAGCCAGTCTTCCCCATCCGAAGCTCTTGGGATACAGCTCGCATCATCCCCAGACAGCAGATTCATTGGTCATACTGGATGGGAGTTTGGGGAGCTGTGATGGCAGTTGTAGTCGGAAACATCTGGAGAAGACCAGGTTGGGGAAGGCTGCTTTGAACCACTGCAAAGCAGTTCGGTTGATATATTTTGGGGTCCTGCAAACAGCTATTGTGTCTGGATGGCTGTGAAGGAGCAAGGTGTAAATGCTCCCTTACAGCTTTATATTCAAGGGAATAGCTTTTCTACTTGAGGCTGTCCTTTTGTCCTTTATGTAAATTTTTATTGAATTATGTTATTTATACATGTGATTTTATTGCATTTCAATTTTATGGATTGTGAGCTGTTCCAAGATGCCAGGGCATAAGGGATGGCATACAAAATTTTAAGCAAGCAAGCAAGCAAGCAAGCAAACACTGTTATTGCAATGGACCTGCTTTTGGTTTTGTGGCAAATGGGATTGTGAACCTAGATGAGGAGCATGGTCTTTCTCTTGATTCCACTGTGTGACCTGTAGGTGGCACTATGATATAGCCGAATAGCACCAATGCACAAAAGGAAAGCACACTTCCTTTCACTTTCATAATAAAACACTTAAAAAATTTCCCCCAGACAACAACAAAATGAAAGTGCTGGTTAGACAGAGAAACAAAGGGCTACAACATCCTCTGGAGGGCTAAAGAACTGATGAACAACCCTGAAGAGGGAATGATGAACACATGAAAAATGCCCATGCAGAACACCCCACGGACCCTGAAATATATGATTGGCAGGAGAAAGAAGGGATGTTTCCAGAATGCCAAGTTCACTGCATGATGAAATGAAACGAGAGGGAGAGGGAGAGAGAATGTCTGAAGGCATTATTTCCAAATGTTCCTGAATGGAGCATGACGGCAGATCACATGCCAGGGGCAGAGGGCGCTTAGCTGGATTGCTTGCACACCATTAGTCCCTAGTATGTTTAATAACGAAAGACCAGTACACCTAGTTTTCCTCCACTGAATGCTAGAAACCTGGGAGGTGGCACAGCAACCATGGTCACCGCCTGCCCTTCAACACCACACCATCTCATCAGCATGAAATTCACTTAGGCACAAACTGAAATAGCAGAAGTCCCAGCTCTCAGCATGGGCTAAGTCAGCTTCCTGCTGGAAGTCAGCTGTTTATCACATCTGTGGCAAGTGAGAGTTTAACGTGCGATCATTCTCCCCATCTTCAGTCTGAGTTCAAGGCAGCTCTTCTGTTTCAATCCAAGGGCCTTCTTGGAACAGTAAGCCTAAGCGATCCTCCAAAGGCACTTTCTACCAACACGTTCAGTTCTTTAACCTTAGTCTGAAACATGCGGCTCCTTCCTTCCTTCCCTCTCCTTGGATCCACCTCCACGACACCAACGAAAGGGGAACATGGTGCTTAATGGCATTAGTGTGCATCATCTTAGGCTGAATTATAACTAGTGCTACCGTTTGCAGTGGGGAAGCCCATCATCATGATCTTCACAGCTGTAGCACTAAGAGACCACAAAACTGTAAGTCATTTATGAAACCTAAAGAATGTGAGCAGTAAAGTTACTCTTAAAAAAAAAAAAAGCAGTGCCATTGATCATTGTCAACAAAACAATCCTTTAAGTTTTCATCTCCACCAGGAGCAAGTCTTTGGTAAAGTTGCCAGGTCTTGATAACATACGCAAGATCAAGCCAAAATATTTGCATAAATATCGGGATGGCGATATTTCCTTGTTGCTGCTGTTGGGAAACTTCATCTAAATCCTGGCAGAAAAGGGATGTTATGTGTCTTTGTGTTATAAACTGCCTGCACCCCTTTCTCAGGAAGCACCCAAAACAATTCCAAGTCAGGTTACTTTTGGGCATTTGCCGCTACTTTAAGAAGTGGGAATGGATAGTTTCCCCAAGAAGCAGCCAGGGCGATTGTTTTGCTGATCCGTAAGAATGGGTCAGGCTGCCAGGTTAACAGCATCCCGAGGACCCTCATTTGAATGCCAAGACTCACAACAATCCTGGTTATGTTAATATCCTGCAATCAATGCTATTGTATTGAGCCTCCTCTGCAGACCTCTCACCTTCCTCTGACTGTGTTCCCCTTATTTCGTCATCAACTGCCCAGCTACTAAATTTTTGGAGGCTTCTTGGCTTTTGTACCGTCCTCCCCTCTCCCTGCAATATTCTAAGAGGCTGCAATGCCCTTCCACAAGCTGCACAGAAAACAAGAAATCCTCTTGTCAAAAGGCTCGTACGTAGAAGTGAAATGCAAAAATTGGCTAGTAGCCGGCATTCCTGTGCTCCTCCTCCAATATGGAGCACAGGTTACTGATCTCTTAGGAGCTGTGATTATGATGGCAGGCTAATAATGTGTGTGGGCTTATTTGGAAGCCTGTTCTAAACTTCCAGGCTCTATATTGCTGCCTGGATTCGCGAAATAGGATTTTTTAAAAGAAGCTGTATTTAGTAGGTACAACTCTTGCAAACTCACCCATCCACAGCAAACAGGGAAATTTAACCTTACTGCAGAATTGGACCCAGGCTCAACCTAGTTTTAGGGTGCAATCTTACAGCCTTCTGACCAAGGGATGCTTTGGATTCCCAGATCCAAGGTTGAAGACAGCTGCTGGAGATCTGTGCTCTAAGCTCCTTCCTCCCCTTGCAATCTCAGGGCAGGGTAAAGGGGATGGGGAGGGTTGCAGGAAAAATTGGGGCACTGTACCCCCCTCCCCTCCAAAGCACCAAGGCCAGAAGGCTGAGAATGGTAATCTAGCTGGTTTGCATGCCTGGAGATGCGGTGAGATGAAGATGGCTAACACAGCTTCTCCCACTTTTCACAGGATGCTTGTAGGCCTCCAAGTTAGGGCGCTTATAAGCAGCGAGGGCACAGTCAATGGGACTGCACCATAAGACGGCAAGCCTACACACACTGACATGGGAACAAATCCTGTGGAATGCAGTGGGGCTTACTCTGGAGTAGACAGTTTGAGCTGTCCGATTATCTTGCATCTCGTAAGCCCCCCACCCCACTTCAGTCACGGTTATCAGAAGACAGTAAGGAAAGGATGAGCTCAACTCCTCTAAAATTTACAGCTTTCCTATCTTATGGACAGTGACACTGTCATTGCGTTACAGCCCTCATCTATATTGAATGGCCCCAGGAAAAAGAGTCACTGGGGATGAAATATCAAACCCAGCAGGATGCCACAGGCACTCGGACAAGCAGCAACGGAGCTGATTGAAGTCGCTGCAGCTTGTTGCACACTCTAAGTTTGATTTCAAGAGTGAAAAGGGAGAATCATGTTTATATGAAAGCGGCAGCTTTCCTTGTAGGGCCCACCTGACTCAGGAGAAGGACTTCTCACCGCTGTGGTCACCAGCGGCTCTTGCCCCACCTCCTCTTTCTCATCGAGGCTGCCACTTGCTGGCTCGCCCGGCAGAGGCCCAGCGAACAGAGAGGCAGGGATCTGTGGGTGCGGCTTCTCACCACCTGTATGGTCTGGCCAGAAGGAGAGAGGCGAGGGGACAAGCAGACCACAGGGGGGACCTTTGCAAAGGCGCACCCATTAGCCGACCATCTCAGCTTCCTAGTATATTCCCTCCTCCACCTGGTCCCTCTCTCGACAGCGGTAACATCCAAGGGAGCTGACAACTGATACAGCTGACAATTGAACACACACAGCTGACATGCAGAGGTGTGCATTTGCAAAGGACAGGGGGAAATAAGGGCTAAAGCATCACCAGCCTGTTTGCATAATTGCAATGCAAGGAAAAACAAGGTGGCACCATAAGGAAGGCTGAGTGCTGAAGGATTGAGGCCTTTGAATCGTGGTGCTGGAGGAGACTCCTGCGAGTCCCTTGGACCGCAAGGCGATCAAACCGGTCAGTCCTAGAGGAGATCAACCCTGACTGCTCTTTAGAAGGCCAGACACTGAAGATGAAACTCAAATACTTTGGCCACCTAATGAGAAGGAAGGACTCCCTGGAGAAGAGCCCAATGCTGGGAACAATAGATGGCAAAAGAAGAAGGGGATGGCAGAGGATGAGGTGGCTGGATGGAGTCACTGAAGCAGTTGGTGAGCTTGGGTGGACTCCGGGGAACGGTGGAGGATAGGAAGCCCTGGAGGAGTGTTGTCCATGCAGCTGCGATGGGTCGGACATGACTTCGCGACTAGCAACAACTGGGTTAGGGATCAGCCAAAGCATTGGTTTGGTCTTGGTGAAGGGGCAGACCCTGGGAAGGGAGGAGGGAGGCCACTGGCAGGACCACAAAGAGCAACACAGACATTTTCCCCCCTTTGCTGGGCCATTTAGACGACACTGCAAGTCACCCTCAGCTAGCTACTACAAGCCACTGGCCCTCGGGGATCCTGCTGTCCAAGTCCTCATGGTTTGCATGTCACAGAAAGCCGGACAGGCACCAGTAAGGCTCACAACCCAGTGTGGTTTATCCTGCCACGTGAACCCAGGATGACCATCAAGCCGCAGAGGTTCACGTCCCTCCCTGTGCTGGGGAGATGGGCACAATTATCCTGCCAGCCTGGAAAGGGTGGCTTGTTGCTGTGGCTGAGGAGCCACTCTGAACCCATGGGCTGTTTCAGGGTCCTAGGGAGGCTTGTTATGCACAACAACCAGAACGGCTTGTGTTGTCAGAAATGCTGCTCTCTTGGCTGAGCCTTCATGACTTGCTGCTGTGACCCGATGGAGTGCCTGTTTGTTCTGGGGGTTGGCGCTCAGCCCCGTGTGTAGGAAAGAGCATGCCACTCCTAGCAGGCTCTCTTGTCTTTGTGAACCAGCTTGCTTCTACAGCACATTACCTGCTGTTTCTACAACGCAAACGCCTCTTGAGGGTGTTTCTGGAAAGTAATCTATTGTCCCTGGCATGAAACAAAGCAAGCAGTTGTTGCCCATATGCTCCATGGAGGGGCAATTGAGGGAAGAAGCAATGGATGTGCTGATTGATTCATGAAGGCAGACTTCTTCTGTTTGGGTAGAGGAGTGGGCGGGCAGGCAGTGGGCTGTCCCAAAGAGCAGGGGACCAGCTTGAAGATGCTTGTGACTCTCCTCTGCTCCAAAATTCCTGCGCTGAATTAGAATAACCGAGGTGAGATGGGAGTGAGATTCCCAGGCTGGGCTGGAGCTGTGGCGCTGGGAACCAAGTCAGCATTAAAAGTGGCCTTTAGGGTTTCATTGCTAAAAAGAAAACCAACATTAACAGCAGCAAAATCAATACAAACAGCACCCGCTTCCCCAATGCAGGGCTCTAACTTGCGTCTAGGTCAACTTTCGGTTTTCTTTCCACTCAGGAAATGTGGTGTGTGTGTGTGTGTGTGTGCGTGCAAGGGAACAACAGCCCCAGAGGGGGCAAAAACCCAGCCTGGGCTGGGTGTGTAGCTAAAGCAAAACTGATAATTCGGCATGTGTTTTTCTGTCCTGGCTGTGTGTGGTCTGTACCAGGCACAGTAAGAGTATCTGTCCCTTGGGGAGTGACGTGCCTCTTCGCTGAAAAGAGAGACCTTGTGGAGTTTCTGGAACTGGTTTGCTGCTCGTGGTAAACAGTAATGTGCACATTGCTTGAAGGAGGCCCGTCTTTTCTCTTCCTTGTTTGTTTTTTGCTTTCCCCACCGACCCACCCACTCCCTGCTTCCATATAGAGTCCAGGTTGCTTCGGAGGGGGTGTGATTCTATTCTGGGCTGGTTCATTGCATCTTGCTCCCCCCTGCATGCACACACTTCTCCTCCCCTTTTCAAACAGAAAAGTGGCCAGTGCAGCTTCGCAAACAACTCTATTTTCTGCACTTGAGGGAGGAGGAAAACTTGAGGAATGACCTGAGGTTGTTTATGGAGCAGCAAGTCCTTGAGAGGACATAGGAAGCGTTGTCGGTCATCCTCGGGGAGCCGTCAACAACAGGGCACATCTACCTTGGCAAACGCTGGCAGCTGCACTCCCAGATGTGTACAGGAAGGGGCTTCCAGATGTTGTGCTCTTTGAGGGTGAGAAAGGCACAGTCGTTCTGTGGCCTAGGCAATTCAGCAGCAATAATTATACTTCCTGAGCTGCTTCATTGCTGATCAAAAATAAGGATGCCCCTTAGTTTTGGTGGAGTGATGGCATCCTGCTTTATGCCCAGATTGGAATAGATGGTCAGCGAAAGGGCGAAATGAAGAAGAACAAATTCAACATAACTGAGATATAAAACATTACATCATACTAAGTTGCACCAATCTTTCTAGCTCATGGCATCAGGCAAAGACCTTTTTATTTTCCCAATATTTTAACAGTTAATTGGTTTTATCCTTGTTTCTATCATCATCTATCGGATGGAGTGTGTTGTGTGTTGTTTGTTGTCTATGGTTGTTATGTTTTTGTTTTGTTTTGTTTGTTTTGTTTTTGCAAGCTGCCCAGAGACTTTTAGTATTGGGATGGCATATAAAAACTTTAAAACACAGATGCTACGTAACTACGTAAATTAGCAAATGCAAATTCTTGTCTTTTTTTAAAACCAGTGGGGTTTCAGACAGACGCCCTTCCAGGGGACTGTCAGCCCCTGAAGCATGTGCTGGGCCACCAGCCCACAGTTTCAGGCAGGAATCCTCCCCGGCCTTCCCCATCCAGAGGTTCTGCAACTGGAGCTGAGCCCTGATGCTCACAACACGTTGTGCTCCATTGTGGAGTGTGTCTCTTCCTGAAGAGCAGGACAGTGCGTTTTCAGCAGCTGATGTAGCAACATCTTGTGCGCAAATCTAAATATAGGAGGTGTGACATTTTATTAATTAATTAATTAAAACATTTTTATGCCGCCCCATTCGCCGAAGCCTCGGGGCGGCTTACGACATGGACCTTACCCATGGGGATGGGCATTCCTATGACAAGTTTTGTATTCACCAGCACACCGCCCCCTTCATGGAATGATTTGAAGGCATCAGGGTCAAATTTCAGCAGGGTTGAAACCTTTTCAGTGCTGGGTATCCATAATTTATATCTGTGCTGCAGAGGGAAATACGCAATGAATTCTAATGATCTGGGGTTACTATGGATCCCTCCTACTGAGTCTGCAGTGGACCCACATGGAGCTGGGATAAAAAGTTTGAGTCCATCAGCGAGCACAGAACAGAACGAAAGATGCCTGGCAGTTCATGAAGCTGGATGGATTTAACCAAGTCCATCTTCAAACACAAATCTCTCCCCACCACGCGGCAGTGAGATCCTGCATGGCCGGGCGTTGAAAGTGTTGGACTGAGATGACAGTGATCCAGGCTCTTGCTTCCACTCAGCCGTGAAGCTCACTGGATGACTTGGGCCAGCCACTGACACTTAGCCTGTCCTACCTCACAAGGTTGTTGTGAGGATAAAATAGAAAATAGGGTGACTGTGTGATCTGCCTTGGTTTCTTGCAAGAGGAGAAAAGGCAAGATAAGGATGTAATAAGAAATGCATTCATGAAGGTGAGGGAAACTCCTATTAATGCCAGTGAGACCGTTTATAAAACCCCACTAATTGCCATGAACATGCCTGGGTAGGGAAGGGCTAACCCCCTCCCTGGTGCTGCTACCCCCCCCCCCTCTAATTCCCAGTTGTGGTTCCTAACCGTGCAAATAAAGTCCTGCCTAGTTTGGTCCTTACTGAATTTCCTTTGCAGGCTCTAGATACGTCGGTAGTGACTGAAGGATACAGGAATGGGATCTGTGTAAAGATGCTCGCCATTCCCATGCAGGCCAGCAATGCCACCCAAGAGGGCATCTTGGTGAAGCCTACAACACAGATGCGAGCAATGCTGTTTGTTTTGTGTGCTCGGCTCTCCTTCGCAGCTGCCAAATCTGTCACTCATGAAAGCTGCCTCAGCTTGTCTCATCGTAAAGCGAGGGCCAAGTTTTGATGTGTTCGGGGAGGCTCTGGCCTGCAAACAGGATATGACATGCGTGCCTAAAGGCCGCTGAGCTGAATGAGCACCCTATGAGGTAATCTTATGCCATGTACCTGCCACAACATAGAAGCTGTGTTTTCACAAGCCACGCTGTCTTTCTCTGTGCATGTGTGTGAGAGGGAGAGAGACTGCACAGGTTTGCTTTTTGCTATGATCCCTGCCCCTCAACTCACACACACAAATTGTCCTCCTAAGAGGGGAGTATTTTGTAATAGCATTTGGAGCAGCTTATTGGACAATCGATGTTTATCACAGAGGGGGCTGATGTTTTCTTGAGCTTGTGACCAAGTCTGCTTTAAAACGAATAAATAAATCTTATTTCACAATTTCCTGACTGAATTCCCAAAAATATATGCATTTTGGAAAGCTGACAAGAGTTCCCAAGTGACACTTAAAACGGGGAGGGGAAGGAGGAAAAAGCTGCCCTGACTTTCTCCCTTTGGTGCAAAAGAAGATGACTGAGGGAAAGTGTTCTGGAAGCAATGCGAGGAAAATTACAGGCATGACTGAAAGGCTGGGTGGGTTGCAGGACTTCTGGAGGCAGATCAGTGAGTAAGAAGAAGCAAGTTAATGGAATGGGAGGGCCATCAAAACAGGTTAAGTCACCCCAGACTCCAGCCGGGCAAGTTTAAATTAGCTCAGAGTGACAGTGACCTGCAGTGCTTGTCCAAGGTAAACAGTCCTCGTGCCCCAGCCTCAGAAAGACAAGTGCTGGAAATTTCCACCACAACACTCTTGCCTCTGTCTTGGGTAGCCAGTGCGAATTAAATGCTCTGAACAGACCAGGCCCACATAGATGGCCATGTCTGTCATACGCTTTCCTTGGAAAGTGGCACATTGGCTTGGTCTCAAAGAGTCCTTTCACATCTGAGCATATTAGAGAAGTCATGCAGTTAATTGGTCTGAGGCTCTGGACTTAATGGCTTTCTGCCCCCATGGCCCAACTTGACCCCCAATCCAGCCCTGCAGGGTACCCTAGATAGCCACGCCGCCCTCCACTGGGCTCACCCCCATATCCCCAGCTGCTGAGCAGTGGAAGGTTGGTGGCTTTTGCACAGATCTCTTCCCCCATTCTAAAAGGCCAAGATGCCTTGCTAAAGGCTTAGTAAGGAACAGTCGGGGTTCTGGGGCACAATGTGTGGGCATTTGTGGCCCTGGCCCTTTCCCTTTTAGTCCCACCCGCCACTGGCTTGCAGCCCCTGCACCTTCCCCTGAAAGAGAATTTGGCCTTCAGGCTGAAAGAGGCTCGGCATACCTGCTCAAAAGAAAGCTGCCACCCCAAGGACGCCTATGAAATCCAGAGCCTGAACGGCCCAGCTGCACCCTCCTTAACAGCACAAACTCTCTGAGAGGTGGGTTACACTAACAGTGGTGTCGGCACACATCCACCAGGCATGGAACTCCTGGGTCGATGTGAACAGAAATGCAGGCCAGGAACGTGTGACGGGCGATGAGTTCCACGCCGGAGCAGTAGCCCCAGTTGGGACTCCTTGGTCCAAGTCTCTAACCTCCGCCTTGCGCTGTCCTCATTGCCATCTCCGCCTGTGGTTGGTATTTCAGCAGCATGTTCACATGGACGGGATACGGGGCTGAAAAAATGAGAGGAGAATGAAATACTAAGGCCACGGAAGGCTGCGGGAGGGAGGGAGGGAGGGAGGGAGGGAGGGAGGGAGGGAGGAAGACTATGAAAGCCACTTTTAGTTTCTTGAAGGAAAAAGGTGGGAGGAGATGATGATGACGACGACGATGAAGCCCAGGCTGCGGAGAGAGGATAAGTGCTGAGCTACACCGGATTTCCAGATGTCTCCTCCCCAAGCATGGACCAGACCTAGACTGGACCAAGTGGGCTGCTTTATGTGCCTTCAGCTCATACCCTGGGACCCCATTGTGGCTGATGCTTTCACTGGATTTGACTAGTAAAGCAGTGAACTTTTTAAAGACGTTTCCTTTCAAGGCCAAGGGAGAAGGGGTGTTACTCCTGAGAGTGTCTGTTATTGGCTGCCCAGCAAACTGTGGCCATTGCATGGGAAAACACAGCTGTGTCAGATTCCCAGCCAGAGTGATGTTGGAGGTTATCTGCCTGGGGTTCCTTGGGCATCCACATATCTGCTACTGACCGTCTCCCTGGGCAATGGCTTATATTTCTGGCATGTGGTGCTGATGAATCTGACACCCGTGCAGTGATCAAAAGCTTTGGAGAACGCTGCTGGAGCCTGCCCAAAGCCAGCCAGCCAGCCATCCGGTTGCAAATGAAGACCTTGGCAACCCGGATGGTGCCTGCAGTTGACATATGTGCTGATCTTGAGGACCACTCAGTGGGGGAAGGTGACTGTGTTCTTCATCCCAGTAAAAGCCTCGATGAAAACTAAAAGCACCGATCACCTCTGTAATGAATAAATAACACACCACTCTGATGGGGATGACAGACCCACGGTTTCTATGCTCAACAAAAGCATGGGATCTTATTTCAGTAGCTGACTAGGAAGAAATCTTTCCCAGGAACCTCAGCTATCCATAATCAAGAGAACCTCCTTCTGTTGGTGTGCTATGATTTGCAGCAACGCCACGTGTGTGATCATGGACACATAAGGATGCCATTATATGTGCATTCTAAGAAAAGAGCCATCAGGCATCCTGGAGACCCCAGGAAGTACAAATTGCCCACGTGCAGTATCCCAAAATGAGTGATGGTGGTGGGGGGGTGTTATGCTTGGACTGGAGTGGGTTTTGCTCCATTCCAATGGCATTGAATGGAAGGTGCTGTGCTGGGTTTACTCCAGGTGGTGCAAGGCATCTTTCAGCCCAGAGGCTGAGCCCTATCTTGGGGCAAATGTTGTGGGCTGCATTCCAATGCAGGATGGGGCTAAAGGCAAAGTGGGTGAGGCAAGTATATTCATTCATTATATTTTTCCCTCTTGCAGGGAACCCAAGGCAGCCTACAGAATCCTTCTCTCTGTTGCTATCACAACAGCGGCTCCACGGCTGAGTCAGTGGCTGTCCCAAAAGCACCCACTGAGCTTCATAGCTGAGCGTGGATTAGACACTGGATTTCCTGAGCCTGGTCCAACCCAATAACCCTGCTTGGCTTTCTTTTTGTTTGTTTTTTAAAAATATATTAAAATATACTGATTTTATTAGAAATCCGAAACCTACCAGATGCTTCTAATCAAATAATTCTGAGCCCAGAAATCTCTTTTTTGTTCACAGTCCTTCTGCACCAATATCTGTTTAGGGTTATCTGAAGCACTCTTCATTAAGGCGCTGGGTGGGGGAGTCTTTTTCTGTTGATAAAATTCAGCAATTGGGAGTCAGGAATCTTGTAAAACTACAGCAAATCACACAAATTTCTGCCACTAGAACTTAATCTGTGTTCTGCCAAGTGATGTAGTTGCAAATTTTGGAGTGCATCATGGGCAATGGCCACAGCCAGGGGTGTGTGTGTGTGAAAATTCAGGTAGCAGTGTTGATTTTGATCAACTAATTAGTTCTAGCTGTTCTCCTCTTCACCAAGCACAGAGCTTTTGTGATGCCAAGAGATCTTAACTGATCGTTCCAGACCAAATGCTTTGCATTACAAATGAGAGCAATATATTTGGCTGCTGGGAAAATTCATTCCACCAGCGAAGAAACAGGAACTTCTGAAGGGTGGCAGATGATGTGGGTGCCCCTGCTAATCAAAAAGAGCTGGGCCAGCATCCCCTGTGACAGTTCCTCCTCTACACCAACGTTTTTCATACGCTGTGTTCTAGCAATGGGGGACTTTTTGAGGGCTGAATATGGGGTTGTTAGAAGATGAAAGGCCCTAAGAGTAGCGGGGGGGGGGGAAGCTTCATGGGGTGCATCATTATTCCAGGAAGGTTCACTCAGCCACCTGCTTAGGCTCTGGTTGGCTTCAGCCCTGAGTGTGCCTGAACACAAGCAGCCATGCTTCTGCTGGTGAAAACACTATTCAAAGAGATGGGTCTCCTTGTTGTGAACCGCCATGACTTAGATTTTCCTATGGAGAATTTATTAGACCTGATCCTTATCTTCCACCAGAGAAACCACCACGTCCAAGATGCAAAAACCAAAGAAAGTTGACTCCTATTTCTGCCCTTTCTCTAAAGAAGCTCCTGCATAATAGATCAAGGAAATGAGTTTAAGGAGAAGGAATGAATAATTGAAGATTAATTGGGGGTGATTTGGTGTAACCGGAGACTGACGAGGGCTGCATTTTGATGGATGAGTGACTGAAAGAAGAGATGGAGAGGCCTGCCTTCCATGTCACAGAGGTTAGAGAAGTCTGCGGAATAGGCAGGAAGTGGAAAAGGGTTTTATCAGGGCTGCAAGCTCTTCCACACAGGCTAGAGATGTGCTTGGTTGGAAGGAGCTAACAGCATCTGGCTTCTGGCTCCTTTCTCATGCCATGACATGGAGCAATGGATTATGGATTGGCAAGGAATCTACCATTTAGGACCCTGCTGAAAATCATCTACATCCTCCCAACCGTGGCTTATGGTGAGTAATATGCAAGCCCAATCTTGCTAGGCCAGCCGTTGAGCAAAACAGTGTGTGTGTGTGTGTGTGTGTGTGTGTGTGTGTGTGTGTGTAAAGTAAGGGCAATGTGCTGTTTACAATGCACTATATACTGGTGAGGAGAAAGTTGATAGGGATTTTTTCCCTTCTCTTGAAGCTGAACAGTAGGAGCTTCAGGACAGACAAACGGAAGACCTTCTTCACCAAGCATGTGGTTACAGATAATCAGAGTTAAATTATGGAGTTAGCTGCAATAAGATGTAATGATGGCCACTTGGGTGGCTTTAGAAAGGAATTAGTCAAATCCGTGGAGGGGAAAGCTAACAGCAGCTCCTGGTCTTGAGGGCTGGATGCTGCCACCAGCAGTCAACCCACATATCAGTTGATGGAGAAGATGAGCAGAAGGGGGATCATGTCCTCCTTGTGAGTTTTCCATGTGCTTCTGGAGGGCCACTCTAGGAACAAAAGGGTAAGACTCGATGGGCCTTTGGTGTGATCCTGCACAGTGTTCGGATAGTGTACCAGTTGCTCATGTCTCTCAGGGGGCCTAGCTCTTCCATCCTGGTTATGGCCTGAACCAGAGCTCCCAGGATTCCTGACCATTGGCCTGGCTGGATGGGGCCAATGAGAGCCGAAGTCCAAAACATCCAGAGAGCACCAGGCTAGGGAAGGGTGGCCAAGTAGCTTTTCCTAAGCTGTCTTCATTGGACAGACACTGGCAGTGATTTCTTGCAAGCCAGGTGCTGTCCTACCCGTCTCCAGTTAAGGGGAGCCATGGAGGTTCCATGGCCAAGGCACCTGGCTAAGGTTCTGGAATAAAGCGGCGCCTCACGTACTGCATCCATCATGCTGCTGAGCTTCATTTGAACTGTGGATAAGAGATCAGAGGATGATTCCTTTTTGCTTGCACACACCGCTCGCACCTAAAGAACAGGCACTGTGGCATCAGTTTACAACCCTGGATTCCAGACCTGCTCGGATTCGGTGAGGGTGTTCCAATGAGCGCTCAACAGTTTAATTTGCAGCAACAGAATTCCCTAAATCACAACTGTAGGGTAGAAGTTAAGGCTGACTGGGGAGAAGAGAGCATGTCCAGAGTGTTTTATGGACTCGCAGTCACGTTCACATGAGCTGGAGGGGAACGAGACCTTGAGAGATATGCAAGAACCGTTCAAATTCTGCCCTTCATCCAATTTGCAAGGGGAGCCTTGGGAAACTTCAGCGCTTGGCTTTTTCCTTCCCACCCCCAGGACAGCTGCTCCCTTTGGAAGATGCACAATATGAGGAGCACGTGGTCAAAGGTGTGCGTGATCAGTCGGTGCTGCTGACCTGCGGTGATGTGGTCTTCCCCATGGTTGTCTTCTGGAGCTTCACCAAGCAAGGCTCACTCGTGCCCAGAGCCGTTGCCATCAGCAATGGCATAGAGTCCAAGGTGGAGAAGGCCTCTACCGTCCTTGGAGATGTGACTCTCAAGAACAGCACGCTGCTGATAGAGAAGCTCCGAAGGGCAGCAGAGGGGCGCTTCATGTGCCAGGCACTGTACGAGGAAGATGGGGAGATCAGGGTGGCTTACTTCTATATCGAGCTCCATGTTTTGGGTGAGTGGTTGGAACTTCTTAAGACATGAGGGACCTGGGAAGATCTGAGGGAACCACGCATCGTGGAGTGAATGCTTCAGTGCAGAGATGGGTCTCTGGGAGCCCCCAGTGTTTTTTGTCTATGGATCCCCTCACCATTGGCTATGAAGGCTAGAGCCAGAGGGGCTCACAGGTTAAAACATTCAGAGGGTAACAAGTTAAACTAGAATCTAGTTCTTGTTATCTGCAACCCAAACCCGTTTTTTGTTCTGTAATGCAAGAGAGTCATGCGGGGAAGGGGAAAGCGAGGTCAGAGAAAGAGTGTTTCTAAACCTTGGCCTACCTGCCCATTTTCCTTGCCAAACATTTTTCTCCCCATGTATTTACTGCTGCAAACATGTGTTGGGAACCCTGTGGCTTGTGTGTGCGTGTGCTGAACAGTGGAAATCAGAAGGCTGAGAAAGCCATAAGCGGGGGATGGAGAGATCAGTGGTGCTCTTTTTTATTTATTTTTATTACATTTATATATCGCCCTATAACCCATGGGCTCTCCGGGTGCTTTACAAATACTAAATGTTGCCAGTTGCTTTCATGATGCCACTTTCCTGTTTTCTTGCCTTTGCTGTAATTGTTTTCCGTTATGCAATATGTCATACTTTTTCTGTAATTGGTTATTTTTATATTGCAAAAATGCATTTGCTTGTGAATTGCATAGAGATTTTATTAAATTAAATGGAATATAACTTTCATACAGTACTGCTACTACTAATTAATGTATTTGTTCATTGGTCCATTCTGCACCTTTGCCGCATTAATCTTTTTTTTTAAATCCCCATGAAAGTTTTACATAATACTTAAAACTAAATTCCTTTTCTCTGAACCGTGCATTATCAAGACCATGTTTTTGCTCAAAACTACACATTTCAAATGCATTTTGATGTGGTTTTTTAAAACTAAGAAATGTGTAGCAGCATTTGAAGAAGTGCAAAATCCAAAAGATGATTGATTATGTTTTGATCCACATAAGGAAGTGCACTTCAGGTCAGATCATACTGGAATTCACAAAGATCACATTCTTGAAGCATCCCTCAGGCAACCCCCTCCCTCTGCTCCCATTGATGAGTTTCCAGTCTGGAGTTTAGGTGGAGCCGATTCAGTATAAATTCTTTCTGCGATCTGCCAAAACAATTTGGAGCGGAACTGAACCACTCCACTTATGCCTGTGTGGCGAAAGAAAAGCCACATTATTGTGAAAGTTTATTTGGTTTTCATGTTCCATGTTTTCCAAGTTTGGGGGGGGGGAGGCACTGAGGACCCTTTCCAACCTCCCCCCCCCCAAATATCCTGGAATTAAGACTGTCTGCATACGCACAGGAGCTGGACCCAAGTCAGCTGGCAATGCTGACAATAATAGACAAACCACAGCACCTCTCATCTCGGACTGCCAAGGATGTGGCAACAGCCCCTTAGGAACGCCACTCCGGCCTCTCAGGAAACTACCTGGAGATAAAGGGCTGTGGCAGAGCAGCTTGTTCCAGCTCAGCAGAAGGTGTTGTGTCTTGTTTCATGTCTTGTGGCACCTTGGGACGCATCCCTCGGTGCTCCATTCCTCAGCTGCCTCTTTTGCAGGCATCCAGAGCACTGCAGATGGCCTTTCGAAAGTGATTGCTTGCAGGCCTCTGTTTTGCTGCTGCTGGAGTTGGTTAGACTCAAGTTGTCAAGTGCTCTTTCATGGCTGATTATCTCTTGGAAGGATGTGTCTGCCATTCATTGCCAGAATTCCACCAGAGGGGCTTGTCTTTGCTCTGAGCCAATGGAAGATTTACATATTTCCTATCTTTGGGTAGCCAAACTGTATCTTTCAGCACTGTGTGAACATATATTGCTATTTTCAGCCAACCAGCAAATGACATATAATCAGTCCAACACAGCCATAATTCTTTTCCCCATTCGTGGATGCAAATGCACTAATGCTCTTGCATGCATGTTCATGTGCTATGAACGCACACATGGTGCTCTTTAAACTCTTCCTTTGCTGTGTTCCCATTTTTTCTGGGATATGCACTTATTTCAGTTTTTCTTTCATGGGTCGAATGCTTGGCTGTTGCAGAGCATCTAAACCAACAAAGGTGAATGGGATGAATTCTAGGCTGTGGCTTAAGAAGGTAATTTTGCAGGTTGGTGCTCCAAACCTAGTAGGGCACATTTCGGACAGCATTGATAGCTGTCTTCTACCAAACTAACTGGTCCATCTAACTCAGTATTGCTTATGTGGGTTGGGAGCAGCTCTCCAGTGTTTCAGGCAGGGGTTGTTCCCAGCTCTGCCTGGAGACTCCATGGACTGAGACTTTTTGCATGCGTGCAAAGCATGTGGCTCTTCCCCAACAGGAGGAGATGCGTAGAAACATGCCAGATCCTGCTAAATCTCTCCACCTCTCCAAACTAGCCTCCCATCACACATCAAGCAGCTTGACTCTGAGTAAGACCATCCATCTATGTAGTCCAGGGCTGCAGAACCTGAGGCCCAGAATTCCAGTCCAGCCTGCTGAGATTCTAACTTGTCTATGCTTCCTTTTCTTCAACCTCAGATAATTTGATGGTGTTCCAACTTTTATATCACTGCTCCAAAAGGCTGAAAGGCCTGCCTAAGGCTTAGTTACAGTCTGAAGAGCTGTAAGCTTCAATATGCTGGTACTTTTCATTGCACACTTTCTGTCTTCTGCCTTCTTCAAGCTTCATTGAAATAGAACCTAGCCCTTAGCATGATCTAGCCCTCCATGATCTAGCTCAACGCCATCTGATTCATGGTGGCTCTCCAGGGGCCTTCCTTGAGTAGCTTTTTCTGCAC
>NW_025335762.1:12144670-12175999 GCF_004798865.1 Varanus komodoensis
GCACACCCCTAACCCTAATATAGGGCTAAAATCCCATTGAAAAAAGGGCAATTTTGAAAAAGTCTTCATTGAGTACATACTGACTTCATTGAGTCTGCAGGTATCTGGTAAGGGAAGCAGTGCAGCTGAGAATTATGTCTGATCTTTCCCAGTTCCTGTTTCAAAGCCCTTCCTACAGATGAACAATTCAACACCTGTGGAAGGCATGACTGTCGTGATGGCTTGTACAGTGAAAGAAGGGACGCATCCTGTCGAATATTCCTGGCACCGCCACACCAATCGGGATGGCACATCAGCCGTCATGGAGACCGCGGGTGGCCTGTTGAACCTGACAGCAGCTAACCGAACTCACATGGGCTGGTACACCTGCACCGCCCAAAACGAAGTCAACAGCCAAACCAGTGACAGAATGTATCTTGATGTCATCTGTAAGTAACCCCAGCATTTTTTTATTTTTTTTTAAAAAATCACGGCCGCTGGTTTTGTAGCCTAGGTATTGTTTTAGCCAAATTTATATGTTCATTGTCATTTTGCTACCGTTAAGTGTTTGGATAGGTGCCATGTATGTGACAGAAAGTATAAAAACAACTTTTGAAGAAATGATTGAATGCCAGTAACTGAACCACCAGGCCAGGTGTTCTGTCTTCTCTGTTCATGGCCAGCTTTCTGTGTGTCCTTCCAGGTCCTATGGAGGATTTAAGGGCACTGAAGGTCCAAACAAGGAATCCAATCAAGCCTTCCAATATTTTAATTTTGGCATAGAAGCAGACAACGGAGCACGTTGGCTGGGCCAAAGCAGGTTGCGGCCTGAGACGTCAGGAGGGCACAGGGTGGGAAGCACGGCAAGGGGGTCACAGATATCTCATGAAACAGCTGTTCCCAGGATTTTGGGGTGTGCGCGGAAGGCATGCCGGCGGCACTGGCTTAAAGTGGGCTTCTGCTAGAGTGACAGACGTGCTCTGAGTATCCTTGCTATGAAGCCCTCTTCTCCTCTTTGAGCCTCCATGGGTTGTAGGAAAGTTGAAGGCGGCCCCTTCCCAGCAACACCAGCATCGGTGGCCCTTTTGCTGGCAGTGCAAGTGGGGGCAGCTTGGTAGGCCCTCCCAGGCCCTAGAACCCCTGCCAGGAGGCCAGGCGCCCCTCCTTCTGCTGGCAGGCAAGCGCATGCCTCTTTGGGCCAGCCAGACTTCACCATGTGAGCTGGCTGGCTGCCAGAGTGGCTTTTGATTTGGGTGGGTTCCATTGCTTCCTTCATTGCTGCCTTTTACATTAATTTGCTTGCTTTCATATTCCTTTTAAAAACCCACATTTTGGCTTTTATCAGGATTTTAGAACCAGGAAATCACTTTCCTGGTTTTAAATTCCTGCTGCTAAATCATGCACTGAATATTTCACTGTCAGAAGAGATCACCCGGAGGCTTCCCTGGCTCTGCCGCTTGAACACCACTGACTAGTGCTATCGCTGTCCTGCAGATGGACCCGATGAGCCCGTGATCAGCGTGGAGCCCTTTGCCATTAACCAGCACGGCTTCCTGGCCAACGAGCAGGAAGAGGTGATCATGACTTGCCTGGCGCCCTCTAATCCACCCAGCCACTACATCTGGTTCTACAACAGCTCCCAGGTCTACTCAGGCCAGAAGTACGTGATCACCAGGATCTCCCGGACCCAGACGGGCATCTACACATGCCTGGCCCAAAACCTGCACCTCAACACACGCACCCAGACCGCCATCACCTTGACCGTCTACTGTAAGCGACCCTTTCCCCACCTTGTCTGGGCGTGAGGTGCTGGCATGCGGTATTGCAACCTCTTTCCCTTTGTCCTCTGTATTTTGTTTCCTTCTGCCTTTCTGAATATTATCTCCCTGATGTAGCTGAAGAGGAGAAAAGGAGGGGGAAAAAATCAACAAAAAATCAGGGTTGGGCTTCAGTGGGAGCAGGTGCCAAGAGAGGGTTCCATCTTTGATGGCCCTGATGAATGATGGTCAAAAAATGAAGCAAATGTTCTCTTTATCGCGGAAAAGAGCCAAGGATGCTGCTGTTCCTCACATAGTAATGGAGGAAATGATGGAAGTGTCACCCTATCTTGCTCTTCAGCTGCAGTATTTCTGCTTTCTGAACCTAGGCCAAAGCCACCTTTGCTTTGTTCTTTCTGGTCAGTGCTTCTAATTTGTCCCTCTTTGCAAAAGAGAAATGAAGGAGGGAGAGGAAAGATTACTATGTCACTGCAGTTATTGTTGAATGGCCTTGGAGAATGGGTCCAGTACTTTACTGGTGATTGAAAGGGTTTGTTATAGATGCTGTTGTAAGCAATTAACACTGTTCCAGGTTGTCTGAAAGGGACTCTTCTTCACAATGTTTTATGTCTGACCCAAGAGAGGAATTGATGTCTGTTGCAAGACTGACCTACAGTGCTGTCTCCAGGACTGGGGGAAGACACTGCCAATGGACCCCCTTCCTCAGGGAGTCCGGCTCTTCATCTCCACTATCATTGCCTTTCCCATCTTTGCCACCATCTTCTTGCTTGACCGGCAGGCAGCCAGTGAGCAAAGAGAACAAGGCCTCTACTGCTGCTCCTTCTCACCGATTCTGCTGTCTGGGCCATAGGCGAGAGAAGAACTATCCTGCAATGGAGAAGAGGAACAGCAAGGCTCCTCTCGGCAGGGTGGGGCCCATGAGAGGTGCCCAGCCTTGCCTACCCTTAATGCTGCTCCTACCGATCTCAGTCTGCTTAGGAATTCCCAGCCTGGTCCTGCATCAAGCACAAACTTCATGACCCTCTATTTGCACCAGGGAAAGGTAGAGCCAATTCACACAGGCAGCGGCACAGGGAATCGCTTTGGTTGAACTGTACCGCTAGATCTGCCAGCGTGTGGGCTGGAGGCAGGAGAGAGATCCCACAGTTTTTTAAGGCTCCAGCCCAGAGAGAACCCTGTCTTCACGTAGAAACCTCTCCTAACAGCCAGCAGTGGGCCATCCCCCTACTTCCTTTCTGAGAGAAGGAATTGAGGCAAGAAAATGAGGGTCAGCTCCCACCCCCCACGGAGAAGTCCTGCTCTGATGATAGTTGGTTTTCATAAATTCTGTATGTGATGCTCTTTCCAGTATGCAGATTCACAGGATGAGGATTGTCATCTGCTGAATTTCCTGCTTCTAGTCAACGAGCAACCCAGAGATTTCAAGGGTGACAAGCAAACACCTAGCAATTTTGCAGCAAGCTGAACTAGGGGAATAACGCTTTTCATGGGACAGTTAGGCAATTTTAGGCCCTGAACGTAATGGGCTAACTGGCTGCCCTTCTTACTGGCTGAGTGCACTATTTCACTTACTGCAAAATATGACATGCTGGCCTGCTCGGGGAGGCCCTCCTGCTCCTTCCACTGTGTGGTGCCCCAGACATTCGGTCCCCAGATTCTGCCCGGGTTACTTAGGTTGCTTCTGCCTGATTGCTTAGGAAGATCCACTTAAGCTCACACTATCTGTGTTTTGAAACAATGGAGGAGATTCATAGAGAGTTCTGGTTTGTGCCATGAAGCTGCAATCACAGTTGGCCATTAATTAGGGTGCAGTCGTTAAAGGGCACCCACTTTACAACCCTTCAGCTGCAATATCGCGGACAAAGACACCCACCAGTCCCCCTTGATTCAGTTAGTATGGCTGGTTCAGGCTTGCACCTGCCTGCAGGGATGCTGTGGGTGCACAAGGCTCACACTAGGCCCTGCAGGAGCAATGCCTGCCCGTCACTTTCTGCCGACACCACGGTGGACAAAGCACCAGCAAGATTGATTTGGAGAAGGTGAGTCAGGCAGGTGCTCGGGCGTGATGCAAGAGCAGCTGGGCAGGACACCACGCCTCTGCCGCCATCCTCCTTGCCCGAGGTCATGACGCACCAGGCTGCAGTCCATGACGCGCCGTGATGTATTGGGAGCCGGTGACTCCTCATCGCTGTTGATACGATGTTTGCCCCACGCACAGATCTGCCCAAGGGGAAGCCCAGCTGTGTGCCGCTGCCGGCGGCCAATTTCCGAGACCTTGCTCTGCACTGTTCCTGGCCAGGGGGCTTCCCCCCAGTGCGGCTGCGGTGGGTGAAATCCGGGCAGGAGGGAAACCACACGGCCACCTACTCCAATGCCACCCAAATCCATCGGGGCATGGCCGTTCACAACGGGAGCTCATACGCATGCCTGGCTTCCCACCCGGCCCTGCAAGAGGACGCCGTCTGCAAGAGCACTGTCTGTGAGTATCTTTCCCCGCAGCTTCCTGCTCGAGCACAGACGTGCACCGCACTACATGACCGGGTGGTGGATCTGGCCCAGGTTCTGCCTGTCCCGGGCCGGCTGGGTTTGGGCAGCAGGAGTGTAAATGCGGGTGGCCACTCCATGGCAGAGTGGCTTGGCAAGCCACCCAGAACCCATGAACTTTTGTGTTTGTGTGGAGGAGTCGCCGTCATCGTGGCTTATCTCCCTTCCCGGCCATGTGAGCTTAACTGGCGAGTCCGTCTCTCCACCACCATTGTCGCCAGCTGCCCCTGCCCCGATTTCTCAGCATTGCTCCCGCTTGCTTGCTTGACGGGCAGAGAGCGAGGAGGCAGCGCTGGGACCTCTCGCTCCACTTTCTCGGCACGCTTGCCTGGGCCAGAGCCAGGGGGCTGCACAGGTGGAGTGGAGGAGCGGTTCCAAGGGGGTCTTGCCAGTGGGCCACGACGGAGGAGGGGATGCTCAGCCGCGCCCCCCTTGGATGCCGGCCCTGGCCCTGCTCAAGCAGGCCTTGGTGCCCGTGATGGTGAGGAATTGGTCTGTAACGAGCCCGCTGTTTGTGCCGCAGTGGTCCCAGGAGGGAGCCCAACCTGCAGCGCTGTGGCGACAAAGCAGAACGAGTTCCTCATGCTGACCTGTGACTGGGCAGGTGGAGCGCCCCGGGTGACCCTCTGGTGGAGAGACTGGAGGGACCGCGTGCTGGGGGGGCTGAAGCAGTCCCACAACATCTTCGTCATGAAGTCCAACGCTACTCTGGGAGGCAAGGAATTCACCTGTGTGGCTGCTCACCCTCTTCAGGCAAGGGCTGCCGAGTGCCACATCCGGCTGGGTAAGAGACGAGCCGGTGTGGGGAGGGGCTGCAGCTCCACTGCATGCAGGGGCTCCGGGCTCAGTCCAGGCTGCAGGTCCTGGGAGGGGCCCTCCTCTGCCCGAGAGGACTCCTGCCTCTTGGACAAACGGCCCTGCTCTGCATGTCTCCCTCTGGGCTGGAGGGAGTAAAGAAAGGCGAACCGATGGGCTTCTCGAGCTGGGCCCCAAACCCCGGGTCAGGATCCAGCACCGGCATCCTGTTTTTATCACACCCAAATGCTTCTCCCTGGCTGGAGTGCTAGACTGTGATGGGAGACTCCCATAGCTTGATTCACTGTTCGGTTCAGAAAAGGAAACCCACCCATCTCCTTTTTAAGGGGCTTGCTTTTCTAGCTGAGATCCAGAGTGCCCAGTTCCAGCAAGAGCAGAGAGGCTAAACACCTCCTCCTCCAACCCTGTGGGCCCCCCCAAGTCCCCTCATGAGCTGCGCAAGCTATTCACCCTTTAATACCCAAGCTCTCACTTGCTGGCCACTTCCTTCCACCAGGCCTGTCCTGGTGGCGGCAGTGAATGAAAGCTGTGAGCATGCTCGGTCGTGGTGTCTGTGACGGGACCGCAGCATCCTTGCTGCTGGGAGCTTGTGGGGGGGGGGGAGTCTATTTTCCATGCCAGTGTTGGCAATCCCAGTGATGATGTGCCATGAGGCTGCTTGCCCTGGGAAGAAGCCTTGAGCACGAGGCTGGATGGGCCATGTAGCTGGAAGCCTTGAGCACAAGGCTGGATGGGCCACGTAGCTGAGTGTGACTGGCTGGGGATGATCTTCTGGAGTATTTCTCAGTATGGCCTTTTGGAGAGCTGTCAATTTCTGCACTGGTGTTTTTGCTTTTGGTTTTTTGTGCACAGAACCTCCCAGGATTGCAGTCGAAAGATCCAAGGTGACTCTTTTTGAAGGGAATGAAGCCCAGCTGGCCTGTCTCCTCCAAGGTGCTTACCTGGGGTCAGAAGTCTTCTGGTACAACAACAAGAACCAAGTCATTAGAGCAGATGCTAGGAAATACCGACTGCATCAGGAGAAGGCCTGGTTCAACCTGACCCTCCAGGACACAGAGTGGATGAGAGACAGTGGCATCTACCGCTGTGCAGCCGTGAACGCCGTGGGCAACACTTCTGCCGCCATCACCCTGCAGGTTAAAAGTAAGGAGATTTCTGCAGGCCATGCGAATGCACCAAAGCCCCATTTAAATGCTCTAAAACTGGGTAGGATCAGTGCATGGATCCTAAGGGGCAAGTTGCATGTGACCTGCAAGATCCAGGGAATTTTTTAAAACACTTTGTCCAAGGCAGTGGCTCTGGAATGCAGCCTTTCCTCCCTGTATTAATATTTTCCTAATCTAGATTTTTGTGCAAATTCCTATTAAGAGAACAAAATAGAGGCGCAGTGCTGCTCCCTCTGTGTGTGTACCCCCCCCACCACAACACACACACACACTGTGGGTCTAAAGTCAGCTTGGATAGAGACTTGGGCATCGACCAAGCACATGGGGAAAGTGCCAAGAATGTCTTTTATTAGAAATCAAACAACCTCATAATGGTCAGAGCTAAAAATAATAATCCGGACTATCGATCAGACAGCTCTCCCAGGTCACATGTTGTCACGGAAGGGGAGGCCGGTTCAGCCAGTGCATTCCAATGCCAGACTGTTGGACGAAGACTAAGGAGATCGTGGGTCAGGTCAGCTGGGGAGTTCCTGGCTCCACTGCCCTCTCTCGGCCCAGCCTACCAGGTCGGGCTCTTGGAGCATGGAGTGCATGTACGGAAGAGCCGTGGGGACTGGGCTTCTTGGAGGAACGGCAGAAGGGTCCATTCGTGAAGAGTGACGAAGGAAATACTTGTCTGTTTTGCAGAGTACCCCACCCCGCCCAATGTGACAATTAGCAAGCTGATGTATACTCGCCACCGCACGGAGGTGGAGCTGGCATGGCAGACCCAGGGCTCGGGCAACCTGACTGGCTTTGTGGTCCAAAGGAGGGAAGCCAAAAAGGCCCTTAAGAGGCAGCTGGCCAGCAGCTGGGAAACCGTGGCCAGCGATATTGACCCCGACATCCGTGACCAGAAGCTGGGTGGGCTGGATCCTGCGGTGGTGTATGCCTTCCGCATCCTGGCTGTCAACCACCGCACCACTGGGCACCCCTCTGAAGTGAAGACACCAGGTGAAGTGGATCATGGGCGCAGGCATTTCGCCAGGGGCTGTTTTGGAAACCGGCTTGGGAGCTGACCCGACCCTTCTATGGGCCACGTCGGGGACAGCTGGGCATTGCGGGGTGGGGAGCACACGGGGCCCTCGCAGACAGAAAGACAGCCCACCTTGCCAGGGGGCAAGGTGCTTCCTCCTCTTCCTAGCAGACAGAAATACAGTGTGCCTTGCCAGGATAGGCTAGAAACAATGCCACAATTTAGACTTTTCCTTCTGCTCCTTTGAGGCAGTTGCTATGTATGATCACAACGCCTTCTTGGGGCTTTTCTGCAAGATGTTTTTGACCCACCAGGAGTCTCTGGCTTCTGATTCCAGCTTCTTTGAGAGATTAAGCCTGGCTCCTTTGCACATGCTTTTCCCCGGTTTGCCCTTTCTCTGCCCTTCTTTGTATGCACCATCACAAAACCATGAGGTGGTGGCACTGCTGCACGGTGGGGCTGTGTAAATATAGGAGGGTTTCATCCATTATCCACAGAGAATGCTGAAGCTAGAAAAGGGAGGGGAATAGAGTTAAAGAAGGGAGAGGCCCTGGAAGAGGAGGACGCGCCCGCAAGCTGGCATGCATGAGGCTGCCGTGTGAATTTGTCTTGCCCTGTTTGCTGCTTTCAGAGGGGTAAAAGAGCAGCTTTGCTTGTGGAACATTCCAATAAACTCTAGTTCAAAAGAGGCTCATGCTGAGATGGATCTGGATAAAACTTCCGTGCACAAAGATGCTTGTAGACAGAACTGTGCTTTAGTCCTGAGCCCGCCACAAGGCAAACTGTCCTCTCCAGAACAGAAACATCAGGTGGCTTCTTAGGAACCCAGGGCTTGGGGTGATGGCATGGGAGGAGAACCAGACCTTTCTCAGGCAAGGGTCAGACACCTGGCAAGGCACGGCAGGAGCAGAGGCAGAAGCAGAGCCAGGAACAGGCGAGGGTCAGATACCAGCAAAGGTGTGACAGGACAGGCGGTGAAGGCAACATCTGGAAGAGGTGAGAGTCAAGGCACAAAGGAAGACACTGCAGGACTGGCAGCACCTAACAAGTTAGGAACACAAACCAGCCACCACAAAAACTCATATTGTTGAAGCCAGGCTGAGCACCACCGGGAAGCCTTTGACAAGCCTCTCGTGTCTCCCAGTGGGTCTGATGCTAATCCTGCAAGTATTTGCACGGTGGACTAGCCCAGCTTCTCTGGCAGGCCACTGCGGGAGTTACCTTGCTCTGCACACCGGACACATACTCATGTGATGTGAGTACAGCCTTCCTGTGAGGTCAAGGTTGGAAGGAAATGTCTTCTAGTTGAGAGAGGAACTGCTATGCCTTGCCTCCCACCTGAGGTACCTCCCCCTGCTCTTCTCCCAGAGAGCACCTGGGATAGGGCCTTGTATCAATCATGAGACCATTGCTCCATACCTAGCAACCTTTCTCTCTGAGGTAGTGCCCTCTGGAAGTGTTGGGAAGCAACACCCATCCTCCCCACTCAGCTTGCAGCTTGCATTGGCAGCCAGCATTGGCAGCAGATGTGGGTTATAACATCTGGGGGAAAGGGGGGAGAGTCTGGGACAAGGAAGCTTGCTTTGTTAGCAACAGGTCAGGTGAAAACAGAGAGGAGCCAAGTTCCCATGAGTGTGGAAAGACCAGAAAGAACATGCTTCTGCTAGTGCTTATCCCCAGACCTCTGCTTTTGGGGGAATCTCTTGGAATTCTACCCTGCTGTTGCTGTCCTGGTTTTCTCATGTGGGTGTGATGCAGCTGCCCATCCTTTTCCTTGCTTGCTGCGCCGTGTGAGGCGGTGGAGCTGGGGGCAGAGGTGACTGCATGCCACCATGGGGAGGGGTTCAGGGTCAAGGGGGCCTATTGCATGTGATGGGGTTGGACGGGGTTGCCGTTCTTGTGTGCTCCTGTCTCTTCTTAATTGCATGGCGTGGTGAATCCTTCCTGCTGGGGATGACTTTATGCCCTCCTCCCCTGACCCTGTTTTTGCTGCTGCTGCTGCTGCTGGAAAGTGCATCCCACCTTCCCATAACAGTTGCCAGCCGGCTCCCTGCAAAGAAATCCCTTTGCTGGCTGGCTGACTGGACTGCTCAGAAAACCTCTGGTTGCCCTTTGACTGGATTTGAGGTAATGGAGCTCATGCTGCAAAATCTTTCAAAGTGGAAGCAGCAGGACACCTTTCTGCAGGAGAAAAAGGACCTGATCATCTGCTACGAGATGCACGCCCTCCTTTGAATCAAGCTTGTTGCGGGACTCCCAGCTGTGCAAGGAGGATGCACATGTGCATGGAAACATAGAAACAGAGCATGTCAGAAGGGACCTCCTGGGCCATCTGGTCTGACCCAGGTTTCACTCATGACATGCCTACTATGTGCATGTCCAGCCTATCCTTAAACGCCCTCACCACTGGGGCTTCAACCATCTCCCGTGGAAGCCCATTCCATACCCCAGGAGTCCTAACTTCCTGACATCCACACTAAATCTTGGTTCCCTGAGCTTTGCTCCACTGGAATGCATTCTGCCCTCCACTGCAGGGGGAAAAGGTCACGACCCACCTCTGTGTGACACCCCCTCACATACCTGTATGTCGCTAACAGGTCCCCTCTGGGTCTCCTCCTCTCAAGGCTGAAAAGACCCAGCTCCCCCAGTCCCTCCTCATATGGCTTCCCCTGCAAGCCAGCCACCACCCTAGTGGCCCTCTGCTGCACTGATTCCGACCTTGCTATATCCCTCTTGTAATGAGGGGCCCAGAATGGAACACAGTGCTCCAACTGCGGGCGCACCAGAGTCGTACAGAGTGGCAGCATGTTCTGGTGACCATGCAGAGCTGGGCATGTTCCCACTTCCTACCTTTTGTGATGTTCTCTGCATCCTATTACATAAAAAGGACTTAAGAGTGCGTGATAGTCTAGGGAAAAGGTGGCTTGGTGCATCCAAGAATGTGCATACGCTGCAAAATTAGATTTTAATTAATATATATTTATTTTATATGTGTGTATTACAAGTCCAAACTATTTATTAGCCTGGGCAATTTAAAGCCAGCATTTAAAACCATAAAATATAATAATGTTGTAAAACATAATATCAAACCATAAACTGAAGGCAGGATAAAATGAAAGTAGTCACCAAGATAAAAGCCAGCAGCAGTGCAAAGATCTAAAAAGACAATGACACAATTTTTAAAACTAAGGAGCTATACAACCTGGAGAAATAAAATAGTCCTAACCTGGTGCCAAAAAGATTTGCTGCCAGTTATACTGTTGTAGCTTCTACAGCATTCCCTGAGAAGACGGTATTTTGGAGGGGTACTCTGAATCCTTGCTAGGGGCTTCTGGCCCCCTTCCACAGAACTGCATTTCCAGGGCTCCCTGTGCAAAGGAACGGAAAAGCTGGTTTCCGGCTGTTTTGTGGATCTGGCATAAGGACAATGCCACGGCAGAGCTCCCTGCATGCCCCACTCAGTGCCTGACTTCCGGGGAGTGGGCAGAGCATCTGTTACACTTCCCATTTTGAATGCAACCCTTTGAGGTCTCCCCAGGTGATTCTCTGCAAGCAGGGAGCAAGAGTTTCACCTCTTTCCAGCATGCCCAGTGCTCTCGAGTCCCCGTATCGCAGCCTGTGGCCTGTGCCATGGTGGCTTTCTGGAGGGCGGGCCAGGGCCATGGAGCGGAGGCATCACACGAGGGTCGCTGCACCACCGGGGCCAGATGGCCGCTCGGTCTCTGGTTTGGGACTGGCTGTGCTCATCCACGCCAGGCTGTCATTTGTGGTGCTGTGCTGAGCAGGAAAGAGATTGCACAGTATGCTAGACTGCTCTGGGCATAAAACCCTAATCTATGGCAGGCGTCCCAGCTCTCTTCCAGAACGAGGGCAGAGCTCAGTTTTTGTGATGCTCAGGGGCACATAATCTGGTGCTGAATGGGCTGCAGAAACAACAGAGCACCCCGAAGGGCTCAAATAGCCCACATGTTGGCGTATTTTAGCTTAAAGCCTTTTCTGCCAGTGACAAAGCCCTAGGAGAGGCATTTCCACCTGTTCGAATGAGGAAGAAATGGGCAAAACTACCAAGCCATCAGCAGGTTGGGTTTGGTCTGCAGGTTAAATAAGGTTCTGCAGGCAAGTTCCATGGGATTGTGGTGACCCTGCAGCTATGCTTGTGACTCACACCAATATTTTTCTAGGTCATGTAGTGGAGAGAGGCCTCTATTTTGAGTCACTTGTTCAGCGAAGGAGCGGTGCTGCACATGAGGTCCCTCACGCCTGTCGTTTGCCCCATATTCTCCGCGCGTCTTGGCTTCACTCCGCCAGGCCAAGCCGGAACGGCTGCCTGTCCTCTCCATATGGACAGCAGCTGTTGCAACAAGTCTGGGTGCAGGTCGGGGACAGCTTTAAGAAGGTGCAAAACCAAAATGAAACACTCAAGAAAAACAAGCAAACTATTTTCTTGGAAAAACTGAGGAGATTGGAAACAGATGAGCTGCAGAATCAGTGGGAAGCCGCACCCACCCCCTGCCCCGAGGAGCGAGGAGAGGCGTTGGGCAAAGCCGCACAGAGGGTTTCCTTCCGCAGGGAAAGAATCCTCCGGCTTTGCAATGCTGCTGAGAGCCTCATCAGATCTGTGCGTGGCTCTCCCAGTGCTTGACCCCCATCCCCAGTAGCCTTAAATTCCTCTGCGGGGAGCAGGAGCACCAGCGCTGATCAAGACGGACCCCGGCAGCAGTTCCCCTTTCCCTGCGGTGCCGTTGGTTCTCCCCAAAGCTGCACGAACAGAATTCGAAATCCTTTTCTCCTGTGGCTGCACAAACAGCCAGGCCTCGTTAGTGTGGATAATGAATCCCATGAAGTGGTCTCATTACTGGAATTCACACTAGTCCAAGGAATAATTATATGCAAAATATGGTAATTGGTTCCAGCTCGACAGTTTCACTCTTTGCAATTCTTCTTTTCCTTGTATGTGTTTGCAAACCACAAGAACCTGATGAAAAGTTACCTTTTTCTTTTATTTTCCCCACACAGTTATAATATTCCATGCCGTAGATTCAGGCATCTTGACATCTTGTCCTATTTTAGACTTGCTCCGACCCCATTCATGCCATTCAATCATAACACATTTTAGCTTCAATGTAATAATGAGCCTCCTCTTTTTTGCGCTTGCAGTGTTTTTATCTGGAGGAATCTTTTGTCCATTTTAGCCCCGCTTCAACTCAGTTTTGGTTCGCCTTAAACACAACTTGGCATCACCGTACAATTTGCATGAAATCAAATATCTCATTATCCGAACTTGCACTGTTCACAGCCTAGTTGTATCTTAGCCCACATTTTAGTTTTAATAGTTTCTTTCTAACCCTGATATGAAGTGCCCTTGAGGAAAAAGTGCAAGGTTTTCTGCCCAAGGCAGCCAGTTGGCTGTTAATCCACACTCCGTCTGCTTTTGGTATCATTTCAGAATGGAGATAAAAGAAAGGCACAAGAAAAAGAGTGTTGCGTTTGGTTTTAAAATTAAAAGCATATAGAAAGGCCCTACATGCAACAGTAAATGCACAATGTGCTCACCACTGTGTTTAGCGTACTCCAGGTCTTCAGGACCAGGGTCTAGACAGAGTCTTCTGTGCATGGGTGGGGGAAATGCAAACTGTCCCTCCCAGCAACTTACCTCCAGTGCCCCCTACAGGGACAAAGGGGGGTTAAATACTCTCAACTGGCATTTATACTAAGGTGATGGACTGTGTATTTAAGGCAGCTGATAGCTTCAACCCTAGATCCCTCTGCCAGGTGAGTGGGAAAAGGTTGTTTCATGGGAACATCCATTATTGGAAGCATGGTGGGAGAATTCATTTGCAATAAATGGTAAAGACCATAAAATCATAATCCAAAACAGGGCAATCCAAAACTCAGGCCAGCATGCATGGGATTCTTGTAAGTGGCCTTCTTTCCGACCCAGACTTGCCTGGCTCCAGTGAAGTGGCTGACCAGGTGCCTGTAGGCATGTGACAGAAAGCCCAACAACTCAACATAAAGGCAGCACAGCACAGGTTGCACCAGCCTTATCTAACCGAAGCTCTCCAGATGTTTCGTACTACAGTTCCCATCGTCACTAGCCAACAGAGTAAGTGGTCGGCGATGATAGGTGCTAAGTCCAAAATATTGGAGAAGGCTAGAGAAAGGTGACCATCCTGATGTTACTGACTCCAACTGCCATCATCCTCAGCCAGCATGGCCAAAGGTCAGGAAGTTCCAGTGCAACATCTTGAGGGCTACAGGATCCCCATCCCCTTTCTATAGCATCACTTCTGCTTCCGTGCACAGGAGAGGACCTTCCAGATAGGGTGGTCTACAACTCCCACCATACACGGTTAGCATGGCTGGGGTCGACGGGGCCTGTAGTCCAACACATGTGCAGGGCACCGGGTTGAGGAAGGCAAGGGGCGTAAACGCCCTTTCAACGCACGGCAGAGCTCCATCTCCTCCACCGCAATCGGGTCCTGAAGTTCCGGTCCGGGAAGGAGCCCAAGGCCTTCAACAGCGGCTTCCTTTCTCTTGCAGCTGACCCTCCGTTTAACGCTTACCCTGCCGTGATCGGTGCTGCAGCGGCAGGAATGATTGTGGCGACGGTCGCGTCCCTTCTGGTGTTTCAGTACATCGTTCGGAACCGGGCGAATAACCCAAGTGAGTGGGTCCTTGTTGGCGGACGGTTTTGCTCTTTCTGCTGCCAGTTCAAGGGAGCCCAAGAAGTCATTCCTAGAGCAGGAAGTTATTCAAGCTTTGTGTTCCAGAGCAGGGAATGAAGGCTGTGGGTCAGGAGCTACAGGGGACGTCCAATGAAGGTAAAGCAGAAAGAGACAAAGGCGTGAAAATAGAGCCACGCAGGGGCACAGTTGCTGGTGCTTAGGAAGGCAACAGGACTGTACCGTTTTGGACAGGAATAGAATGGAGTGAGGTGCTTTGATTGCTCTGCGATGTTCTGGCCCTTTTATCCTGCTGGGGAAAAAGTTCCCCCAGCCTATTAACCTGGGTGAATTTAGGTTTCTTCTCTTCCTCTGGCAATGCTTTCCGTCCCATTCCATTCTATTCCCATTCAATACATCTAAATGAAAACTAACAGAATAAAACACCCTTAGAAATACAGCAGCTCCCAAAAATGCTCTCTAGACAGAGAAGTGAAACTGGAAGGGTATAATATTGTCTCAAAACCCATAAACAGCTGTGAATAGGGAATGACAAATGCAACATCATTGCCTGGTGTAGAAAAACTCTGAATTGCCTTGAGAATTGAGATGGGCACCATGTGTGATCCCCTTTCTTAAGGTCTCTCTGCATGGGTGTTTGTCTGGGGCTCAGGTTTTCATTTGGCTGTGCTTGTAAAACAAGAGTTCTTAAAATATGATCTCCTTGCATTGTTCCACAGGATTACACGACCTGCTCTTCCGAATGTAAGTGGCATCCAGAAACTCTCCCCTTGCTTCTGCTCTCCACCATCCCTCAAAGAGCATTTTCGTTCCCGCTTTTCCGCTGCGTAAACCCTAGGCAATGCTGTGATGTAATGGAATAACGTAATTGCACAAGTGGAGAAAATGTGTTGGTTCCACTTTCAGAAATAATACTGAAGTTCCCTTTTCCTGATTAGGAACAGAGATTGTTAAAAACAGAAGCAAAAGTGGAAGGTCACAATGTTACTTAAGAAACCATTAAAAAAAAAAGAGAGAAGAACATGGGAGGAGAATGAGGAGTGCACAGTAAACCTCTTATTGGCAGCCATGGAAATACTTCCTGTCCGTCTGTCTGTCTCTTTCTAAATTTGTCATTCAGGTGGGAGAGCTGGGGGTCACAGAGCATTTCGGGCACATGGATTAACATTTTTCTTCTGAAGTGCCATCCCTTGAGAATTCCACTTAAGTTGGGGGGACCCTTCCTTTATCACCATGATGATTTAGATCGGTTGCACTCGAGTGCCCCCTTTTCTACTTTTCAAGCTGGCTTGTTCAATCCGAGAGGATGGCCTCTGGATCCAGTCTGGGATCTTCCTCTCCAAGACTGCTCCACTGCTTTCCCCAGCCAGCATCTTAAATCAGTTTATCTTTGTTCTGCCTACCAGGGCACTCATGTCTCTGTTCATATAAGAGGACTCATAAGATATCCTCTTATTTGTTTAAAATCCCTGACCCTGCTATCCTAAGTTCTCCACTGAGCTGCAACAACAATTTGCAACATGAAAATAGGTTCGTGATATTGATTGAGTGGGATGGTGTAACTTGGTGTCCTGCAGCAGCCGGGGATGGACCCAATGGCCTTCATGGCCCCTTCCAACTCCTACCATTCTATGATTCTATAGCAAACAAGTATCTAGCCAGCCTTTCCCTTTCTTCAAGACCATCTGAGTGTGGTCATGCATGTGATTAGGCAAGAAGACTTGAGCATCGAAGGAACAGTTTCTGGCTAAGCTTCCACCTTTCCTGGTCTGTCTTTCCCATGGGCCTTTCTTCAGGGCTGGTGCAGAAGCTCGTGAGCACATCAGCACTCCAGAAGATGCAGAGACAGCAGCAGACTTCGATGGTGAACCCCATGAGCCTGTCGGAGCACCTTCAGGTGGAACTGGTGACACACTGGCAGGTAAGCTGCTGGCAGGCCTGCTCCTGGATCCGTGACATTGCCTAGTTTTCAGGGGTGCAAAATGCAGACTCCCATGGGCCTTCTGGGGAGCGAAACCACACACACACATACACACACACACACATGCTTTAAGAATGGACTTTATGCCTTCTGTCTTAGAAGCTGCAGTCCTGGCACCTTCCTAGAATGTGCTGTCCAGAGTGCTGGGGTGGATGGACCCTGGGCCCAATGCAGCAGGGCCCCTACTGCTTCTGGAGGGAGTCGCACTGCAGGATCATCTGGGGCCGCTTGATCACCCTCCCTGGGACAGGCTGTCTTCTACCTCGCCCAAAAAGGCTCACGAGCCACTGACTCACACGCAATTGCTGTCTTTCCAGGTGCCAGCCAGGAGGAAGCTATCACGGCCCCAGAAGGTCCTACAGCGGCCCAAGAAGATGCCCCATCTCCACCCTCTGCTCCAGAACCTGCTCCTGCTGCTGCAACAACCGTTGATGATGATCCAGTTAATGTCACAATCACGGTGACGGCGACCCCATGATCACCACGAATCTGACTCCATGCTGGCTTGCGGAGGATGGTGATATGGGGAGGGAGAACTTGGAAGGAGATGTCCTTCCCGTGTGAATCAGGCAAGATTTTCCCAGCACAGGTTCTGTTGTTCTTTCTTTTCTGAGGGCAGAAGACCATCTTGGAGAGGCTGTCTTCAGCATGAGCTGCACAATCTAAGTGCCCTTTGGTTAAAGCCAAGAATGGAGAGCCTGTGACAAGGCTGGAGGCTGCCTTCCTCCAGGCAGAAAAGTCAGAGAAGTGGATCCTTCCTTCCTTCTGTGTAAAAACTGGCAGGGAGGTTTCATGTCCAGGAACAACCCAAGTAAAGGCCCGGAAGCCTAAGTAGAGACCCTTCTTTTTGCATGTGCTTGTTGAAGAGGTTGAAGGACCTCAGTTTGGACACCTGGGACAGATCGTGTTATCCAACGGATGCCAGTCTTTTTGGATACTAAGTGGGCAGCAGAACAAAATGCTAATGATTGGGGTCACTGATGTTAATCTGTCTGATGCGCTGCTGGTATGGAACTATTCTTTCCCTAGGAGAAGGTGAAGGAAGCTGCAAGTGTTTGGAAAAATAAGTTGGTGGGACATACCTGGCCTCTTTACCCTTCTCCTGCAGCATCTCAAGTTGGCTTGGAGTTTGATTCAGTGGGGTGCTTTATTTTTCATCCAAGCAGACACTAGTGGCTTTATAAGCCCCTGGTTCATGGCATGTACAAGTTCATGAATGACCTGGTTCATGGCATGACCTATTGAAGGATGGGGCAGGGAACATTTCTCTGCCACAGGCCTGTCTCTGCACACTGGCTCCTCATCTTCATGGACGGCAGGCATCCGAGGCCAAGCTCCGGCTAATCAGGATGACTGGGCTGCTAGGGCAAGGCAGGCTCTTTTGCTAATCTCACGAAATGGCAATGACAACTCTGCTCATCCTGGGCTCCCAAATGACACCCCCCCCCCCCACACACACACTGTTCTTTGGAGCAGGCTGGCTAGTTCTGCCAAACCTCCAGGATAGAGCAGCAGCAGAGTAGGAGTAATTCCTAATTGGAAAGTCCCAACCAGGGACCATTTCTCCAGGGGGCACACATTCAGTGCGAGAAACCAGGTCTTATGCTTGAGGGGCTGGGGAGGTCATCTGAACACTTCCCTTGGCTTACACTTTTTCCATTCACCTCTCCTCCTCCTCCTCCTCCTCCTCCTCCTCCTCCTCCTCATCATCATCATCATCTATCTCTACTTCTCCTTTGCAGTTCTCCTGCTAGCTTGAAAATTCCCAGGGCCTTGTTTCCAAACCACCACCACCTTTCTTTTGGGTTCTGCTGCTTTCTTCAAGTAGAAGGCTGGGGTGGACCCATGGAGATGTGCGCTAGCTTCCACCATGGATCCTCATTCTTATCCGTTTCAGAACTGCAGTGTCTCTAAAAGAGGATGTGCGTCAAATGCAGGAGGTCCCCAGGTTCAGTCCCTGACATTTCCTGTTAATGGCGAGTAAAAAGACATCTGCCGCAAGGCCAGCTCTTGGTGCAGACCCCACGGAGCAAGGTGGGCTAATCAGTCTGGCATAGCATCAGAGAGGATCCGGGGACCCCAAAAGGTTTGAGGTGAGGGCTCCAGGTGCTCCGTTATTAGAGTAAAAAATAAGTTCAGAAAGAATCCCTAAAAAAAGGCTTCCATGATTATTCTAGAATGACAGGAGGACCCGAGCCTTGCTCTCCGTCTTCGGTGCCACTTCCGTCCCACTCACTTTCCACGCAGCTCGCCCACCCTTGGCAGGGAGGCAGCGCTCCACCGCTCAGCCCACGTCAGGGAGCTGCGTCTCTGCCGCGTCCTGCTCCTCGCACAGCGCTGGCAGCTGCCTGTGTTCCTCAGGCACGATCGGAGTCTGCAAATGGCTGGCAGCCAAAGACAATGCAGACAAACCCCGCAGGCACGCAACATTAAAGTGTGGAAAATCTGCCTCACACGTGTTGTTTACTTTTGCCCTTTCAGTGAAACAAATCACAGTTGCTGCTTTGCCTCACAGATGGACATACCAAGGAGTTAGCAAACCACGAACCGAGGCACCCCCGGCACGGAGCCCTCTCTAGACAGCACCATCTCGCTTTGGCCGGCCGGCCGGCCGGCTGGCCAGGACTCGAGGCGCTCCGATCCTGGTCGTGCTGGCTAGGGGTGATGAGAGAAGCAGACAGGTGCATTTCGAGGCCACCCCGCTGAGGAAGCTGGAATGTCTTGGGAGCGTGACATGTTGGGACAGTCCCACGGCAGTCAGGGAGGCCATGCCATCTTGAGCCACTCCAGACAAGGCCCCACCGCATGAGCATTGACACCCCCCCCCAAACCGACCCCAGCATCATGCCTGAGAGCATCTTCCCTGGAAAACGTGGGAAGGATGGTACCCGAGGAAGTGCCCGGTCTGTCCTGCTAGCCCAGCCCAAGGTACAAAGCCTCCAGGCTAGTAATTGGACAGAAGTCTTACACACTGCAGTGCCTCTCTCCCCAGGCTTTAAGTCTGCCCTGATTAAGTACCGCTCGGGAGTGCCTAGCTCACCTCCATTCACCCACCCAGCTCTTGGTGATAAGGCTAGATTGAATGCTTCCTTCACTGTGAATGAGAGAGTTCTTATTCTGCACAATCTGGCATTTAAAAGGCCCATCCAGAGACACAAGGGTAGGCTGACAGGACAACTAGCAAAACTGAAAGTGTGAGGAGGGCTGGAACAAGGCACAGTCGGTAACTGTCTGGGCTGGTTTGTCCTCTCCTCACTAGCTCGGCTTCCAGCTCCATGTTCTGTGCATGCAAAACTGGAAGCGTTCCATCCCTGGGCTCTGGCCCGTTCTGTAATGCCCACGGGGAGAGATGCACACTGAGCTCCTTTTGTTTATGGAAGACTGCAGTCATGGTATTTATGCAAAACAGGTTTATTACAGTTGGGGCACATGCTAATGAGTACAGCTTAAAATGTGAGCTTCTGTCACACAGAGATACAATTGCAGTGGAAGCTGGAGGAGCTGGAGAGGGTGCATGAGCATGGAAATGGCTCCATATGGTTCTAAGGTGCATTTGTGCTTGTTTTTTCTCAGTTAGCTATGCAAAGATGCAAAGGAGAGAAAGTGCAGAGATATTTTAAAAAGGAAAAACAAAGAAAGAGAGCTCCTCCCACCCCCTTCCAAAAATCACGTTGGAAACGGAAAACGTAAGGGGTGGTGCTGTTGCACCTTTCCTTCCATCTTGCATGGGGCGAGGCCAGGAGGACCAGCACCTGCTTTCCCCTCGGCCCAAAAGCAAGCACCGCCAGTCCCTTCCATGGGTTGATTCCACTGGAGTCAGTGTGATTTAATTGTAAGGCCATGGAAGATAATCTCACTGACTTTTGAGCAGACATGCATTTCAGTTGGTGACTTGAGCAAGAGGGCAAAGGAGACAAACAGGAAACCTGGAAAAGACTGCAATTTTTTTTGAGGAGGAGGCAGTGGAGTAGAGAGGGAACACCATGGGGTGGGGGCAGCTGTGAAGAAGGCAGGGAAGTAGTGGAGGGATCTCTGGGTTGCTGCTGTTCTGCTGAAGCCAGGATGGGGCATTTCCTTCTCCCTCTGCAGCCCAGGGGCTCCAGAACAGTACTCTAAGAGTAGCACAAATGGATCTATATACTGGAGAAATCGCAACATACGAGAAAACTAGATTGATGAAGAAATCCCTGGGACACATTGGCAGAAACAGAGTGGGGAGGAGGGGTTGGGGTCTCCTGGGTCACACGGTTATAATACTGTCAGCAACATAAAACTTTGTTTATGGCTTAATAGACCAGTCATCAGGGTAAGGAACTATGCTATCTTCTAGTTGTTGGAGAACCCCCTCCACACTTGACCATCAGCCATGTTGACTGGGGATGATGGAAACTGGAGTCCAGCATCACCTGGGCAGCACAGGCTTCTGACACTTGTCCTTCATGAGCCTCTTTTAACCAGCTTTTCAAGATATGAAGGTGGGTGTGATATATGAATTAACCCCCTCGTCAGCAGCTCCCCCATTACTGAGGCAGCCATTTCCACAAGATAGAGTCAGCTGTGGAGATGATTTGTGGAAGCCCCGGGCTTAGCCAGTGGAATAGGAGCGAGCTGATGGAAGAGGAAGGCAGAGGAAGCGACGGAAGAAAAAGCTGTTTGCTCTGTTCATTGTTCGAGTGCATGGGAAAAGGCGGCAGCATCACACATGCTAACAGAAATGCTGACCTCACCGGAGTGGTCTCTCTTCCTTTTAATCCAGTGCCTGTAGATGGCATGTCAACAGCTACTTTACCGCAGGACACATTCCTTCCGCTGTCTCCTAAGAGGACCGTCAGCAATGCTGTGGGAACTGCCAGCCCAGCAAACATCCGTCCTGTCTCATCTGCCGTGGAATCCGTGCATTCTCCTCTCTTGTCAGTGCATTGCTGAGGCCAGTGATTCAGCACCCCTCAGCAACTGGAACAATCAGCCTCTTCAGCAAACAAGGTCCATTTGATTCACCAGCTGGTCTAATGGACTGGTGGGAAGCTGCATTCATTCTGCCCCCCCTCCCCCCCCCCGCTAGCTATTACATTTCAGTACGTAACGGATTTTTTGTGCCAATTCTCATACCCTGCTCCCACATGCACAGAGTCTGCATCTGGCCCTGGAGGCCAAAATCCTCTGCAAACTGCATGTCACGGTAAAATGGCAGTCCACTTTTGAGACGTTTAGCTCGCCCTGGCCAAATTGCCACCATACAGGTCTCTGTCACATTTGCAGACTCCCAGCTCCGGCCAGGTGCATGGGTATTTCCCACTGATAGTGTTACCCAAGCTATGTGCAGCGGAGAAACAATATCGCACCTGCTTTCCTGCCACTCTTAAAAGTTTATAGGAATCCCCTCAAAGGGTCTGAATTAAGGAACTACGGATCTGCCAAAGGCAGCTGCTGGGATTGTCGCACCGACCACTAGCTAGCTTAAGGGATAATTTGCAATGAACTCCTGCAAATTAGCAAAGCCATGATCAGTTGCAGTTTCGAGCATCAGTGCTTGGAAAAGTGTGCTGTACATTTTCATGGCATTTTCACCCATCTTTGTTCATTCTAAATGATTCCAACAAGGAATCATGATTCCCTGACAATTTCTTTATTCGCTTATTCATTTCATTTATGACATGCACGTATATTGAAAAATGTGTTTCTGTGCTTTTTCTTTTGTAGTCTTAAAAAAAACTCTGATAACTTTCTAGGCAATGTACCAGGTAATACCAATTCTGAAGAACTCTGACTTAAATCCCGGAAGTCTGCAATACTAGACCTCAGAAGTAATTACACTAGACATTTGATAAAAGCAGCAGCATTCTCTTTAATATTAAAACACAATGAAAATCCTGCCCAAAACTACATTTAAACATTTGCACAATAAGAATATTACAACCTTTAGAGGAAAATATAGTGTATTTCTTCTATATAATACAAAAAACATGCATCTTTAAATCATTTATTTGCAAAACAAAAGTACATATATAAGAACACTTGTTGCTTAGACAGCAATACTTTACTTAGCCAAGTGACTTTTCAAGGACTGGAAGGCGAGACTTTGATATATAGGACCTTTGTGTGGTTCGGCTGTGTACCATAAGAAAAATTGCTCAAGAAAAGATATAGTTGAAGCTCAAGAAGCTACTCGTGCTGGTGACGTCCTCCTGCAAGTCGTGCCAATTTGAGCATAAGAGGTCACACTTGCATATTCTGGAAGGGATGGAGATTAAAAGCAAGTTTGAAGTCCTTCTGAGGCAAAGAGCAGGCTGCAGTGATGGCAGAACAGGCAGCCGGCAACAAGCTCAACATGGGCAGCTGCTGCGTAATCATAAATAGCTGGGGCTCAGGTCATCTCATGCATAAATTGTCAAAATCATTCCCAAAGAGTCAAAGACCCAAGGGTGAACCAAAGGAAAAGTTTAAAATTCGGGACAAAAATGCCAGGGCGACTTTCTGACTTTGTTCCAAACAACTGGCATAATTCGTATCTTTTTCGTGAGACTGGACTTATGAAAAACTGAGGACAGAAATGCAGCACTTACTCCGCTGTCATCATATTCCAATAGTGAATTTTATGAATGAGAAAAATGTAGGGCGGTCATTCAGGAGAAATTTCATAAGGGCCAAAACACTATCAAGAAACAAGGAATGTAGGCTTCTGCTTGCTTAGCAGGTTCAAAAGCACTCAGTGTAAGCATAAGGATTCAAAACATTAAGGAGCTGGTATTCTGAAGATTTTAAATAAGATGCTGTAGGTCTCATGAAAGTGCTTAGGCGGTCTTTAGAGAGGCTGACAAAATCATTGTGCATAGCAAACTCCGGACAATGACAACTTAACCAGTTACCAAGAAGGATGCTCAGGGTCGTAATTCAGGAGAGGCAAAATCAAGATTTTTTTTTTTTTTTGGTACTGTTTTCTGCACAGAAGTAACTAGTCAGAATTTGAGAGTGGAAAGTGAGTGTGGAAAGTGAGTGAGCACGTGGATCTGAGAAACTTGGTCACCTGCATAAGTTCTCTAAGATTCATACATACTTATGATTGAAGAGAAATGCATGATCCCCTTAAAATATAAAGGCAATATATAACTTTTATAAATAAAATACAATAAAGGGAAAACACTTAAAACAGTGTAACATAATATAAATAAAGCAGTCCTTGATGAGATTCTGCTAATATTACAGATTCTTTCCCAGTCTTCAAATAGGACTCCCAGTTTAATGACTCATACTGCTTGCCTGAATCAAAGTGGCTCCATCTTATGGAAGTGACGCCAGAACCCCCTACATTCTTACATCAAAAGTATTTTCACATTCTTGCTTCCTGAAAAGGCACCTATTTATGCCCAAATCAGCTGTGACACTGCATCTAAACAGGCCAAACTTAGCTTACAGGGATGTGACTCCCTTTCCATGGTGACTTTGAAGTAATTTCTTTGCAGGCTAAAAGCACCGTCAAAATAAGTGTGCAGATGCACAGCAGTAGGTCTAACCATAAACCAAATCAAATCTTGTATACTAATTTCCTACCGAAAGGTGTCCTTGCATAGCAACCAGATAAACACTGCAAATTCTCATTAGGGAGCCTTATTTATAAAATTATATAATATACATCATATATTATATAAAATAATCATACACTATATACACACACAGCATTTGACATTTGCTGCAACAGTTATAAAAATACAGAGCCCGATTTTTAAAATCTCTCTTGCTCTCTCGCTCTCAAACACACGCATGCACGCACGCACACACGCACGCATACACTACTAAGTGTGGCGCATTGCACCTGTGGGCGCTTCCTCCTCTCTCCAAGTCTGCTAGGGCAGGTTGCCCAATCCCCTGCTCTCCACACAGGGGCTGTTTCTAGTTCTTGGCTCCAGCTAAGAAAATGAATTCATATTGCTGTAGGGTAATTGTACATTACATTACAAAAGTATGTGCCTCTTATTCCCAGAGAAGGTATTTTACAAGAGAGAGAGAGATAGTGTGTGTGTGTGTGTGTGTTAATGCCGGTTAAAACTGGGAGAGGAGGAAAAACATGCAGCTAGCCTTGCAGCATGCAATTACACCCTCAGCTTTTTTCTGAGGAATACAGGCAGCTCTCTTAAAGCTGCATATACAGCTATTGTACAACTTAGTGGCAAGTTTGACACCACACTTTAATAGTGCAGGGTGCAACTAGATGAACAGATTCTCCAAAGGCCTGAAAAAGGGATAGACAGCCTCCTGCAACATCTCTCTCCCAGCTGTCCTACTTTAATCCCCATCTTCCAAGGTAAAGTACAGTAAAATTGCAGTAATTTTTGGAAAGCCCAAGGCAAAGAACTCCACTTTGAAGCTTATATTCTAAATCAAATGAACAAAATGTAGTGATAACACATTTCGTCAGCGGCCTTAATCTACACTTGATTGTTTCATGCTCCAGTGTATTTACAAAGCAGGCAAAATAAGAACCCTTTCCTTGACCAATTTTTGGTGAAGTATGGAAGTTTTTAATAGATTTGTAGGATGTGCTCATGCAACCTGTTCCAGAGGCATGTGTGCAACTGGTAACTCATTCCTGAAACTTCTCTCTGATTAGTGCCATATTGTTTGTGATTAAGGATAAAAAGAAAGAAAACATTTTTTTCCCAGATTAATCTGGGCCGATACTCCAGAACTCCTTGCATTTTGGCCATTTGTTCCTCTCACCTGCCATTTTAGAATTTTTAGAAAGGTGGATTGCATGTATGAACCTATCTATCTAATATAACTATGGCCAGATAAAGACACCATGATTTCTTTGCAGAAGAGGCCTCGTTTCCAATCCTGCACAATTGCAGCTGCTTTCCTATATCATGGACACATACATGGTTCTTTACCTCTCCTGCCCGACTTGTTTTGCACAGTACCCCACAATGTGGTTAAAACAGGCTAACCCAATCCAAGAAGGGTGAAGCACGCAATGTACACATTACAGGAACATGGAGCAGGGGAGAAGGAAAGGTTTAGAATGGCAGCATGGGCACGGGTATAAAATACCCACGCTCAACTATTCCACACACCCTGCAGTAAAGGCTAGATATATTTTTTCCAATAATGCTTGCTGCAGTGACATTATGTTGTCTATTTTGTGCCTCTTGCTAACTGGAATTACCATGGCAAGAATTTTATATCATTATTATTATTCCATACATACTATCTATCTGCTAAAAATCATCACGTCATCCTTTGACTAGATTTACTTAAATGATCCTCACTGTAGGCTTGTAATTGGTCATGTAGCACTAAGAACCGTAAGCGAGTCCAGACTGCTATGCTTCCATATGCAATTGTTTCATTTTAGGTTTCTTTAGAATTAGGTGGTGTCAATTTCACTAATACATTATAATGGTCAGAATGAAATTGCTTTGTTTCCATTTGCATAGGACTAACCTGTTGGATTATACTCCGAAAGTACAAATGACAAGCCACAGAACAATTTGGATTTGAACTACTCCAATAAACAGGTTTTCTAATGTTTATACCTCACTGCAATCATATTTTTCCAGTGACCACTGTCAAAGAAAGGCACTGATACGGTCCCCATTATTACTACATAGCTTCAGACAGTCACAATGATTTCATCCTGGGATGGGTAGGAGGAATTTCTCAAGGCATAAATAATATGAAAAGGCTTTAAAACATACATTCATAGGACACTGCATCAAAAATAATAATAAATAGCAATTCTTATAATTAACATCCTGCTGTCAGTCCCTTTGAGCGACTCTGCTGTGCAGTTACTGGCTTTAAGTGGGGTGGGGGGGAAGACGCTTCTTAAGTCTCTTGTATTTGCAGCTGCTGAAGGCCCCCCAGGCTGTCTAATGCAGCGCCATTTGAAATCCTTTCGGTCTTTTCATTACAATCTTTCGAAAGAGGTTGAAGAATAAGGGAGCTCCAGCTCAACACATGATTGGATGTTTCCGAATGCGCACTGTTATCTGCAAATCAAGACGGAGCTATTAGCATCCAGTTGCCTGGCACTTTTGCAACGCAAGGATCAGCACCCCAAAAGGTGCCATGCAAGCCCTGGCAGGCTGAGAAGCAAGAATGCCACCGGCTGACTCGTCAGTGTCTTCGCACCCCCCTGTCCTGCAGCCTAAGTATTCAGCCCGATTAATCTTCATTGTTGAAATATAATAGCACAGTTGAAGGTGGTCCTGGCAGAGATTTAAATAAATTAGCACAGCAATTAGAATAAATCAATCATCACAAGATAATCTAAGGCAATATTGGATGAAATCCATATTTTTAAAAGAAGCTCATAATTCAGCAAAACACCTGAAAGGCACCGACACAAACTTCCATTGCATGGATAGGGAGTTACAAGATGCCAAAGTATTTGATCTCAGACTGATCTGGGTTTCTGTACAGTCAAGCTAAGATAGTCTGGTTGTAAATGAACAGCAACTGTCTAGGAGCCAACTCTTTTTTCGCCTTCCCCAAACTCTGGCCTACCTTCTACACAATCTGTACTGAGCGGGTTCACATTTTCTTGGTAACAGGAGTCCTGAGGAGACGGGGGCGCCACCTTCTCCTCACTGTCTTCCTCCTTCTCCATGCTGCATCCTGGGACTGTGGAGGCGAAGCACATAGCAACCATCACATGATTCAATGGTTTCATTTCCAAACTGTCCTGCTGATAAGGTGCTATGATGGGCATTGCAGGGGCAGTGCTGTTGCCAAAAGTGCCACTGGTTTTAGAGAAACACCTAAAAAAAACCCCAACAAAAACATGGAAAATAAAACCAGTAATGCTGTTACCGAGCAATAAAATACACACAATTATTTTGTTATTGGTTGTCAAGGGCTGTCTTGGACATTCTTGCTGAGAAAACTTTGGAAAAATAACTAGTGACTTCCAGTGCCCGCTTGCTCTTTGAATTTGTAACGTTCACCCTATTAAAGTGCTGCTGATAGAGCAATTACACTCAATAGTCAATCCTTCACCATTGTAAACCTAGAAAGTGAGAACATGTTTTCCGAATCTTCCCAGAACAGACCTTGCAATAATTCTCTCTCATTTGGAGTGTGAGAGGCTAGTCAAGCAGGAAAGGAAGTCAATTCTTTATAGCTGAAGTTACTTAGTCATTGAAAAACAAAAAAAAGGCAGCTTACAGAAAAATCCTTTGTAGATATGCCCAGCACTAACCCAAAGGGTTGGGAAACTGCCAGTGCTATAAATATTTGCAGCTGGAAAACTGACTTCCAAGGACACTAAGGCAGTTATCCCCCCCCCCCACCCTGCAATATTCCCAGAAATGCTAACACACACTTAGATCTCATTTGTAGATAACAAATACATCACACCCAAATCTATTTAGGGCAGTCACACGAGCTGAAAGTTTGTGACACAAAGCCTCTGAAGAGTAAGGTGTGTGCCTCTGAACGATGATATGATTCACTGAAATAGCAGATCCGTTCCGTTATACTGATAACTCATTTCAACCTCTAATACAGCATTTATATCCTGGCATTCATGTGAGGTTTACTCATGTTTACAGGGGTTATTAGGCCTGGTAGTAGCCTAAAAATAATAGATTGGATCCAGACTCAGTCATGACTAACTTGTCCCAGTGATTTCAATGGATCTATTTGATGCATGACTAAACCCGGACGCAGCTCACAGAATTAGAACAAGAGATTGAAACAAGACATGGGAGATGAGCTTCCACCAACAAGATGGGCGGGAGGGAGACTATTGGTGTATACTTTCCCTGCATTTATTCACTTTTCATGAATGTTATGGTTTGGTTGCTCTCCATAATACTCATAGGAAGGAGATAATTAACATGTAACTCTGTCTCAGATTATTCCTTGGCAACCATAGCACTCAATGTCAATGGCTGTCAAAATATACCCTAAAGCTACATAATATTTAGCTTTACAAAATGAAATTTTGTTATGTGGAACTTTCTTCATCCACAGAAGCAGAATCATAATCCTAATTAGAAATGCTTTATTATTTATACAGTGCCAACAACATACTTGGCACTGTAGAGATGAAAAAGGCCACTCTGTTGCAAGAAGCTTATTTTTGTCTAAGTTTTGCTGGCTGAGAGCCAACAGAGAGAAAATGCTCTCTCTGAGAAATTTTAAACAACATTTCCAAACCTTCAGCCTGGTTTTGTATAGCCGGGACCGAACTACCAGTTCACAGTCTGTTTTGTCTTTTGGTCTGTTTTTGTTTGGGAAGGCGGCGCATCGTGTTTAGCTTACAATCCACACTGAATATATAGAATGCTGGGGGCTAGGAATTAAAGCAAAAGTTTGTGTCTGCACTAAGAAGGATCTAAATACTTGAATGACTCAGAACACAGGCAACTACAAGCACTGCTTGTACAGTTCTGGGGTGGCCTTTGCATGCGTCTTCCGTACAGAAAGGCTAAGACGCTAGTGTAGCAAGAATGCCAAGAAAATTTACAAAGGACAACATGAAGCCACCATAGAACTTTACAGTACAACTTGTTTTTAAAAATGTGCTTACTTAAGGTGATAGAAAATAAATTAAAAGAGGCTTGAACAAAAACATTTGTGTTTGTTTTATACTGAGGGGCAAGAACCTGGCGACATTTTGCCCCAAACTTAAATGTGGTTTGCATGAAGAGTTTTCCTCTACACCACAAGCCACTAAGTTCTAAATATACAGTGACACAAGGAGTATGTTTTATCTTCTGTAAAGTAGAATGATTCCTTCAGGTTTATTTTGAACAGTCTGACTAGTAAAATGTTAGCCCTGAACTGTAAACACTGGGTTTGTTTGATCTAAAGGCCCAAAGAGTCAGCCAAGACCAAAAGTGCCCGAGCACTTAACACTGGGCATTCTGCGTGCTCCCCAAGAAAGCCACACGCTTCAAGCCGGCCACTGATTTGCTGATAGGAAGCTGTAAAATGAAGCGACCTTAAGAAAGGCTGCCTGAGCTTCCACCCACACACTGGCATTTGTGAATCCTGCTCTCCACTGTGCCTCCAAAGAACGATTCCTGAAAGCTGAGTTTCCCTGGAGGAATCCCAGCTGCCATTAGAAAGGAAAAGCCAAAGAATCCAGGAGCACCGAGCACACACGGCACAGTAACTAATTGGCTTTTGTTGTAACAGTTTCTAGAATTTTGTAGGTCAGGGAAGGGAAGCAGGTTGGGCACCTTTTACAAAAGAGATATTAAGACATCCAGCAATGCTCGTATACCAGATATACATAATTTGATTATCTTTCCCTATTCAAGGAGTCCCTAAACACCCGAATTATCTTGGTGTTCCTGAAAGTCTTCTTTTTCCACAGCCTCACAAACATCTAAATATTATTTGAAATGACAACGGTTCAAATGAGTCTGCCCAAATCTGGTTCAAGAACCGGGCATAAGTTTGTACTTGGCTACGGCTTAGGACTGGATAAAGGCAGTTATTGTTCAAGTTCTGAGGATTGCTTCTGTGCTTCCTTTGGGGGACACATGCATTTAGTTAGGCCAAGATCATGTAATTCTACTCAGTCTTGCAAAATACGCCACTTAGCAAAGTATGTACCATCACAGGATTCTATATACCTCTATATGTACATGTATGAGCTTATTTATTCCATACAATAAGGAATTAATTGTTCCACTAAGAAATCTCACAGCATGTTGTCCACAAAGGAGTGATTTGAAAAATACATGTGATATTAATGGTGGCAAAGAGCATTGTGGCACTGAATGGTGTTCAGATATACCTGGTGATTATGTTATAAAGCCTGGATTTCTGGTTGCCATGGAACCTGCCCTGCATCACACAAACATACTCTTATTATGAACAAACTGGTTCTCAATTTCAGAGACCTATTTTATCTACCAACCTTTCAGCTCTTAAGCTGGAGGTCTCATACTAAACTGTGCAGCAGACAGAGAAGAGACATATCCTGCACAACTGTCCTGCCATGTGGTACTATAAAGTTTGCTCTGCACTAAAAATATTTAAGGAATTTCAAGAAGTCATAGATGAGATGGCAAAATCTTAGACTGACTATTTCCAGAAAACAAAGCACCTTTTAGGAATGGTAAATAAATCTAGAACAAACATCAGGAATACAGTATCTCTGCATGAAAACTATTAAAATGCATAATTGTGATGAATGATCTGAAGTAACTGAAACCCAGAAAGCTAATGTTCATGTCTCTCTCCCTTCTCTGGTTGATTTACCTATTATTGTTCCTACAGTTCCGGCAGCTCGCACACTCTGAAGGGTCTGTCTGAGGCATCAGTGTGTAAACATCACCACCCTGGAAGATTTGGGGGCGGGGAGGACAAGAGATTAAAGAATCAGAATAAATATAAATGCAAATCGTTAAAGATTCCATCTGTGACAGCTAGACCAGCAGGTATAACAGATTTCGTTTCAATCTGTAATGAAGGTTGCCATTCATTTGAAAGGCAGGATACATAGCATTGACAAAAATTCTGTTTTGCAAGGTCAAGATTTCAGTATGTGCTCCAAAGCAAAGAAAGCAGCTGTAGCTTAAACTTGTACGTAGTAATTTTGTTGGTCCTATTTTCAGCCTGAAATACTCAAATCTAATTTAACAAAACTGAAAAGCTCCACACTGATGACAAACATGAAAATAATTGCTTCTTCACTGGGGACTTGTGTCTGTCTGTGGAGACAAGTTGTATGTATATATGGTTGATGTGACAGAATAAATCTGTCCAGATTTCTTGCAATTACTCCAATTAGATCAGCTTGCTTCACTAAACTCAGTTTTGAAATGTTTTATATTTTCACAGAGGCAATAATTCAACAGCCAAGAGTGACTGGGGGTGAGAGAGATTTTCAGCTGTTGGTTTTGGCTGCAGAATATTTTGCAAATAAAAATGCTTACATTAACACATACGCCACTGCTTAATACTAGGTGGAGGTAGATTTGAGGAAGATTTTAAAATAGAGCAGTACAGGTGGCAATAAAAACCTGCATTTTGTTTAACTTGGAACTCTCGAATCAGAGCAACCTGGTTTTGCACACAAGCCTTGGATGTCTTTCACAGTTTCAGGTTGCCACATCTCTACATGATAAACCTGTTTAATGCATTTGGCTCTTCCTCAGCAATGAATCCTGGGTACAGGAGTTCTGGTGACGGGGGCAAAAGACTAAGAAAAGGTAGTGTGCATAATCAAAACCCCAATTCCACACTATCTAATTAGTCCTTGTGTGCACTTTTAAGCTGAAGGGGACACAGTAAAAGCATAAAGGCTGATTCTCACTTCATCTTCTGGTATGGTGGACAGCCAAACACAATATATACATAGATGGCTCTTATTAAATTCAAAGAACATGATCAGAGCATACCCTTT